>NC_064415.1:24342692-24655000 GCF_023375975.1 Astyanax mexicanus | reverse complement strand
AGGTGTTTACAAACTCCAGCAGCACGGCTGCATCTGATCTATTTGTACCACCACAACACACATTAACGCACCACTACCACCATGTTAGTGTCGCTGCAAGGCTGAAAATGACTTCATATCTGTTCTGTAGTGGTCCTGCAAGGTCCTTATCATTCAAAGATCAAAATGAGTAAAATGAGATTGACAGAGAATGCAGACAACTAAATACAGGACTACAGTATTTGATTATAAAACTACAAAGTCCTTAAGTAAGGTAAAATATGGCTGCTAAAATGGACAATGATTGTAGAAACAAGGAGGTCGTTTTATTGAGCAAAATAAAAAACAGCCATTCGGCACACTCCTCCGCCAAAACTCTCATCCTGTGCTCTCCTCACTCTGCTGACTTTAACCAATTAATGCGAAGGCCAGCACGCTGATTGCAGTCATTGATCTAACAGTGGGAGTGAGTGGAGCCGAGCGGCCGGGCTGGAGCCGGGCCCAGAGCCGTGCTGCTGATGAACGAGAGCTGCTGTGAGCAGGGAGAGGTGAGCAGAGCTCGGTTTAGGAAGATACTTACTTTTTTAACTGGGAATTAAAGCAGACAGTGTCCCTGGTGTAGGCCATCAAGTGACCACATGGAAATTAGTTAGAGGAAACTGGTAAAAGCAGATTTATGCAGCATTTGTTTTAAAACAGCAGCTAATTCAAAATAAGGATGATGCTCCACTCACTTGTAACGAGAAAAACAGTGCTTCTAAGATTGATACTCCAGACTTGCAGGTTGATAACTGCACTATGTAAATTCTTTCACTTTCTGCATGTCTCAGCTTGTCCAGAAATCTCAGGAGTAAGTAATACCAATTCTCACATAATGCTGCTTTAAAATAGTTGAAAAACTAGTTATTTAACAAAACTAGGGCTGTCAATGTTAATAAAAAATGTTGAGTCCAACTTTTGCCGTAATCTGCCTGAAACAGCGCAGTTTACACAGGGTACAAAGTTCAGGATGCGATGGTGTCTTAACTGATATATGAGGCTTGGTGAAGTTGATCAGACAGGAGCTCGGCTGGACCACACTTCACCGTCTCCTGCTCTCACAAACTTACAGTGTTGGTAGGGCCGCCACTTAAACTGTCTCTTAAATATGAGGGGAATACTGCTGTTTGGGCCAATATAAGTATTTTAACTGTCCAGATTTAGTTTTAGAGATGCTTTAGAGATGCTTCTTAGAAATGCTAAAAAAAACTTTTCATAGAAACGTTCTATGAAAACGTCATAGAAAGCTCAAATTCAAGCACTTTTCAAGCACTTTCAAGGCCCATTTTTAAGTTTTTCCAGCACGTTTCAGCTGTGGTAAATTGATGATAATAGTGATACCTCAAATCTGCGATTCAGCGATAATCAATATTGCAAAACTATTCTCCAAACTTCACAGTGACTATGCTACTAAGATTTTTTTTTTGGTAATAGCAGAAGGAGAAGAAATTAAAGCCCTTTTTATGCTCTGCAATTTTTTCTTTAAGCGAATTTATTTAGTCAGATAGTTATTTATTGTAAAGCAAATGTACTTTGAATTTCAAGCACTTTCTCCAAAATTCCAGCACTTTCCAGGCCTGGAAAACAGAACATTAAAATTCAAGCATTATCCAGGGTTTCAAGCACTCATACAAACCCTGCACACACTACAGGCAGGACACGACTGACTCTTAGGCCCGCCCCTTCTTGACACTGATTGGCTAATAACGTGGCACTCATGCCATTAGTTGCACTGAACAGGAAACTAACAGATAAAAGCAGCAAAAACAGAGAAGGATTCTGGGAAATTGAGTTTTATAGCACTTAAAATGAAACACCAAAAATAAATTGATAAAAATGACACAGGACATTTTTAAGGGTCCTACACTATAAAAATGTGGGTCTTAAAAGAACAAGTGCGATTGATTGCAGTTCCTAACAGAATTTATTTGTGATTTGTTTAATCTGATTTCATTTTTAATCGATTGACAGCACTAAACAAAACATGATATTTTTTGATATTCTATGCACTCATTCTTAGCATTTCCTACTCTGATGTTCCACACATGTACACAGGAGCAGCCCAGTGTGTGCTTCCAGATATTATAAGACTTTGTATTACTTGTTTAACACTGCCAAGAACATTCCAGCACTTCATGTATAACAGTAATTGGGCCCTTTGCATAACAAATGGCATCTGAATGCATGTTTCTAAGCATTAACTGCTCATTTCAGGCCCTCCCACAGCTTATCTGTGTTGTTTGGTCTTGGCAGCTGACTGAAGATCAGTTCAGACAAAAAGGATTTCTGAGGTATTTTTCTGCTGGACAGAACAGAGATGCCTCTATGTTCCTCATTCGTGGCATTTTGGACAACAGACCAATGTTGGCTTTTATATTCCACAAAACACAATCTCTTTCATACTGCAGCACTTTCTGTGTCAAAGTGTGTTTTGTTTCTTGTGTGTGTAATACAAGCATACACTCTTACTTTCTAGATTTACCAAAATTAAAATATCTGCCCCAAACAAAGTAAATCATTTGGCTGAATAACGAACATGGTTTTTAATTAAAAAAAAAATAATACATACATTAATTTTTGTCTTTCCTTTTTCTTAAGGGAATTATAAAAAAAAAAAAAACAAGCAGCCCAATATTTGAAATAAAGTAAATTGGCCCAAAAAAGAAATACATATTATTTAGCATTTTTCCCCCCAAAAAAATTTCAGCCAAACATGTAAACTACAGAACTTTTCAGATTACAAGCCGCACTATAAATGAACGTCTATTTTCTGGTCTTTTTTCATACATACGTAATTATATTTATAAGGCGCATTACGCAACACTAGTAAGAATGCATGCTTGAAGTGAACAAGGGTGTAGCCATGTTTCCCTTCTAATGGGGAAGCTAAACTGTAACTGTAATTGTCTAAGGGTGAGTTTTCAGTGACGTTTCTCCAGCACTAAGGCTGTGTGCAGCAGGGAAGTAAATGCTGCCTGATAGCGCTAGACTGAAGAACCCTGAGTGTTTTGGTAAGCCATGGTACTATCAGTTAGCAGTTAGCTTGTTTTAACAAGACAAATACGGAGACTACAGTTCAACATACTCACCTCTGAATGGCAAAAGAGCTAGCACTGTAGTTAGCGGCTATTGTTAATGCTGCTACACCCAGCCTTAGTGCTCGAGAAACTTCACAGAAAAACTCACCCTTATAACACTGTACTTTAGCGGAGTGGCTTCTACTGCTTCTTAATACCTGACTGGTAAAATTCATACACATGGCACACCAGATTATAAGGTTTACAAAGAATTACAAAGATTTTAAGTGTAATTCCCTTAAAACTTGATGCAATGGAAAGAACAACTACAATATTTAATATACAGCAACCATACATTACACTGTAATCTGAATGTTAAAGCTGAGTGGTGGGAGAATCTATAAAAAAAAGATCTGCAGAATGAGTGTGGCAGAGAGATTCTGCATAGAGCAGAATAATATTCCCTTCTTGAACTATCTAATCAATTCTCAAATGTGCAACAGCATTTTCCAGTGCTGTAAAACTCTGTACAGGAGAAGAGACGAAAGACGGGGGGTAAAGGGTCAAGTCTGGATAGATGCTCTTGCACCTGGATGCCACTCCAGATTAGCAGTGTTAAGTGACATCTGTTTAGCGTGTTGCTCCATTCAACATGAACTGTTTGTTTACGGGCAAATTGGATCTATACAAACCATCCGATGTAATCAAAAGCTCCCCTGGATTGTCAGCCTGTCACGTATCTCTCTTCCCAACACAGACACACGCACTCATACTCACGATGCGGTCTAACCCGGTCGGCCTTTAATCAGGTTAAAGCGCTTTGAGGCCTAACTAGGCGATTACAGATAATGAGGGTGCCTGTACGGCACTGCAGTGATTAAAAAATAAACACGCTTGTTTTTCAGCCCATCGTCTCTGCATACTTAATAGCCATAATAAATCATGTGGGCCAAAGCAATGGTGGCTGTTTGTTGTTTCTTTTCCTATAGCGAAATGAAAACACACACGAATACCTGTCTCCTGGCGAGGCCATTATAATCACTCACGAGCGCGCTCATCCGGTCTGATTGGAGAACGCGGTTTATTGATTTGGCGTGGAGTTTGTGTGTAGATTTTGCATGCAAGAGAGGAACAACCCAAACATGAAAATATCCTCATCATACTATTTAGGGCAGGAAGTGGGAAGCAGGGGAAATATCTGAAAAGGGGGGTAAAAGGTGCAATCTTGCAAAATTGGTTGAGTGTGATGTACAATATTGTAATGATTCAATTATATTTTTCTAGTACATATGTACTGGAAAAACTTCATTGAAGGTATTACCAACTACACTAGGGCTACAACGATTAGTCGATATAATAGACAATGACGATTATTTAAATGTATTTACTACATATTTCATTGTCGACTAATCGTTAATTTGTAACAGTACCATATTACACAAAGTGCTGGGGACAGACGTGCAATGGGACATTGTTAAAAGGCTCATTCACACAGGTTACACTCAACTTCCCGGTAGTTTTTGTCTACAAAAGTGTTTAAACACAACAGATTACACAAAGTACAGGCCAAAAGTTTGGACACACCTTCTCATTCATTGCGTTTTCTATAGTTTCATGACTATTTACATTGTAGATTCTTACTGAAGGCATCAAAACTATGAATGAACACAAGTGGAGTTTTATTTACTTAACAAAAAAATGACCTGGCCTCCACAGTCACCGGACATGAACCCAATCCAGATGGTTTGGGGAGAGCTGGAGCGCAGAGTGAAGTCAAAAGGGGCCAACAAGTGCTAAACACCTCTGGGAACTCATTCAAGACTGTTGGAAAACCATTTCAGGTGACCACCTCTTGAAGCTCATTGAGAGAATGATGCTAAGAGTGTGCAAAGCAGTAATCGGAGCAAAGGGTGGCTATTTTGAGGAAACTAGAATATAAAACATGTTTTTAGTTATTCCAGCTTTTTTTTTGTTAAGTACATAACTCCACCTGTGTTCATTCATAGTTTTGATGCATTCAGTGAGAATCTACAATGTAAATAGTCATGAAAATAAAGAAAACACATTGAAAAAGAGAAGGTGTGGCCTGTACTGTATTTGCTCACTAAATATCAGTACTTTCTATGTTCAAACCACATCTAGACATTTAAATGACTTTTAAATCTAATGTTCAGCTGTTTCTAGTTCAGCTGTTTCTATCGTTTTTAGAGTTGGAGGATATGGCATAAATATATATATATATATATATATATATATATATATATATATATATATATATATATATAGAGCAACTAACAATTATTTTAAGAGTATGAGTATATAGCATAGCAAAACGCTCTGCAATGCAAAATTAGGCATAATCCCTGCCATTTCTGACTGAAATGCATAAACTTCTGCATGCTGACTGAATCAAAAATGAAAGTATAATCATACACAAAGTATAATAAAATAATTGAAAAAAAATAGCAAAACTGTCACACTTGTTGCCCTGAATTTGTTAGGGCATTACTATATACTTCTGACATAGCTGGCAATGTATACCTAATCAGTAGGGCTGTGTTTTGGCTAGAACTTTGTAATACAATATTCATACCACCATAAAGGGATTATGATTCTTAATATAGTGTGACTTTTTATCCAATCAGAGCTGTGGAATCTGAATACAGAGTACACCATTGCAATCTGGTGGGCAGGGTTTAAAAACAATACGAACTAAACCACTGTCTGACACAAACCTTTAAATGTGCAGTAATAATTCCAAATCTGTGTGTTTTTCAAACTCAACACAGCATTGCAAAACAAAATATTGCAATATGATACACTAGGGATATTTCCTTACACCCTTACTAAACACTGATATCAGTATTTGATCATTTGGGCACCCAGAACAGTTAACAGTGTAAGAGTACACATTACAGTACATCACTTAAAGTTATACTCAATTCCAGAGCCATTTTTAGGCAAGTTTTACCGGACGAAATTAGGTTGCCTGCTAATCTCGCTCTACCTTACCAACCCCTCACACCAGTTTACTAGCCAAATTCACACACTTCTCCATTTCTCCTGATGGCTGAAAATTGTGGCATCAAAAGTTCATCTCTGGCCTGTAGACCCCACTAGCATTCTGAATGAACCTGAGCACCATACAGTTCAGCATTCTCAAATTACAATTATGGGAAAAACATGATACATGAGACATACACACACACACATGCATACAGGATATACATACACACACATGCCCACAAAAACATGGACATGCCTGTTTTGGAT
Source organism: Astyanax mexicanus (assembly GCF_023375975.1). Taxonomy (NCBI): domain Eukaryota; kingdom Metazoa; phylum Chordata; class Actinopteri; order Characiformes; family Acestrorhamphidae; genus Astyanax; species Astyanax mexicanus. Next base: position 24,648,692 of record NC_064415.1, on the reverse strand, counting down.
TGGGGCACTGAACGTCCCCCGAGATCATGAATGAGTCCCTCTGGCAGCCACAGAGCACCAGTTCAAAGGGGCATTTGCACATGTTTAGGGGAGTCTGTTTCACACAGCGCCAGTGCTGGAGAGGCACACACCTCTCACAGTAGCACATTTGTTTTACAGTTCAGGGCAGACGCATGTTAACAATTAGCCCGAGGCACTGACGGAGAGAGAGAGCAGGAGGGAGAAAGAAAGAGTGAGAGAGAGAGAGCGAGAGGTAGCCAGTGCGCTTAATTAAAGAAGGACTCATCAAAGCACTCATTAAAAAGCACTCAGCTGCACACGGCTGTGAAAATAAACAGACCACAGAGAACACAGAGAACTAGAGCACCATAGCAGTAAAGGGGGGGGGGGGGGGGGGCAGATGTGATATAAGGTTAAAGAGTTAAAGGGTCACTTCATAACTCTGATAAATCTGATTTACAGGACTATTACAGAACTAACACAAAACAACACACACCTCACACCTCAACCAATTTCAATAACTGCAACAAAAAATAAAAAAGGTTGATAAACACGCAATACCTTATCAAGAGGTAAACTGACTGTTTTTAGCATTAATTGCATCTCAAATTTGCATCTTGAACAATAAAAAAAAAGGTTATGGGATATGAACTCTCAATATCACATAATTCTATTTCCTATTTTCTATTTGTTTCATGGGTTAATAATAATAATAATAATAATAATACCATTACTGCAGGTTATTCAAATTTGTCAGTAACATGTTTAACACATTCACATGAACTTGGCTAATCAGAAAGCAAGGATTAGTCTATCTAATCAACACTATCAATTTGTTGATAGGTTGTGTCAATTCCAGTTTTGAATAACTGCACCGCATTTGCGGAAGCAGCATTAGCATTAGCCGCTAAGAGGTGAGTTTTATCGGCCCCAGGCTAACCGCAGAAGGCTACAGGCCGACAACACTCACATCTGACCTGCAAAAGAGCTAGTGCTCAGCACGGTCAGCAGCTAACGCTGCTCCAGCAGTGCTAGCCAGGGTTAGCAGCAGGCTCCAGGGTGATAACACTCACCTTTGAACGGCGAAAGAGCTAGCTAGTGCTTAGCGCGTGTAGTGGCTAATGCTAATACGGCTTTAGTCTTAGTCCAGGAGAACTGAACTGCACTTCAGCAGAGTGGCTTTACTGCTTCTTACAACCTGACTGGTAAAATTTATACATAAGGCGCACCGGATAATAAGACGAAATGGTGATTTTTGGGAAAATTCTAGAATTTTAAGCACGCCTTATAGTGTAAAAAAAACGTTAGTTTACTACTTAATCTTCTGTCTCCAAAAGAGCCCAAACACAGCTCATAACATATTTACCAACTAAATATGAGAAATATTGCGACCCTGTGTCCTCAAATGGGGACATTGCATTTCTGCTTCTCTGCACTATGATACTAAACAGTTTAAAACATTGACTGTTTGGCCCCGTTTGATCAGTGGAGACACTGATCGTACCATCTAGTGGTCAGAACATGACAAAATTATACCCAACTGATTGAAAACAAGAAGGCAGGAATCCCAGTCAAAGGTTTCTACAGCCAGTCCAGAGAGAAACATTGGTCAGGTTTATGTTTGACACTGGTTTAGTTTCTTACTGTAGAAAGCTAAAATTTTGTTTTTGAACTGACTGGGACCTTCTGATCCCAAATGCCAAAGATAATTTTTAAATGGTAAAATAAACTACTGTCCATTTTTATTTATTTATTTAAAAAAAAAATTTTAGCAAAAATGACTTGCTGTACAAAGACAAAGTTTAGTTTTTATACTTGTTAGATCCTACTAAACCCAAACTTTAAAAAATATAAAAAATGCACACCAAGCAAAAGTCCAAGTCTCAGGAAGTCAATCTGGAAACCTTTCTCCAATATAAGAAATCATAGTATGCTATTTACCTAAATAGTTTATCAGATAATCAGATAACTTCAGTAATCCGACTATGAACAGATTTTTGAGTGTAGGTAAACGCATTCAATCTTGTCCTCTATTCCCAGATATTGTAGGTCATAGCTTTGGGTGTCTGCTGCAGTTGTAGTATGTGCAATGATTACGCACATTTCCCCCAAAACCAATACGTATACATGCCTACATTCCCTGGTACCAGAAACTATAAAAATGTACACATTCACTCTCCCACAATCACAAACGCACAATCCATCACAAATACACACCTGGAGGTCCTTCTCTGTTCTTCTCCAATCCAATCAGACTGCTTACATGTGAGCTGTGGGTGACTGCATTTGGTTTACATTACCCAAAACCCACACAGCTCTGGTGGTCTTCCTCAGTCTCTCACACACACTCACACACACACACACACACACAAACTAAAACACTCATGTATCTGACTTCAACTGCCAGTAAAGGCAGCTCTGAGACATGACTGTTATAATGCTTTAATATATGATATAGAGCAGCAGTATGTGAATTCATCCTCAAGTGTTGCCTTAAGGGATGACGTTGGAACACTCACAACTGTAGAATTTGTGAGGTACTATCTTGTGAGTGGCCAGTGTGCCCATGGCACGGTGACGCGAATTATCACTAGCGAGTTCTTGCAATGACTGACAGTGGGTGCCATTCAAATATAGAAGTTCTGTTGGCATTAAACATTCTTTACAACTAAGCAATGCGTAGCCCCTTCAGATTTCAAAAAAATCAGGAGAAAGGTCCATGCAGACACAAGGGGGCAGGAGCCATTTCAAAAAGCTTTGATTGATTAGAACCGCTGTCAATCAGATAAGACTAATTCTAATTCTAAAACAATTTTTTATTTTAGTTAGTTTATAAAATATATGCTTATAGTTTACAATAACTATAATATGTTTCCTTATTAAATATTATGTAATGATTTACATGCACCTATTGTCACCTCTTCTCTGAAGGGTTAGTAGGGCCTCACTGCACACCACTGATTTATACCCATCATCAACCCCATTTTAACAAATGTTAATAAACATCTTCCTATAAAGTGTGTTCAGATAATGATCCAGGATGGTCTTTTAGATCCTTAGGATGGCCTCTTAGGTCTTCTGTTTTAGTCTGGTGATAAAGCTCGTATTTTTTTTTAGTGTTGTATGTCGTCTCGTTCGGTTTTGTCTCTTTTGGCCTTGTCTTTTTTTGCACCGGTCTTGTCTTGTTTGGTCTTGTTTTGTTTGGTCTGGTCTTTTTTTGTGTCATTTGCGTTCGGTCCTGTCTCGTTGGGTTCTGTCTTTTTTTGTCGTCGCATTCGGTCCTGTCTCGTTCAGTCCTGTCTCGTTCGGTCCTGTCTCGTTCGGTCCTGTCTTTTTCTGCGTCGCCGCGTGTCGTCTCATTCGGTCTCATTTGGTCTAGTCTTTTTTTGTGTTGTTGCGTGTCGTCTCGTTCGGTCTTGTCTCATTTGATCTAGTCTTTTTTTGTGTTGTTGCGTGTTATCTCGTTCGGTCTTGTCTCATTTGGTCTAGTCTTTTTTTGTGTTGTTGCGTGTCGTCTCATTTGGTCTTGTCTCATTTGGTCTAGTCTTTTTTTGTGTTGTTGCGTGTCGTCTCATTCGGTCTTGTCTCATTTGGTCTTGTCTCATTTGGTCTAGCCTTTTTTTGTGTTGTTGCGTGTTGTCTCGTTCGGTCTTGTCTCGTTCGGTCTTGTCTCGTTCGGTCTTGTCTCGTTCGGTCTTGTCTCGTTCGGTCTTGTCTCGTTCGGTCTTGTCTCATTCGGTCTAGCCTTTTTTTGTGTTGTTGCGTGTTGTCTCGTTCGGTCTTGTCTCGTTCCGTTTTGGCTCATTGACTTGTTTTGTCTTGTCTTGTCTCAATGATGGGCAGCATTAAAAAAACTGGATTGAACCAAATCAGAAGCTAGTCATAATGCAAAAGCCTTGTCTCATCCCACCAAAACCCATTGAAACAATTTGATTAGACACTTTCTGAACCATGTAAACAGAGGGCGGAAAAATTTTCAAGATCCACACATCTTTTAAACTTTTCTATCAGGAGACTTCAATACACAAACACAAATCCAACCACTCTTTCATCACAACATACAATTAAAATTCTGGGATGTGAGCTGTCAGAGGAACACCAGGTAACATGCAGTAGTGCTACACTGCAATCACGACTCATCAAGATCAAGGTTATGGCAGCAATTTTAGTCCACACTGCAACCATACTTACCGGCAGTCTGGCGTGCTCTATGGGACTGCCCTACAGAGGAGAGAGGAGGAGGCAGGGACTGGTTTTAGGTCAAAGGTTACATTTACGACTGTGCTTCAGGGAGTTACACACAAGGCTGTCTAGCTGGCTGGCTGACTGAATGACTGTCTGGCTGACCCCTCCATTCTCCTACTCATCTATGTGGCCTTGGTTGCAGCCTTCCCTGTTGCGGCCTACGCTGAAGGTCTCTCAGGGTGTCACTGCTGGGTTTGTGGTTGAGCGGTCGGGGTGGGGAAGGTCAAGGGTGTCAACTCAACCAACTTAACTGATGGGGCTGTGGCTTCAGAGTCAACCTCAGAACTTCAGGATTGTGAACTCCCTGAAGAGACTTCACTTACTCACTTTCACACCTGCATGCTCATGGGCTAAGGTCTGGAGAATGGCCAAGCCAGAGTTGTGAACTGAAGGCAGGATTCGAGAGGTCCTTCTGGGAAGAGGATTCTGAAAAACTGAGGTGGTCCTGGACCACAGCACAAATTGAAAATATCACAAGCATGTGGGCAAGCTTGAGTCAAAGAAGCTACTAGCGAACATTGCCCTCTCTTGGAGAAAACCTCCCAAAAATGTGCAGGTTGTTATTTTTCCAGGGCTGAAAAGAGACACCTCCCCCTGCAGCCAAAGCTAGGTCAGAGGGCACTGTGAGATTTAAGAGATTACAGGAGGGGGAAAACGGGTGGGGCGGTAGTTCTAGAAGCCCCTTTCAGCGCCTCTGTGAACGGGGGAACAGGGGCCACTGTGAAGCCGAGGACACTGGGGGGCCAATTCTCTGGCACTAGGGCTCCTTTAGTCCCGGTAATGCACCAAAAGGGGATGCTGAGCAGAGGCCCGAAGAAGGAAACACTGTGGAACGCTTTTGTGTGGCTTAAATCCTCTTTAGGTCATGGGTCAAGGCCAGGCTGTGAGCTGTGAGCGGTAAGGAGGCCATGAGTTTCCTCAACCTGAGGAGCACCTCTGGGTCACGCCTTCAGCTTCTCTTTTGCTCCATGGCAGCCAAGCCAGAAGAGCCTGCACTGTGGCCCCCAATCCTCTTACCACACTGATCCCACTTAGCTTCGACTCTGTGTTCAAGTGTGCTGTGGGTGTATTCCCCTTTAAAGCAATGGGATCGATACACAAGGGCTGCAGTGATCGGCTAACCTTGCTAATACCGGCTTTGCGTTCCAGCGTTTGTCGGACATGTGAACATGGCAACACACAGTACGCCTGAGGAAATGAAGTAGAGGTAAGAAAGGAAATGAAATGAAAGTCTAGCCCTGTGAAATGTGAGAGAGCAAAGCAGCCTCCAAAAATAGAAGTAAAGGCTTGTTTGAATCTGGTTATTTTGAATGTTTAAATCCTTTACTGCCCACATGCTACTAGAAGTCGTTGATGTTGGCATCAACGATGACTTAGAAGTCATCATCACAACCTTCTCCTCGCTCACTTGATAATAAACACTGTAAACGAAGACATAAATAGAGGTGTAAATGGCTTTAAAAGTGTGTAAAAGTTTCTTTTCTGCCTGGAGTTTCTTCTTTATCACTGTGTCCAAAGGCAGCAGTCCATTCTGTCCACACCATCTTTCAGAGAATGTGCACAAATACGGAAAACGAACACTGAACGAGTTCAGACAGAAGACTTGACGTGAAGCCTAGACAAAGTGGCAAAACAAGGTAAAAGGAGTTCTCTCACGAGGTAAGAAGCAAACAGTCAGCATGCCATCATTGTAATACCCCAAAATCAAATAAAACTAGCTTAAGATACCAATAACAGATACTGAAAACATAATCAATGATATACTAAACAGGGAATTGTGTGGTGAGAGTAAGTGTCTGAGACAAGCACACTTACTGGAAGGTGTGTGAACACTGAAAAGGTGCTGCAGAGGAAAGCAATGAGGTCACTCAGGTAGTCACTGGCCTGTCCTCCACCCTGGGCCGCCATCCAGTCGTAATCAGCCAGCTGCAGGAACTGATCAATCTTTAGATTCAGGTTAGTGTAGATCTCTTCTTCTGCTGAATGCCTTGCATCCTACAAACCACCACCACAACAACAAACACTCACTAAAGCACTGGTTCCAAAGTCAAAAACCAGTATTTTCATATTAATTTAAGTAAGCTGAAAGGTAGAAAGTTCAGTCATACCTTAAAGGTGGAGGTGCCATAGAGCTTGGTGGCATTAACTCCGTCTGGAGGCACGTTGGTAATGTTGGAGATGAACTCTTCCAGGTAGTGGCAGGACATCTCCAGGTGAGTTGTATTTATGATGATCTGAACCAGCTAGAAGAATCAAACACAACTTAATTTAATGAAACTCTTCACTCCTCCAGGCATTCCATAATAATGCAAAATACATGCGATTTCAGCACTGGACAGAAACCGCTTTTTAGAAAGGAAACCTACTATTTGCTTCCCAACTACTAGTTATACTGTATATTAACTAGTATATGTTATAATGTTATAGTGTATGATTGGATGTCCCCAATCCAAAATTGGGATTGATTATACAATTTTCAGAGGATCTGAATCAGGTGAATGTATTATACTTGTATACTTGAGTGGGTGAACTGCTCAGGCGGCATGAGTGGCAGTGAGCTGAGCTATAAGCTGGACACTGGTAGGCTATGAATGCAGGTATTTGATATATCATCTGTTATCGATTATGCTAGCATGGACGCTACCTCATGAGCCATCTATTACTTTTATCCACACTTCATTTTCCTCCAAACTGTCAACACACCGCCACTCCTGCTCGCTCTGTCTGTCTGTTAAGCTCAGTAATTTACAAAATTTTCATTTAAAAAGCATCAAAACTGAGAAATTATAAGACAGTAAAAAAGAGACTTTAATCTCCCAGACCTAAACCACAATACACTATTATTACTGTCTCCCTTCCAAACATACAGGGCAATACTTGCATTTAAAACATAATAATCATTATTTGAATGTAGTGTTGATTAATATAATACATTTTTAAAACTGATGCCACTAGTATAAATATTTTTTTAATTTTGCAAATCTAACTCTAATTCTTTTATTTACAATTAAATACCTATTACTAAAAGCAAAAAAATCTACAAGGTCACATGGTTTACACATATGTTTGATATTTTTGATATTTGCACTGGTGGTTTTTATGTCTTTGTTTGTTTCAAGTAAATAAAGAATAAGAAAAACAAAGAGTGATGAGAAGAATAGAGAGAATAGAGTGATGTAAAGTATTACCATACAAATCCAACAAAAATAATAAGGAAATATAGCCGCAAGCGGCAATCATCGGGTTCAAGCACCAACTTGCACAATGGTGCCTACTGGAGCATTGAATGGTGATGTGTAAGAAGGTCTAATATGATTGGAGATGCCCTGTCACATTTAGAAATTATCAAGTTTTTCACCTGTTATTAATGTTGAGCAGAGGCCTTTCAACCTGATCAGTGCTTAAATTCACATGTAAATCTAGTGAACTTTGTAGGATATTCATTAAGTGAGTTAGAACTAGTCAAAAGGTGTCTACATGTTATTGGTATTGATCAGGTGGCTTCAACCAGAATGTTCACAAAGTGGTATTCAGATTGACCTTTGAACCTTTGCAGAACAAGCTGAAATGTTTGACCAAACAAGTTTAAATTAACACAAAGGAGTGAATGTTCTGATATGACATGTAATTACGAAGTTATTATAAATCTAGTTCTGAATTAAATGGCGCTTCATCAAGCACCAACTAGCACAATGGTGCCTACTAGAGCATAGGATGGTGATGTGTAAGAAGGTCTAACACAATTGGAGACATTCTGTCACATTTAAAATGATCAAAAGTCTTTCACCTGTTATTAATGTTGAGAAGAGGCACAAAGGAGTGAATGTTCTGATATGACATGTAATGTCAAGTTATTCTTAATCTAGTTCTGTATTAAATGGCGCTTCATCAGAGTGATATTGTACAGAGGTCTTTAACATTGTGAGATTACAGCAAATACTGCAGAGTTACAGCAATTTAGGTTAGAAATTCCAAGGACGCACAGATTGCTTGATGCCTGGAGAGTATTGTATGTGAAATTTTCACAAATGTTTTTAATGAACATTTACCTAGAGACTCTACAGTGTGCAGCAAGACTGAAATGGAGGTGATAGGCCAAATATCCAGAGAGTAGTTTCAATATAGCTATTTTCAAACAATTAGCAATTATGAATGAACAAAGCACTTTTTAAACATAGTTGTATTGAGAAATTTGTCAGAGCCACTGTACTAAATATGGCAAAAACAATTAGATGTCAAAATAGTACAGCATGATTGACATATACTCGTTTTTTTGGAACAGCGCCCCCCAGTGGGCGGATTGTTTCAGCACTTTGCAGGTCACTACAGTGTCTCAACCTGAACATAACTGCCAAATATCATCCAGATTGGGCAACATTCAGCCTGCCAAAATGTCTGCTGAATGCTGATTGGCTGATGGTGTTCAGCCATGTTGATTGATTAAGTTGCCCTTTGAACATCCTTTAGAGGCTGTATGATAGATTCTGCATGCAAAGTTTCAACTTGCTAGGTTGCACGGTTGCTGAGAAACAGTGCTCCAAATTTACCTCTTGAAGTGAATGGGGCATATATCCGGAAGGACTAATTTGCATATGGCGGCCATATTGTTTACATATTTCAACTTTTTCTTAATGAATATTGAAGCGCATGCTCTCACGAGTGTTTTGATACCAAACATGCCAGGATTGGTCAAAATTCCTAGGACTAGTTTGCAAAAGTAGGTTTTGCATATTATGCAAATTAGCACAAAATCTATATAGACGGAAGTGCATGGTCCAAATTGGAAAGTTGTTGGTATTGACCCAAGGAATCCATCAAAAAAAGAATTTTGAATGTAGGTCTTATGGTTTTTGAGTTATTGAGAAAATTGTGAAAAATGAATTTCCTTGTTTATAGCGCCACCACTTGACCAATCGGTGCCATTTTTGTTGTCCACCGAGATGCACTGATCCTACATCTACCTACCAAGTTTCATTTCTCTATGACTTACGGTTTAGGCTGCACAACTGTTTTTACAGGAGAAAAAGAATAATAATAATAAGAAGAAGAAGAAGAAGAAGAAGAAGAAAAATCTTAGCAAAAACAATAGGGTTCTACGCACCTTCGGTGCTTGAACCCTAATTAACAATAAACAAATGAATAAATCCAGAGTATAAATAAATACACACATAAATAAAACAACTGTAGTATTTGTATACTCTTTCTTTATGATTATTTGATTCATACATTTGATCCCTTTCATTTCTGCATTCGTAAATCTCTCATTTACTCAATGTTGCATCATTTACTGTTTTTATTGATCATATATTGTGTGTTCATTTATTCATTCATTCTGATTTCATCTATCATATGATGTTTTTCCAATTTAAGACCAAGGTAAGAAGAGCTGATTTAAGCAGAGCTACAAGGTCAGGGTGAAGGTCATAGTCAGATCTGCTAAAAGTGGTAGCTCCTTGTCTCAAAGTATATAAAATATTTATTTTAATATTATTTATATATATTTTTAGGTGCTGTAATTAATCGTTTTATGTGCCTTCATTTATACATTTATTTAGATCTTTCAGTTCTTGTTTTGGCAGGCTTGGTCCTCCATACTAAGCATCCAGTGCTGAAATTAAGCCGGTTCCCACAGTGTTACTCCGGTGCACTGAGAGCAGGCTGGACAGAAGCAGAGCTGCTCTGGGTTCAGTCAGTCAGTCTGTGGGCCAGGGGTTCAGGGTGCACAGGCAGGCCAGGGCTGTCAGCAGCCATGCAAGGCGCGATGGGGCTAATTCAGCCCAGGCCCCGGCCTCGGCCTCAGAACACCCTGCAGGGGGGAAGCTCCGGCGCGGAGGCTGGGTCACACATCCGTACCTCCGCACTACCAGGAGAACTGGGGCCTGGGCCGAAGATCTGTGATATCTGATCTGGCATGAAACACATGGGTGTGTGAGTGTGTGTGCCGTGTTTATTACGGTGAGGGGGTGGCAGCGCTGTTCCCCACAGAGGGGTACGGTGAGAGCGGGTGAGCGGAAGGTTGCCCTTTTGATGAACTAACTCCAACTCATAAGCTAAACTCCCCCGGTCTTCACCCCACGACTCTCTCGCTCTCTTTTCTCAAATCAGTGTCACCCAGCTGAACTCTCTATCTGGAGTGGTAAGATTATAAACAGTGACCCAAACATAAGCACGAAGCTAACGTCTCTGGGAAGACGATGGCCGGGACAGACTAAACACACTCGAGCGAGAGAGCCAGAGCCGCAGAGGCAACGGGAGTCATAATGGGGCTCTTAGGAAGATGAAGAAAAAGTGTGCTTCTCCAGGTGAACACAGAGAGGGACTGTGAAGAGGAGAGCAGAATGTAGAGGTGCATTATCTCCTGTTAGAATTTACAATTTATTTACGATAGCTTATCAGTATGGGGTCATCATTCAGAAGCATATGTTAGAGATACACTGAATGTGTTGCGGAGTTGGTGGATTTAGCGGTAGAACTGAAGTTATGCTTTAGGCTGCTGACACCACATGCCTGTAGGGTAGCATCCATAAAGAGTTTTTTTATTTTTACGTATCAAATATACAGGTACAGTACTGTGCAGAAGTGCAAAAACCTAAGCAATCTGTTATTAATTAGAGTGTTCTAATTGTAAAGCACTTCCTATCACTAGAATGAAATGTTCACAAGCAATACTATAGTTATAGGTAACAAGATTTTCTTCTTGAAAGAAATTATTTCAAAGATGAATGGATGGTGGATGGATGAGTTGCATGGGCGGATGGATGGATGGATTTGTTTATTGGGTGGGTCAGTGGGTGGATGGGTCAGTTGGATAGACAGGTGAATGGCTGGATTAAAGAAGGTGGATGAATAGGTGGGTGGGTGAATGGATCAGTGAATGTAAAGAGACATGGACAGGTATATAGATGCATGGGTAGACGCATTGGAACAGATAGATGACTGGATGGATTGGTGGGTAGTTGGATGGGTAGTTGACACATGCGTGGATAGATGGATGGACGGGTCGGTGGGTAGGAGCATGGGTCAGTGAGTGGGTGAGTCAGTGGATGGATCATTCAGGTGGACAGACAGGTGGATGGGTGGGTGGATGGTCGGACGGATGGATTTGTTTATTGGATGGGTCAGTGGGTGGATGGGTCAGTTGGGTAGACAGGTGAATGGCTGGATTAAGTAGGTGGATGAATAGGTGTGGGGGTGAATGGATCAGTGAACGTAAACAGACATTGATAGGTATATGGATGCATGGGTAGACGCATGGAACAGATAGATGACTGGATGGATTGGTGGGTAGTTGGATGGATAGTTGACTGAACTCATCCGTTGATGGATGGATGGATGGGTTGGTGGGTAGAAGCATTAAGTAAGTGTAAGTGGATCATTCAGTTGGACAGACAGGAGGGTGGGTGGGTGGGTGGGTGGGTGGATGGGCGGGCAGGTGGTTCGATGGATAGTTTGATAGCTCATTGGTTGCATGGAGGTAAAGGTAGTTGGATAGATGGATTGAGGGATGGATGAGTAGATGGATGGTTGGGTGGATGAGTTGATAGATGAGGGATGAGTGGGTGGATGGATTGAGGGATTGATGAGTGGATGGATGAGTGAGTGGATGAGTGGAAGGAAGGAGGAATAAATGGATAGGTAACTGAGAGGTTAAATTCATAATAAGTAGTTGATGGGTCAGGATGGATAGGTTGTACGGATACTTGTTACCCTTATTAGAAAAAAGAGAAATCTGGGTAAAAAAATACATTTAGATTTTTTTGATTTATGCACACTAATATATGATTTATGTTCACTAATGAAAAAAACTGATTGTGAAAACGTGTTCAGTATTAAACCTACAGGCAAATAATTAATTTAGTTTGGTTCCTGTATTTTTTTGTATCCCTAAAAATAATGGTAAGTAAAATGCATTGTATTGTTATTTTTGTGCCATATCCTCCACTCTTAAAGCACACACACATATAACAGAAAACATCTCACCTCTGCCAATCCCACATTCTTCTTCTTGATGGCGTACTGCAAGCAGTGACTGAGGGTTCTCGTTAGCAGCAGGTTAGTCGACTTTCGGATCATGTCGTCTATTTCTGTAGAACTGAACCCAAGAGAACCACAAATTCATAAACAATCATATTACATAAGCAAGCATTCATGTATGTGTAACCTGAGAGCTGTTGAAGTGAGACGTGAACAGACCTGCAGATCACTAATGTGTATATATACAAGCTACAGATATTATAGAACAGTTCCATATGGTTTTGCTCAGATTGTGCAGGAGTAATATTTCAGCGCAGGGCTCGTCTGTCAGCTGCTACAGCTGCGACCCAACTTGGACATTTGGAGAACTGCAACAATAAACCAAAAGGTTCTCTGGAGCAGATTTGAATATGCATTATTCCTGAGCAAACCACAAGCCCGAAAGCCCAATTACTCCACCTCCTGAGAGAGGGACCAGAACTTCTGGCCAAGAGAAAACGAGAGAGTAAATGTGTGAGGGGGAGAGAGAGAGAGTGGGAGAGAGACAGAGCACAGATGGGGGTCTACCACAGAGAACGACAACACCCTGTGGACTGCAAATCTACATGTTCCAACACCGGAGAACCGGCAGCATATAAAACACACCTACAGAGGATAAATTAGAAGATCCAAAAAAAAGGACCAGAAGAGGGGGGGGGGGAAGCTTCTCTTTTCCACTCTCGTTGTGGAAGAGTGAAATTTAGTGGTGAGGGGGTCAGGAAATAGCACAAGTGGGACTAATTACGTCCGCTGGTGGTCTGTGCTCCCATCCTTGTTACTACAACTACAGCTGGAAGCATCCTTGTTACCTCCCTCAAGTAAAGGTTAACGGGAAAGATGGAAAAAAGAACGAGTGAGAAGGGGGGGGAGGGTGCAGAGAGATAGAAAGAACGTGAGAGACTGAGACTAAGAAAGAAATTCTTACTGAGACAGTGAGGGCTGAAACTGAAAAAGAGAATCTTGCTGAGACAGTTACAGACTGAGAAAAGGAATCTTCCTGAGACATAAACTGAGAAAGACTGAGACAGTGAAAGACTGAGAAACAGAATCTTCAAGAGACAGTGAGAGACCGAGAAAGAGAATCTTACTGAGACAGTGAGAGAACAAAAAACAGAACCTTACTGAGACAGAGAGAGACTGAGACATTAAGAAATTGAGACAGAGAAAGAAAATCTTACTGATACAGTGAGAGACTAAGATTGAGAATCATACTGAGACAATGAGAGACAGAGAAACTGAATCGTCCTGAGAAAATGAGACGGAGAAGGAGAATCTTACTGAGACAGTAAGAAATTGAGACTGAGAAAAAGAGAATCTTACTGAGACAGTTAGAAATTGAGACTGAGAAAGAGAATCTTACAGAGACTGCACAAAGACTGAGAACCATACTGAGACAGTGAGAGACTAAGACTGAGAAATTGAAGCTTCCTGAGACAGTGAGAGACTGAGAAATAAAATCTTACTGAGATAGAGAAAATTTGAGACTGAGAACCTTACTGAGACAGAGGAAAATTGAGACAGAATCTTATTGAGACAGTGAGAGACTGAGAAAGAGAATCTTACTGAGACAGCGAGAGACTGAGAAACAGAATATTACTGAGACAGTGAGAGACTGAGAAACAGAATATTACTGAGACAGAGAAGACTGAGAATCTTTCTGAGACAGAGGAAAATTGAGACAGAATCTTACTGAGACAGTGAGAGACTGAGAAAGAGAATCTTACTAAGACAGTGAGAGAGACTGAGACACAGAAAAAAATTGATGGGTGCAATGCTTAGTCACATAATCAACATCTAATTTTATAAAAGTTCAAGGTCAAAGTGCTGAAGACAGTCTGCATAAAGACATATTTGAGCAGCACATGGTCTCCTGAAGAAAGCAGAAATGGATGAAAAGAGAAAAAAAAAATAACGAGAACTACTAAAATAGTCATTTGTGAGCAAGAACTTCATACAGATTGAGACAAAAGTAAAAGAAGGAGAAAGTCCATGACAAATTGAGAGGGAGACAGAAACAGACAGAAAGATTTAAAGACGGAGAAATGGAGAGAGACAGAGAGTCAGAGATGGGAACATTGTGCTTTGACCATGTGAGTCAGCCTAAATCAGGACCAAAAGTGCAACACTTTCTCTGTCTCTGGGTACCAAACACATTCCTACCAAATTACTAAATTGTCTCTAGTTGTGTCGAGAGGCGAAGGAAGAATTTCAGAAACGCTCTCCTTCTCAGTAGGGGGAAAGAATTTCGTTCGGCTTAAGTTTGGCAACAGGATCTTGGTGGAGTGAGAAAAAAAAGAAATAAGAAAAAAGAAGAAGTTGAGAACAGTACGAACAACTTTTAGAATGGAAGCAGAGAAGTCAGTGCTCTCGAGTAGCCTTGTGCTCATTAGGAGACACTGAGTAAATAAAACAACAGTACAGGGGCTAAAGACAGGCAATCAGGAAATTGGTTGTGTCATCCTGTGGAATTCACTGACCACAAATATGGAATATAATGCAGTGACAAGAGCGATGATATGAATCGTTGAATCAAATGTTGTTCAATAACTCCATTCATCTGTTCACTCGGCCTTTTTAAGTCACTGCAGGGCCAAATAGTTAGTAAGGCCACACCGTACCGTTACGTGCCAATGGGGACCTGTTAGCCTGGTTGTGGTTTATTTTTTCACAGGCTGTGTTGCTTAATCAGGACCGGGACCTGCACAGTGTTCCCCAATGGTTGTGGTTGGATGTCTCCAGTGCCATTCATGCATGCTTGCAACTTGCAAAACAGAGCATACTAACTAAAGGCAAATGGGAGAACCGCATTTTTTTTGCGGCAGCTACTGGCCTCATTCCACATTGGTAATGCAACAATTGCACATTGGCGATCAGGCTTGTCCCAGATTGGTAACGTGGCACAAGCATGCCGGCAGTTTGCCACACCCCACATTGCTTCCTGTTGTTAGATCCTGTGTCTGGTCTTATTTATGCTAACTTGGATGCTGACTAATTGCAAACTGGAGACCGGCAGCTACTGGCCTCATCCGGTAATGATAGCACAGTGTTAGCATGTTGGCAACCAGATTTGTCCCACATTTGCGGTGTTACTTTTACATGTCATGTACATGTAATAGGACACACTCCTTTCAAAAAGTTCACCTTTTGTCTCGTCAGTTCACAGAGTATATTTTCCCCACAGAGTAGGTTTTGGGGATCATCATAATGTTTTCTGGCAAAATTGAGTGGAGCCTTAATGTTCTTTTTGCTCAGCAGTTGTTTTCGTCTTGGCACTCTTCCATGCAGGCCATAGTTGCCCAGTCTCTTTCTTATGGTGGAGTCATGAACACTGACCTTAACTGAGGCCTGCAGTTCTTTGGATGTTGTTGTGGGGTATTTTGTGACCTCTTGGATGAGTTGACACTGCGCTCTTGGGATAATTTTGGTTGGTCAGGCCACTCATGGGAAGGTTCATCACTGTTCCACGTTTTTGCCATTTGTGGATAATGGCTCTCGCTGTGATGCACGGTAGTCCCAAAGCTTTAAGAAATGGCTTTATAACCTTTTCCAGTTTCTTTCTCATCTGAATTCCTTTGTGTTTTTTCATGATGTCTAGTATTTGAGTATCTTTTGGTCTACTTGCAAAATAGAGCAAACTAACTAAATTCAAAAGGAAGAACTGTGAGCTTTAAAAGCAGCTAACATTCTCATACCACACCAGTAAGATGACATCAGCACGTTTGCAACCAGGTTTGTCCGACATTGCCAACAAGGTGTTCGCATGCTGACAATTTGCCATGACGCATATCGCTTCCTGTTGTTAAATGTGTCTGGTCTTATTCCTGCATGCTAACCTGCAAACTAAATGCTAACTAACATCCTTGTCCCATATCAGTAACACAGAATTAGCATGTTAGTGACCAGGCTTGTCCCACATTGCTAATGTGGGTCTAGCATGCCAGCATCATGCCATGCCCTATATATTGCGCCCTGTCATCAAATGTGTCCAGGATCACTTCTGTATGCGAACTTGCAAATCAGAGCACACTAACTAAATGCAAGAAGAAGAATCGCGAGTTTTAACAGCAGTTCCGACTACTTCCTACAACGGAACGCAGCTTTAAAACAGAGCATCTTGCCAATTGACAGAACCCTCCCACTCCCAGAACCCTTTTACCATAACCCTTTTAAGCCCCTGTTTTATAAGTGTTCCATATTGAACGGTGCCCTTGTCCGTGTGGAAAACCCAAAGGAACCTTCCATGCTCAAAACCATTAAGCTCTGCATTCTGCAGTGGAAAAGCGACCTGAGATTCCTGAGCAGAACAAGGTCACCATACTGACCCTAAAAATACAGTACCTTCATATACAACATCTTAATAAAACGGAAGAGGACGGAAAGTGCAGAGAGGGATGACTGGAAATCAGGAGGTTAATTAAGCCCATTAGGGAAACAAAGGGCAGGAAACGTGTGTGCCGGGGAGGACAGAAAGATGGATCGTATTGTACTGGATTCTTGGTCACTGATTCATCAAACGGAGCCAAAAAGCCAAACTAGCTGTCTGTTTACGAACTACCGAACCATCACATTCAGGAACATCATGAAGAAAAGGTCCGCTGCTGAACGGAACTTCAAATGCTTAAAATGCTAAAGACCAAGCTTCTTTCTCCTAGGGTTCAAAGTTCAGCAGACATTCATGATTCATGGGGGAGACATTTTGAATGCTAAATGAAATTCCTACAGTCTAGTCTCCCACCACCTGTGCATGGACCGGGGTAGGCTCAATCCCTCCCTCCCTCCCTCCCTCTCTCACTGCACCTCGTCTTAATATTAGCACAGAAAAACCACAAGGCCTAATTGCCTCCGGTGCTCTAGTCTGGGCCAAATGCAGAACTGACGCTCATCTCCTTTGGTCTGTCAATCATGGGTTTCCGTTTCCGACGGCAACATCCTGACCCCTGCATCCTTACATAGGTCTACATATACACTCGCCGAGGACTTTATTAGGAACACTATACTAATACTGGGAATGGCCTCCATTTGCACGGATTTCACAAGATGTTGAAAACTTTTCTCTAAGATTTTGGTCCACAATAC
Source organism: Astyanax mexicanus (assembly GCF_023375975.1). Taxonomy (NCBI): domain Eukaryota; kingdom Metazoa; phylum Chordata; class Actinopteri; order Characiformes; family Acestrorhamphidae; genus Astyanax; species Astyanax mexicanus. The sequence continues at coordinate 24,631,358 of NC_064415.1, read as the reverse complement.
TTGCAGACTCTTCAGGAAAACTTTCATTATGCCAAACTTTCACAGTCCTGCTACATTCCAAAGGTGTTTTACTGGATCCAGATCTGGTATTTTGCCAAAAGTATTCACTCATCTGCCATTGCAGGCGTATGAACTTGAGTGACATCCCATTCTTAGCCCATAGGGTTTAATATGAAGTCGGTTCACAACAGCTTCAACTCTTCTGGGAAGGATTTCCACAAGGTTTAGGAGTGTGTTTATGGAAATTGCTGACCATTCTTCCAGTAGCGTATTTGTGAGGTCACATACTAATTTTGGACGAGAAGGCCTGTCTTGCAGTCTCTTCTCTAATTCATCCTAAAGGTGTTTTATGAGGTTGAGGTGAAGACCAGTCAAGTTCTTCCACACCAAACACATTCATCCATGTCTTTATGGACCTTGCACTGTTGTACAGTCATGCTGGACCAGGAAGGGTCAATTCCCAAACTGTTCCTGCAACGTTGGGAGCATGAAATTGTCCAAAATTTCTTTGTCTGCTGAAGCATTAATAGTTATTTTCACTGGAACTAAAGAGTCAAACCAAACTCCTAAAAAAACAACCTTACAACTTTAATCCTACCTCCACCAAACTTTACACTTGGCACAATGCAGTCAGACAACTGCTATTCTCCTGGAAACCGCCAAACCCGGACTCATTTTATGTAGCCTACCACTTCATGGCTTAATGTTTCCAATCGGTAACAGTATGCATGCCTTAATGCTTGGTTTAAACACCTGAATCCAATTATTTTAATGGGTTACTGAATACGTTTAGTAGTGAGAGTCTACTGACAATATTTCTCAACAAAGACTAGACAAGCGACTTAAAGGTGCAACATAAAGTAGCTGAATGCAGGCCTTAGTAATCGTGTAAGATAACCCTTTCATTCTACAATATGAAGCAAAGGTCAGATCTGCAAAGAAACTAAAAACTTCAATTCTCCAAAAAACGATTTTGTCTATACTGAAGAACTCCACACAATAACATTTCCTCACAAGAGACCTGGATTAAGATCCGTCTGGACCTGTTGTTCAGCTTATTCAAAGGCTTTTGTGCTAATAAGAGAGTAGATTTGCAGAGAAATATGTCAAATATGCGAAAATTCACCCAGCGGAGCTCTTATTTGACAGGGCTATTAAATTAGCAGTGAGTGTAAAGGGGATTCTGGCTGGATCTGGAAATCCGGGACCCCACACACGGCGGCATGGTCTTTGCAGCGGCTGGCCAAAAAGGGGGGAATGTTTATTTTTGAATTTCAACTGACACCCGAGCACGAGGATCGGCCACGTTCCGAAAACCACACAGGACGTGTCTGGTGGACGCGAGGAGAAAGGAGAGTGAGAAAGAGCGAGGGAGAAGCCAAGTCAAGCTGCGGCCGCAGACGAGGAGGCCACGGAGAGAACGAGAGGCCGCAGCACTAATAGAGCAGATATCTAACCCGTCTGACCCTTCTTTCTTCACACTTGATCCCCAGAGACGGCTTAAGGCTCCGGTTTCATAAGCTGCTCCGTACAAGTACAAGATCCCCTTGACTTTCAGTGCAGTTAGTGGTTAGTTTGATGGTGGGTGAAATATAGAATATTGGCTCTGTGCTGACATACTACTTTAGATTAAAAAAAATCAGATTTTCATTTTTAGATAAAGAAGTATTATATTTATTATATTTCATAAAACAGCACACAGTTGCCACAGTTTTATGACATTTGCAGCATGTTTTATTTATGCATCCTTGGAGTGGAATTTTGTTCGTAATACCAATTGACACCACCAATTCCCCTAAACCACCTAGGACACCCACTGGATGGTTTTCCATCCATCAAATTTTTGTAAATTTTGACATGAAAGGAAAAAGCAATCCCCCTTTAAAAAAGAAAAACAAACACTTTTAACAAAATGATTTTATGCTAGTGAAAAAAACTGAGTGAAAGGTCACTAAATCTGGGTTTTTCGATGCAAAAAAAAGGGTGATGGAAAAGTGTTGTTCACATAAATGATTAATCAGACACTTTGGACAATGGTTGTTTCATTCTGATTAATCAGCACTGCATGTACATTCCTGATTATAATTGCACTGTTGAGGCAAATTCCAGATTAGAATAGCACTGCTAATGTAAATTCATGATAAGAATAGTACTGCTGAAGTACATTCGTGATTAGAATAGCACTGCTGAAGTAAATTCCTGTTTAGATTAGCAGGGCTGAAGTAAATTCCTGATTAGAATTGCACTGCTGAGGTAAATGCATTATTAGAATTGCACCGCTGAGATACATTCCAGATTAGAATAGCACTGCTGAGGTAAATTCCTGATTAGAAAAGCATTGATGAAGTAAATTAGTTTCATTTTAATTCACAACAAACTATTGTCTCCCCTTCAACCTTTACTATATACAAAAGTCTTCTTCGCTCACAAGAAAAGTCCTCACAACCTATACAGCTGTGGGAGCTCCCATACCACCTCATGAGGTAACACTTTACGATCTATTTACATACTGCTATTCTATGAAGTTTGTATATTTTTTCAGTGTATTTTAGAATATGAATCAGAGTATTTATGGAATTTCTGATTCAATTTTGCTAAAAATTCCTTTGCTACGTGCAATCAAGCATTCTTCATGGTCTGTATGATGCAAAGCCAAGTCTGAGTGGCTGAATTCAGACAGGAAAAAGATTAGCCGGGAGGGAGAGATGCTGTGATTTAGGAGAATTAGAGGTTTTGATTGTCTCGGGCTCCGTTCCCATTGGGTCTTGTTTACCAGTCTTCGGATACAAGACCAGACATCTCCACTCATCTGAGCGCTTTACACCATAATCATGCAATCGGGCCTTGTTGACCTTACCGACAGAGACGTGAGAGTGAATTGTGGGTCACGTATCTCATGTGTCTCACACAATGAGACACGGAAGTAAACATGAAGATAAAAACAGCTTCAAAAATTAATAAAGATGCAACAAATGGAAAATAAAATTTTCTATTAAAAAATGCAATTCTTCTGTTGTATGTACCTAAATAAGACAGGCTAATTCAAAGGCACACTGCACTGATTCCTCTAAAGCAAATTCCTAATTAGAATAGCACTGCTGAGGTAAATTCCTAATTAGAATTGCACTGCTGATGTAAATTCATAATTAAAATAGCACTGCTAATGTAAATTCATGATTAGAACTGCACTGCTAAGGTAAATTCCTTATTAGAACTGCACTGCTGAAGTAAATTTATGATTAGAATAGCACTGCTGAGGTAAATGCATTATTAGAGTAGCACTGCTGAGGTACATTCCTGATTAGAATAGCACTGCTGAAGTAAATTTATGATTAGAATAGCACTGCTGAATTGAATCCATGAATAGAATAGCACTGCTGAGGTAAATTCCTGATTAGAATAGCACTACTAAGATAAATTCATAATTAGAATAGCACCTCTGAAGTAAATTCATTATTAGAACAGCACTGCTGAAGTAAATTCATGATTGGAATTGCACTGCTGAGGCAAATTCCAGATTAGAATAACACTACTGAAGTAAATTTCTGATTAGAATATCACTGCTGGAGTAAATTCATGAATAGAATAGCACTGCTGAAGGAAATTCATGATTAGAATAGCACTGATAAGGCAAAATCATGATAAGAATAGCACTGCTGAGGTAAATGTATTGTACTCTGCTGATATGTCTGATTTGGTTTGTTAAAAATGTTCAATAATCAATAAATATTTTATTTTAAAAGCATAACAAAAACATTTAGTCTATATGATAAAATTAGTGGAGAAAAAAATAACGAGTTTGGTTTTCGGCCTTCAGTAAAATATTTAATTGCTACTTTTTTTTCCAGTTTCAGCAGAAACAGTTCATTTTACTGCATCACAGAGTGAGAGTGAGGGAAGCTGAACCAGACAATATCTAGCAGTTCTGGAAAAGAGAATCAGAAGTTTTTGCATAAAGCTCAATCAGGAGAGGCCCTACGCCTTCCGCCTGGCCGGAACTGCTGCCGTCAAAGGTCCTGCGGAGTGTGAACTCTGACCTTGACCCCAAGACCTCCTGCTCTGATCAGGGGATTTGGAGGAAGGAGTCAGGGATCACATCGCATTACAGCGTGTCTACACGGCATGGCTCTCTATTAAAATGCAAGGAACCGAGTTCAAATGTAACAAGTGGTAATGCAGATATACTTAAACCTGCTTTAGGTGTTTGGGATTTTTGTAACAGAAAGTCTAGCCAGACGCTTGGTGGGGAGCCTGCTTGCTCTGGCAGGTCACTTCTTAATCTTCTTCTTAGATCTCTATTACTCTATTAAGTCATATTGAGGGACATACTATCTGACTAGCACCAGACTCTACCTTTAGGTGTCGTAACCTCTGCAAGAAATGGCTGTGTGACAAAATTACATGCAAGACTAACATAAACAGACTTACAGTATGGAAGGGTGCGGGTAATAGGGCCCTATTTTTTTAGTGATGAAGAGAACATTAAGAGAATCTCAGAACTGAGACATAAAAACATATTTAGACAGTAAAGACAGAACACAGAAATGGACAAAATAAATAGTGTAATAAACCTTGTGTATTATCAAAAACTGAAATTTAAACACAGTTAACCCAATTTTTTTCATGACCAGGGCAAGTAAGTGTTTTACTGCAAGTTTTTGACCATATACTATGCACACTATACAAAATGAGCATGTTCAAATTAAATCATACCTCAAGAGCAGCATAAAATTAAGCCTAATTCTGTTTTTTTTTTTATGACAAAGCTGCCCGAAACATGGCTATGAACAAGCACACGTTCATTGTGTGTGTATCTCACTGATTTTTAAATGGTGCGCAGAAAAACATGAATGCTTTTTCTGTTTTATTAAGCTATAGCTGCATAGATATATGGATGTGCATTTCCCATAAGTATGTATATACAATATATCTAAATCTTCAATCAATCAATAAAAAAGAACATTAGAAAACAAATTGTGTAGTTTGAGGAACATTTTTCTGATCAATTTTTCTGTTCTTTGACGTAAAAAAACGCTTAGAAGCAGTATTATTCAACAGTTAGTTCCGACCCTCCAATGTGCTTGGCTGAAAGGAGTTCTGTGAGTGCCATTATTAGCCGGTAATGCACTGTAACCGAAGCTCTCCGTGTATTACTCCACCACATACAGATAACCTAGCAACAATGCAGCGCTTGCAAGCCAAACAGCGCAGCTACAAACAGAGCAAAAATGGAACTTTTTTACTTGTGGATTTTTTATACCCAAACAGATTATATTTTCTCGTCCTCTTTAACTCAAAATCTTTTAATAAACAGTGATAATGGAACTGTTGTATAATCGCATTAATACACTCGAGGTTTGTGCTTTAATGTGTAATCTTGGCATTGCTGTGCCGCAGTCGTAGCACTCCCTCTTGTGTATTATTGCTTAATTATAAGGTTATTAATGCACTTTTATTGTGCAAAAATAGTTTGTTTTCAAGGGTATAAACAATGGTGAGAAGTTAAAAGATGTGCAGCTTTGACTAAAGCTTCTGTTAGTGGGTTTGGTGCAAAAATAAGGAGCCAAGGCAAATACAATTTAATTATGTCAGAGAACTGATTAGATCAGACCTAATCATAATGTGTACTTACTAAAAGCAAATGGAGATGCAAACTCCTTTTATCTCCAAAACAGACAGTAAAATACATTTTGTGTGTGGTGTTTAAATATGTGTGTGTGTGTACGTGTGTTTATTAATACCTAAGGTGCAGGTCCTCGGAGTATTTGAGGCAGGCGTAGATAAACTCCTTGAGTTGGGAATAAACTTTGGGTACGAATTCAGAGAATGGAAGCTTCTTCGGAAAAGACATCTGTTTAAAAGAGAATGATAAATACTTACATCAGGTGCAACAACTGATATACTCATATATCATTGAAAAGTATCTTTATTTGAGAAATTCGGTTCAAAATGTGAAACTCATTATTATATGTATTACACACAGATTGATCTATTTTAAGCGATTATGTCTTTTATTGTTGATAATCGAAAAACCCAAAAATCAGTATCTCAGAAAATTTGAATATTATATAAGACCAATTGGTACTTTTGGTCTTATAGTGTGGGCAGTGTGCCAAATCCAGCTAGAAAATGAAACTTGCATCTCCATAAAAGTTGTCAGCAGAGGGAAGCATGAAGTGCTGTAAGATTTTATGGGAAAACACTGCACTGGCTTTAGACTTGATAAAACACAGTGGATCAACACCAGCAGATGACATGTCTCTCCAAACCATCACTGATTGAGGAATCTTTACACTAGACTTTCAGCAGTTTGGACTGTGTGTCTCTCCACTCTTCCTCCAGACTCTGCTCCCTTGATTTCCAAATGAAATGTAAAATTTACTGATGATCAGTGATGGCCATGGAGAGACATGTCATCTGCTGGTGTTGATCCACTGTGTTACTGTTTATCAAGTCTAAAGTCAGTGAAGTGTTTTCCCAGAAAATCTTACAGCACTTCATGCTTCCCTCTGCTGACAACTTTTATGGAGATTCAGATTTAATTTTCCAGCAGGGCCTGGCACACTGCCCACACTGCCATTTTTGGTTTTCATTGGCTGTAAGCCATAATCAACAACAATAAAGGAATGAAAATGCTTAAAATAGATCACTCTATGTGTAATACATATGTATAATAAATAAGTTTCACATTCTGAACTGAATTACTGAAATAATGTAACTTTTCATGAATATTCTACTTTTTTGAGATGCACCAGTATACTTGATATAAATATATATATATAAAAAATAAAGAGATAAAACATGGTGAACATGCACTAATGTATGACACCAACCTTCTCCAATTCTGGGTCCTGAAAAGGGAACTGGCCGGAAATCCGCCGATATTCCTCTTCTGTTGACACGGGGATAGGACTGTAATTGTCTTGATCAATGATTTGTCTGAAATGTCATAATAAATAAAGTATGTTTCAGTTCACTGCACCGCATTACGTCTCTGAAACCACATAAGCGGCTTAAACAGATTAAATCGTGTCTGTTTGTCACGCTAATGCTCTTTAAGAGCCCTGTGTGGTTAGACAATACTTGATTTCTCAAAATCATTCTCATTGTTTTTAAAATAATACCCAAGTATATAAATTCCCAGGGCAGTATCATGTCGAGGCTGTGAAATCCAAGGCCTCCAGCAGTTCAAGAGCAAGCCAAAGGTCTCAGACAGGAATCAACAGGGACTCAGACAAGGTCAATCCAACCTGTCGATCGCATCCGTTCTCAAGGCTGAGCCCAGCAAATCTGAGCAGAGCCTCTCCAAGGAGCTCTGAAGTCCAGCCTTTCCACAATAGCACAGCATTTTTGTGGTTTCCGAATCATTTTAATGGCACATAAAATGATTCCAGCACACCGTGAAAAAAAATACTTCTTAAAAGATTTCTTTTCTCCTTCGAGGAATATTATCACCTCCATTGTACTGGTCAGTCATTCCAGCTATCTTGGCTTGATATCATTTCCCTTTCCTTCACCTTTAAAAAAAAAAAAAAAAAAAAAAAAAAAAGCTTAAAAAATGTCCAGTTCCCTGCGACAACAAATCCAATAATGACTTTTAAACTGAAGAATTTTTGATACATGTGCACCACATTCCTCCTGCGGTTCTTACGATGAACCAAGAGAGATATAAGACCACAAAAAAGAGGGGAAGAGTGACTTCGGTTCACAGAGAAACACAAAGCCGTTGCAACACAAGCCTTTTAATAATTTTTGAAGGAAGACTTTGCCTTACATAATTTGGTAACACTTTTTTATTTAATAAATCTATTTTATTGTCTGTTTGGCTTTAAAATTGACCAACATCAGGGAGCAGAGTAATTATACATCATATACACACATTTTTTTTTTCTTCAAATTTTTAGCCCATTTTCTCCCCAATATACAGGGACAATTACCCAATCCAATAATTAGGACTCCGCCTCAACACCAGGAGGGTGAAGATTAGCACATGCCTCCTCCGATACATGTGAAGTCAGAAACCACCTCTTTTAGAACTGCTGCTGATGCAGCCTTCCCAAGTAGTATCACAGTGCGCTCGGAGGAAAGCCCAGCGATTCGGTTCCGATACATCAGCTCACAGATGCATTGTGCTGAGCGAAATCACCCTAGGAATGATGTGGGGAATTGGGATCTCTTGGGGTGTCTTCAGCAGATGATGGCAAGCTACATTGACGGGATTCGAACCATCGATCTCTCGATCATAGTGGCAGCTCCTTATTCTGCTGGATCACCTAAAGCCCTTACACACACACTCTTTTGTGTGATTTGGGCTAATGACAGTATTCCATGTTTTGAGTACAGGAAGAAACACTCAACTATTATTCTGGAATGGCTACGTAAATTTGATGACACCTTATAATAACATTAGCCTATAAAACATTTATAAGTTTTTAATTCATAAAGAGCTAACCATAAATTAAGCATGCCTTCATAGCTATAAATCATAAATAAATTAAATATTAGCAATGCTTTACAAGCCACATGCAAGGTCCTATTTCATTCTTAACAAGTGATTAACAAATGATGAATAGAGAGGAAGTCAGTTGTTATACATCAGTTTGATACTTGCAATTATGATTATTTATATGTAAATAGAATATTTACAAAGGAATTTAATGTTTAGACAACAACTGTTACCCATATTTTTTCTTTGACATAAAAATTCAAATGAATTCAGATCTTGCTGTTAATGGATATTTATATGATTATTTAAATGAAAATATCAGATTTATTGTGTTTTCTGACCACATATATGGATGTGTCACATGACAAAAAAAGATCTGAACTGCACTTTTATCTGCTGTGTGAATCCTACCTGAAGGACAGATTCCACTTCTTCAGAAGAATCTCTCCATACTGATCCCTCATCTCAAGCAGCATGTCAAACAGCTGGTTCACTGGAAACCCATAACCCTGTAGAGCAAAAAACAGCACAAAACAATGTTTCAGTCAAGTTAAAGAAGATTTAATCAGAATTTATTCCTGTCAATAAAATAGCTTTGTGTTCTAGCAGCTGTCTAAACCTCTGCTGACCTTTAACAGACTAATTCAGAACTAAAATAACCTCACATTAATATTAAAACGCCTGTTCTGTATACTTTTATGCATTTTAATGAGGTACAATATGCTTACAATAAAGGGGGAGGCCACCTAAATAACCTGACATCTTCATATAAAATACTTCTTAAAGGCAGCTGTGCATAGCTGTGCAAATCTGACTGTGGCTTTCTTAAATTTATATCTGGCATATGATTATACGATCTATTTTTTTTTTTTATAGGAGTAATAAGAAAAATCCTAACCCATCCATAGCTACCCAGCTCACCTGCAGTGTGTCTGCAAACAGAACGATGAGGTTCTTCAGATCCAGGATTAGGTCAGGATCAGTGCAGTAGGACTGTTAAAGGATAAAAAAAAAAAAAAAATTAACAAAGACATTGAGGAAATACATAATTATTTCAGCTAAAATCTTGACCATCGCTTTGTGATTGAACTGGCTATATTGGTTTTCCCCAGAGACTGTAAAAAAGATGGACGCCGTGTTGGTCTGTTATTGGTCCCGCCCATAACCAGCCCTTTTACAGTAACCACACCTTTTTTGAATAGAGCTGAATAACATTTAAAAAAAAACGAATTCTGTGGGGATATAAAAAATAAACAATATAAGCAGAGGTTAAACTAGCTGTTACATTTAAATAAAGGAGGTAGAATTACAGTATATTAGAAAAAAACGTGATTGAAAGTTGTCAGCAGGGGGTAAAGCCTGACCTTTGGTGGCTTTACTTTTGAGAGACGATGCTCTGTCCAGCTATACACAGTCTATGGTTTTCCCAATATAACGGAATATAGATAAATGTTACATTGATACAATGATATACCCATACCGATTTGGACGATATTTTAGGCCGATACTTGCTGGTGTTTTAATTATACGCTGGAAAAGGACCAAGCATCACTGGCAGCACTACTACAACGGTTCAACCAAGAATTTCATTCATTAAATTTATTTTCCTAAGCTAAAATAGATCTAGTCTTTTATTGAACCTGTTCGTTTAAAAAGTAGTGTTTAAAGCCATCATCTGGCTATTTAAGAAACAGCTAGCTAAATAAATGTGAAACCAAAACTAACATTTTTTGGGAACTTTTATTTTATTGTTTTATTGATAAAGATTACATTTGTTTCTAAAGTTATACCAAATATGCCAGAAATTTGAACACACCTCACTTCCAGATATTTACTGCATTTTACAGGTTATTCCTATTACAAAGGTGGGCCAATGTAGGACTCCTATTGGTGTAGCACAGCATAGTCATCCAGACCTGAAATTGAGATTGTGGCTCACTGGCAGGCAGTGGTGTTATCCACTGCACCAATTCCATCAGCATTTTAACAGCATGAGCACATGATGTGAAAATAGACTGATGGTGGGATCAGGGGTGTGCCATATTGTATCGTACACGATAATATCGTCTAAATGTTTAATATCGTGAACGATATTATACCCTAAAAATATTGTGCCATATCACCCACCCCATTTCCTATTATTATATCTGCCCAGTATCAATTATTTTACTTTAATCGTGAATATATAAAGATATATGGAGTGCATTATTATTAGTATCATGACATTTTGGATCATTGACTTCTGTTACACATCTGATAAAAATCTGGTATTTTTTAAATATCTCAGTTAGGGGTGTACCATAATCATTTCGTATAAACTAATAAAATTGAATTGCTATTTTGTTGCAGTAGTGTATTTTTGTTTTTTTTGTTTTTTTATTCAGTGTTTTGTCAAAAGTATCGTTAACATGAAAATACCATGAAATATCTTGATATTATTTTAGGGCCATATCGCCCACCCCTAGGTGGGATGTAAAATAGTAATGAGCATCATGGCATGCCAAGCGCAGGGTGTAAGAAAGGGCCGTTAAAGCTAAAAAGACATAACATAACATTTCATACTGACTTCATTTATTTCTATTAAAGGTAAATGTTTCCAAGGTCTTCAGTTCTTCACTCTTCTCATAATTAAACTTCTGCAACAATTAGCATCAGCTTCATAAACCCTAAAACAGAACCCTGTGGGATGCTAAATAACAAACTTTTGTTTCTATGTGTTATCGGACCCTTAAAAATACTGTGGAAAAATGAAATATAAAAGAATACAAGCTACACAGACTTACTGAGTGAGTACGTAGTGCTGCGATGGTCTTTGAAAGAGCCACTTCCCATAATTCCTCCACATACGCTCTGTTCACCAGCCCCTGTGTCGTATGTAGGATGTGGTCCTCCACTACAAAGAAACTATGGAGTGAGGAGAGACAAAACAGAAAGAATAGACTGAGAATAGATGATGATGATGATGATGAAGCTGTATTTTCTGCACTTGCACATACATGACCCCTACGCCCAGTCACCCATACAGAGATACAGGTCAGTTTACACACAAGAACATGAGGACACTCAGAAAACTGTGGATTTTGGGTGCAGTGGGCAAGACATCCCTATTCCCAAAAGACTTTCACTCTGGGAATGGCCCATGCCATCAGGATGTTTGCAGAAGCCTCTGCTCCAGACACCGACCTTCCCCATATTCCCAACCAGACGCTTGGAATAACACCCATCTGCCACTCCACATCCCCGACCCCATAAATCCTGCAGCCTGGCAGCTTTTCCAACAGTCCCGGGTGGAATACTGGGAAGGAGGGGTGCGTTTGAATGAGGGGTTAAGGTTTGGATATTGAGGAGAGACGAGCAAATGACCGTGGCAAGTGCTTCAGCTGAACGCTAAAATATGCACTATTTTTTTTTTCTTTCAGTACTTTGAATTACTATGACACAAATGTAATTACGAAAATACATTTATAAAAAAATGTAATGGAAAAAAAATCATTCTATTTTTGATCAAAATACAAGGAAACACAGTGAACTTACCCTACAATTTGATTGAAGTACCGCCTGTATCCCTCTAGTGTTTCATGCTGTGTCCACACACACAAGAAATTGAAAGACAACACAGCACCAAAATGTTACAAAAAAAACATACAACATCTCTGACATTTTGAAGCATGAAGTGCTGTACGATTTTCTGGGAAAACACTGCACTGACTTTGAACTTAAGAAAAAACACAGTGGACCAACCAGCAGTTTGGACTGTGTCTCTTCACTCTTCCTTCAGACTCTGGCCCCATGATTTCAAATGAATTGTAAAATTTACTGATGGTCAGTTATGTCATGGGAGAGTCATGTCATCTGCTGGTGTTGGTCCACTGTGTTATATCAAGTTTTCCTGTAAAATCTTACAGCACTTCATGCCTTCGTCTGCGGACAACTTTTATGAAGATGCGGATTTCATTTTCCAGCAGGACTTGGCACACTGCCCACACTGCCAAGAGTACCAATAGGACTGAGATACTGATTTCTGGGTTTTCATTGGCTGTAAGCAATAATCATCAACAACAAAAGAAATACGTGTAAACCTTCACTAGTAGGTTTTGGGCCTTGATGTTTGGCAACATTACATAGATACATTGCTTATAAACCAACCCCACATTATCAACTTGTCTTTGGTGTAGATCAGTAAGGTTGAACGTCCCTTTGAACAATAAACTTAACCTATTATGAAATGTTTAATTATCTGCTGTGGCTAGACTCTAATCTCCCACCCAAAACAAATCATCAGAACTGTTTGCTATCATGCTAACATTCCCTGCGCTGTGGGAGTAGCAATAAACTGCATTCCAGACCAGTACACACTGAACATCCTTAAATCATTAAAAACCCTCTTCCATTTGGAAAAGTGATTCCTTCTTCAATTGCTGAGGATCTCAGCTAATTAATCAACATATTAATCCCAGTTATAGGAAGTGCCGGGAGGTTGAAGAAGCTTTACACATCACTGGCCAACTTCAAACAGCTGCCAATTTGAGCGCACATCAGTATATCATCTACGTATACTTTTTTTAATAGTTGTTGCTCCACATAAGAATATACTGTACATCTAACCACATGCACTGTCCCCTGACTTACCTTTAAGACACTGTGGTTAGTGTGGGATGTGCAGTGAGGATGTGAGGGAGACTACAGAAGCCCTGAGGGGCCAAAGCTGTAAGACAAGCAGACAAAGCCATTGGGAGTGGCGGAGTGTAGGCGTACCATGTTAGAATGCGGCTGCAACACTAGTCGAGCTTGTTTCCTCCTCTGCTTCCTGTAGTAGCTCTCAAACGTATCCCGGGAACCCTGGGTAGAAAACATGCATTCACTTAACATTAGAAATGTTGCGTGGGAACAAGAAGGGGGTTTCACCACTGTGCTCAACAACGATTTCCTACATGCAAAAACACAATTTTTTCAATCTAAAATAGAGATGAACTGAATATATGGAAAACGAAAATATTTGACTGAAAATGCTGAGAAAAAAAAGAGAATTTATGGAGTGTTTTTAAAGCGACATCAGGCTCACACCTATTTTTTTTGTGGCCCATTTCTTTTAGCATGGCAGTGCAAGTAATGTTACCTCCTTCAAAATGACACAGAAATATTGCTGCTTATATACCCTACATTGATGATTAGAATAGCACTGCTGAGGTAAATGTATTGGGCTTTTTCATTTGTTTGCTGGTAAATTAAAAATAATTGTGTTTAATAAGTGACAATAAGGGCATTTTACACCAGCACTACTCAGTCTGGTTAAAACGGACTCTGGTTCATTTGTACCCTTGGTGCGGTCCATTTTGCACTCCGGTTCGGACCAAAGCAACTGCACAAAAAACATTTAGAGAAGGTCATGTTAGTCCAGTCCCAAACAAACTACAGCACTGTTCTGTTGTGGTGAGACAGCTAAGCTTTTCAGGTGCAGTTTAACCTGATTTATGTGTGTGTGCAGCTTTACACTCGCAGCCACGCCACTCAGTTTACCATATGATATCCTACTAAAAACACGGTTATTTAAAAGTAAAACTGCAATTTTTCCACATTAAGCTTCACACTGCACAACAATACACTCTGCTCTGGACACACAACCATCTCGCTGTATTTATTTTCTGCTTCGGCACCAGACAGATATGACCAGCATCAGAGGAGTCTGCGTTCTTGTGTGGTTTAGGTTTGTGCCTGTGTGAAAACAAACCAAACCAAGGGAGAAAAACACTCCTAGTTAACAAAAAAGAAAAGTAAAATTAAAACTTGTGGGAAAAAAACGTGTATAGTGTTTAGTCCTCGCCAAATAAGTGGACAAATGTTTCATTTTGTTTGTTTTTGGCCCCAAAAATGTGGGCTTATTTCAGTGCGTCTCTACTCTAAACGGCAGGTAAACACACTAAACAAAAAAAAACAAAGAAAAGGTCAGGAGCAGAAAGAGAAAAAGGGGGGAAAGTTCGCGGAGATCTGATGCTTTTATTTCATTGGAATGATAGGGAGTGATAAGCCACAAAGATTTCCACTTAAGAATCACAATCAACTTCAAATAAGGGCAAATCATCTGGCCTTTCCTAATCGCACAGCACGAATTAGACTGATTACAGGAGGAGCCAAAAACAAAAGAGCTCATTCATCCTGAGCTTGGAGAATTTCACTTTTCCAAAAGCGTTCAAACCCGAAGGTCTCCACTGCCCTCTATTCCGGCTCAGTCCATTATCTCAGCAAGTCTCCCGAGCACAGGTCCCAACTTTGAAACATAGCAGACACCAACAGGAAGGGAATAGAAAGAAAGAAAAACAGTGCCAGCGGGATGGGGTTATCATCTTCTGCTGGTCAGTTCCTCTGAAGTAAGTCAGCTACTCATCCAGTAAGACCAGGAACTATTTCTCCTTCTCTGGACCACAGATAACGAAACCTAGTGAGGCACTGAAAGAGCACAGCGGTGGGTCTCACATGAACATCTCTTGTGGACCACGTTCAAAGCACTGCTACAACAATATACTGTGACTACCAATTCAGATGGGCATGAGTACAACAACTAGGCCTGCCACAATTATTGATTTATTGTACACTATACAATATAAATATAAACTCAATGATTTTTCCTGACCTCAATGTTCTCTATTGTGTTCATTTAGCAAGAAGAACTTACTAATGAATGAGCTGGTGTGCCAACTTTGTTTAAAACCTTATGTGACCTTATGCTATTCTTTATATATATATATATATATATATATATATATATATATATATATATATATATATATATATATATATATATATATATATATAAGACAACTGTATACTCCCAAATCACTGAAAATGTATATATATATCAATGTGTTAGCATGCTATTATATTATTATTATTATCAGAGGTATTAACATTTGTAGGGATAAAGTAGGGATGCACTGACTATTTGGCAACTTAACTTTTTTGCTAAAAATGGCAAATAGCTTAGTGTTTGGTAAAATAAGTAAAATAGCACTGCTGAGGTAAATATACTGTGCTTTTTAGGTGTGTCTGCTGGGATACTAAAAAGGAATTTAATAAGTAATATGTGTATTTAATTTGCTTTATTAAAACTTCATTACTTTTGAACTGTATCTATAAATTATTTGCAATGATATTATCATTATATAAGCTGCATAAAACAGTCTTAAAGTTACAATAATATTGTTCAATGCACTTATTTCTTAGACAATATATATTATGCAAAAAAAAATAATAATAAAAGGTTTCTGTGACAGGCCTTTCCACATTTTCTCACACACAGAGCTTGAATTTATGAGCCGAAATGACTGACATGGCTACAGTATTCAAATTTAAAACTATGTTCATACTACAGGAAAAACAGCTCAAATATAAATCTTTAATTCAGATATAATAAAAACAATAGAATGTGTTTGCTAAGCGGTAGCTATGGTATCTCTGGTGAATGCTATGGTATTTCTAATGGATACTAGATAGTTGTATTGCTAAGTGGCTGATATGGTATCCCATTTAAAGCAGTTTGTCGTGATGTTTCTTAGCTGCAGTGGTAGGGTGTTGATAGGTGGTTGATAAGCAGGTGATATTGTATTCCAGGTGTTTTAGGTAGTGCAAAGAAGAAAGAGTTAAAAAAGGACAATATGAATCAAATTTCTTGTTTTTGCAACGTGCAAACATGCAAATCATGCAGCAAATCTACAGCTCTGGAAAAAAAATAAGAGACCAATTTAGTTTTTGAATAAGTTTCTCTGATTTTGCTATTTATAGATATAGGTTTAATTAAAACATTGTGGACAACATTTCTCCCAAATTCCAAATAAAAATACTGTCATTAAAAGCATTTATTTGCAGAAAATGAAAAATGGCATAAAAATTGTAATGACAAAAAAGATGCAGAGCTTTCAGACCTCAAAGAATGCAAAAAAAAAATAATAATAAATTAAGAGTTCAGAAATCAATATTTGGTGGAATAATCCTGGTTTGTAATCACAGCTTTCATGCATCTTTGCATGGTCTCCTCCACCAGTCTTACACACTACTTTTGGATAACTTTATGCCACTCCTGGTGCAAAAATTCAAGCAGTTCAGCTTGTTTTGATGGATTGTGATCATCCATCTTCCTCTTGATTTTATTTTAGAGGTTTTCAATTTGGTAAAATCAAAGAAACTAAATTTTTGATTCCAGAGAGCTGTATGATCTAAAGGAAAAAAAAAGCCAATAAAGAAGACTGGCCCATCATTTCATTTCTTTTGTTTTTCTGATGAGAAACACAACAAAAGGAATGACATGTGTACTAAGCTTTCCTATGCATTATCATGAAGTTCTGCAAGCTAATCATACTGACAGTGACCCTGTTTAACAACAGAGTCTGTCCGTTATATCTCTCGTGTGCTGTTCTATGTTGTATCTTAGAGCTTTTGTCAAAGTGAAGTTGCTGCCAGTTCCCCAGCCCAGTTCTGTGCAGTAACATAAGGTGAAAAACAACAGGGACGAAAAGGAAAAAAAGAAGTCTTTCTTTCTGAACTTCACAAGTTCAAGAGGTATTGTTCAGAGATTTGGTAATATTGTGGCATGGATGACTGACAGACAAAGAAAGTGAGACGTCTAAAGGACAGCTACAGGGCAAAAGGGATGAACATTAAAAGAAAACAAACAGTCAGAACAATTTCTGTTGAAAAACCTTCGTGAACACTACACAGGGTTCATTAGGGGGAAAAAGGGCACAAACACAATACAGCAGCAGGTCCCTCAGAGAGATACGAGAGGTTAAAAGATACATGTTCAGGCCTGACCCTGCCCACTGGGGACACTCCCAATACTCCAGCGTGGACTGCTGCTGCCAGACTCCTCCAATTCCTGGCAGTACAGAGGGGTCTGTTTCCTCCCTGATACAAATGTATGCACACACACACACACACACACACACATACACACACACACTCCAAGGCCCTGTGCTGTAGTGGGTCACTGCTGGGTGAGGGAAGGGTGCCTGACCTGAGCAAAGCTTGCATGACCCTCATCATCTCTCTCATTGTAGAAGAATAAGTACCAGATGGAAAGTGGTACTTTCAGAAGTCTGCCCTGTGTGTGTGTGGGTGTGTGTGTATGTAGTGAGTAGTGAGAACTTCTAGTATAACTAGGTATCCAGCTCACTAGGAGGAAAGCGCAGCGACCTGGATGCACTTAACCACCTAGCAGAGTAGGGCTGGACGATATTGGGGAAATAAATACATTGTTATGGTTCTTTTTTGGCGATATATACTGCGATATTAAACAAAGCAGGGCCCATAATGTTACCAGCCCCACCCCCACCCGCTCGCTGTCTGTCTCGCATCCGGACCAATCAAGAGCTGAGTCAGGGCCGAGCACTCAAAACCAGAGGAAAACAGCAAAACAACAGTAATCGGCCCTTTAATCAGGCATTTAAATGGCTTTTTAAAAGGTAAATAAGAGAGAGTATTTCTGGGATTTAAAGCGTGAATTCAGTTGTAATTGAAAATATCTGAGCAAAACTGTGCTGGACTGAGGTGCACAGCTTTCAACACATGAGTTTACAAGCAGGTAACCGGCAGGTACAAGCAGGTAGCAGGTTACGCCCCCCCCCCCCCCCCTCCCCCTCGCGCTTCTCGTGCAGGCAGCAGCAGCCTATCACTTACACAGACACAGAGACAGCTCTGTGTATCACTTGTGTCAAGAATCAAAACATCAAAAACATTGCAACATGATGCGTTTGATTTAATTGTCTTAAATGACATTGCATGTCCTGTAATGTGACTATTGCACATGCGTATACCGCGATGACTATGCTTAAATAGTATATCGTGCAGCCCTATAGCAGACACATATTCTGACCAATATCACATGTTGTGGCCAATTTTGCTCTCTCGGACTCTAAGCTACAAGCTGCTGATGACAAGAAACTTTGACACTTATCTATAGAACATACATCTTGTTCAACAACAATTTTTAACAAAAAAAACAAATTTTAGCGATCTATAGGCAAGCAGTCAACCACAGTTTGATTTAGGGCATGTCAGTGTGTCTTTGGTATCGTAACAACACAAAAAATAAGCTTTGCACAGCTGGCAATGAGCAAAAGGCATGAACTAATAATCTTAATCAATCATAAGTGTTTTGATTTCCTTTAAGAGACAGGTGCGTTCTGACTTTGGAGGATCGGTATCTTAACAGTGCAGCGCTTCTGCAATTCTCAGCAGAGGATACTGACCTGCCCATTTACGCTGTGAAGGTGTGTAAGTTGAGCGAGCCAGTGTGTTTGTAACGGGCGGGGATGTTACGCACACTAAGCACGCAGAGCATGCTCCGCACCTGCTTAGCAAAAATAAAAATAGAAGCCTGATGGTTGATTGTTGTCAGGGTCCAAATCAGTCAGTGGCACACCGGTGTTTTCTGCAGCCAAGATATCAATATTCCAGAAATGCCCCTCAGTGTAGATATATTGGTAAACTTTGTCGCTATACAGGAAAAGGAAAGAATTTGAAATGGTCAAAGCCTTCATTTAAAGCCTTAATGTTTTCTATGTATTCTATATACTCCTTCCTGACAGTAGAATAAGTTTCAAACCTATATGAAAGCCCAATAATAATAATAATAATAATAATAATAATATATATCAAAAGCTGTCCAAAAACAGACAATAGGTTATATGTTTGGTATGATTCCACTAAAGATTTGCTGTTACAGTTAGCTTCATGTGTCTCATATAATCTTTACCAGTCACATGTCTTTACCATTCAGAGCTGTTTTAACACAATATATGGTTGGTATGTAAAATGTTTTGGTTGTTTTAAATTGGTGGTATTCTTTATAGCCTTTGGGAGGTTATTTCAACCCATCTTTTTCCTTTAGTAATACATCTGTAGATAATCCATGCTCTGATTGGCTGCCCAATGTTTAATGAAATATATGTAAATACAGTGGTTTCTACAACACAATGATGCAAAAAAGAAATGTGATTTAAAAACATTCTTGGTCAGTTCTTTGGTGGGTTATTATTCCACACGTGTTATTTTACAGTACTGAGGTACTTTCATATTATCTAAATATATGTAAAATTTAAAAAGAAAAAAAAAGAGCAGGTTTGGACTGAAACTGTACACACGAACGGACAGACTAACCTGTCTCACAAACTGAAGATCTCAATGCCTGCATACCTTTCATTTATTCAGGCATTTTGGCTAGCAGAGATATGGTTGATGAGCTGTGACTGGGTCAGATTCAGTGCTGCACAGAAAGGCCAAAAGGACATGGGAGTTTATTGTTTCTGGCTTGCTCTGAAATGGAGTCTAAGAGAACAGACAGAGGGAAATGCCAAAACTATCAACCAAAATAACATGGAAATGAAACAACAATGAGAGGTGAAAGACCCAGAGGTAGCAAGGTCACTTTTAATTAACACCTCTAGCTGAACAGCTACTTCCCTTCTATTCTTCGTGTTCTTCTCTGCTGGTCTTTATAGCTTATTCACAGCAGACTCTCTCATGTTCTCTCATTTCTTAAACCTCCATAAAGATTACATTCAAAATGTTCTGCTACAAATCTCAGAATTTGCATCTTACTCTTTAATCTCAATATACAGACAATATACAGAGTTTTTGTACTTTATGTACTTTTGCTTAAATTAACAGTCATTGGACAACAGAGCTTTCACAATGACCCAATGTTTATGGATAATATACTGTTTCAGAAAAACTGAGACAAATTACATTTGTGACTTTTAGGCAATTGAATTTATGAATAGCGAAAAAAAAAGTGGCAAAATTCATTTAAACTTAAAAAAAAAAACATGTTCTGTATTCCCTATTTGGCATTCAATTAAATTCTTTACTTGGTTTAAAAAAAAAAAAAAAAAAAAAAAAAGGTTTCTGTGCATGCCTAGCCCAAACAGTCGCAAAACTTGTTGCATTATGTTTTATTATATACAGCTCTGGAAAAAATAAGAAACCACTTAAAAATTATGAGTTTCTTTGATTTTTTTAATTTGAATTAAAAACCTCTGGTATATAATCAAGAGGAAAATGGATGATCACAAGCCAGCAAACCAAGCTGAACTGTTTAAATTTTTGCACCAGGAGAGGCATAAAGTTTTCCAAAAGCAGTGTGTAAGACTAGTGGAGGAAAACATGCCAAGATGTATAAATTCTGTGCATACAAACCAGGGTTATTCCACCAAATCTTAATTTCTGAACTCCTAAAACTTTATGAATATGAACTTGTTTTCTTTGCATTGTTTGAGGTCTGAAAGCTCTGCATCTTTTTTGTTATTTCATCCATTTTTTTTTTTTTTTTAAATAAATGCTCTAAATTACAATATTTTTATTTGGGATTTGGGAGAAATGTTGCTATGCTGCTAAAAATTTCAACGCACAACTTTTATCACCCCACATTTTCAACCAATTAAAAAACACGCAACGTGTGTGTGTTAATTTGTGTATATTAGTTGATGTAGTGTAAAAGTAACCAAACCAAAAAAAAAAATAAATAAAAAAAAAATGCATTTCCCCCAAAAAAAAGCTGGTGCAGAAAGTACAACTGAACAACTGTTTAATATAAAAAACAAATGTTTAAATATTGATTTTAGTTCTAGTATCAGAATTTTCTTAATAATTAAAAGTCATTTGCTCTAATGAGTAAATAATATTATTAACATATAACATAACAATAATATAAATTATGTAATAATATAATCACAATTATTCTGGAACAATAAATAATCCATAAATACTGGGTTACTGTGAAAGTACTGTTATCATAAGACAACAAGATGCAAATGCTGGGATTTGCTGAGATTTTAAAATGCCCAAATGTGAAATATTTGAGAGAAAATGTGTAATCTGTTGTGTCTGTCCCTTTTGGTGACGGAGCTGAGTGTGAACTGAGTGAGTGTGCAGCACCTAAAACAGTTACAAATTAAAGATAAGACAACATTGAAACATTGAGTCAACAAACTTGTATTATCAACTAATGGTTGCAATTGCTTTTCGACATTTGGCTATTTCACTTATTTTGACAAGTTAAGTCCCACCGTTTGATGTGGAACATTATAAAAAAACACATTTGAATGTGGCCTGAGACCCATAATTACATATGACGGGTCCACACCCAAGTGTGAAAGCTCCTTTAATCCAGGTGATGTTTAATCTATTACTCTTTCCCCAACCTTTCCCGTTTCCTTTCTATATTTCTGTCTTTCCATTTCTCTTTCACTCACTCACTCATTCCCAGGACATTTGGAAAGCAGCCAACCCAGGAGTCAAAACAGAGCAAGAGGGGAAAAGCTCTACCCTGTCTGTACATCCCCGGGGTCATCAACTATCTCCAAATACCAGTTCCTTCATACCAGGTTTACACTAGGTCTCCACGCACTTTAATCTTCCCGAGCTTCACCTGGCACACTTCAGAGCAGCGCGCACTCCCGCACTGTCACATTACAGTCAAGTGTTTACATAACGCATGTTTAAAAATCTACGAGTAAATGGGCCACTAAGTCAATTACCACTTCAGCATTACTTCCTGTGAAGGCACACACTCTCGGTACTGTACGTACTGTATGTGCAGTGTGTATGTTCCAGGAAATAACTCCTTCAGGGACATCCTACACACTGCATTTAACAATACAAGCAGGCAGGGTAATTTCCCAGGGCTTAGAGGTCAGGGGTTAAGATGGTAGCAGCAGAAGAAAAGAAACATTCAGGAGGAAATACTTCATCTCCCCTATTTAAAGAAAGGAAGAAAAAGAAACAACTGCTTTGTCCTGTTAAAAAAAAACAGTTAAATGTTCCTCTTTTTAGCTTCATTTAAGTAAAAGTCGGCAGATTAAAAAGTGAGATTGGAATGTGCATACCAATAAATTGTTCCGTTTTGATTAGGACTGTTAATGTTAATAGGTTAGCACACACGATTAATTTGGAAACTTCAATGCGTTCATTTTATTTGCGCATTTATCATTTGACCCATTTTTACCCCAACTTCCTGCTGTAGTTTGATCTCCATTTTTAAACAGTATTTAGTGGCGTAAACACAAACACAGCATCACTACTGTTCTGACCTTAAATAGATTACTTTTTATTTATATTAAAACACGGATTAAATATGGATACTCTCCATAGCCCCCCAAACACACACTCACAATATCACACAGCCGCTTCCTTTATGAAGTTTCTATTTTTTCTCTGCTTCCAGTTTAATCTCTTTAATGTCCGTTTATGTCCTTAAGCAGATTCTTTCTTCATTTGTCATAACTTGCGTTTATGTTTAAACGTTTTTTGGAAAGTCTGCTGATATTTTAACATAATTCTAAAGGTTGTCTGACCTTAAAATATACAATTAAACGACCACATTTGCATATAAATGAAATCTCTGTGATGATTTTACATTGAATTTACATTTATTTTAGATTTAAATACCCTTTACGCAATTAATATTTTTTTAAACAAGCAACAACCCTAATTTTAATATTTTATTGTCATGGTGAACAGAAAAATGAATAAAACTGATTTTGCCATGATGGCTTATCTTTTTTTATCAAGCTTGTCTATGAAACACCACCAGTGAAGTACAACCGAGATAGGTAGGTGTGTATTTTTAGAACAGTTCTGTTTATACTAGTTTAAAGGGGTGGATTTTTACTTTCTGGACCTGAACTACCTACCTCTGTGTAAATAACTATGTTTACAAAGGATCCTCGGTGGATTTCATGTTTTACAGGGACTAGGAATAGGTTAGTGGCTGAATTGCACTTAGCAGGGCATTACACATGCTGTAAAGTAACATATTACATTGTAAAGACTGTTATTAGTGTAAAATGTCTTTATTTTAAAACCTTTCTAACTTTTGTCCATCTTGTCTTTGCCTTCTGGTGTCGCAGTGCTGTTAGCCAATCAGAGGCGATGTTTGCATGTATGAATATTTATGAGAAAGAGCCGAAATCCTAACCCCTGTGCTCACGTGATGTAATGAGACTGGAGGTAGAGCGAGGTGAAGTAAGTAAAAGGTCCACAGTAAACGCATACACCACAATACATCTTATCCAGAGGAAAAAAAGTAGTATAGCCTAGAAAACCTCTGAGCAGCTTAAACTAATTCAGAATCTTAATTTATTGCATTTATTCAAATTAATACTACGTTATCCATCAGCTTTATCACAGATAACATTTTTCATCATATTGTTCATCCCTACCGCAGACTCCTTCAATCTCAACCTATGTTTCTATGATAACAGTAAATAATCCTATACATCTTCAGAGTAAAGCGATGTTTCTTCTTCTATTCTTCTTTAAATCTCATTTTCTTACCAGTTTTAATATAAAACCCACTGTATAAATGCTTCCTCTCTTCCCATGTGGAATGCTGATAAGTGTAAGGGCAAGAAGTAACACCGTGCCATCTAAAGAGTTCAGCAGGCCCAGGAGAATATGGTGAGATGTCAACACATACTTGGCATGTAGACACACAGCCCATTACTCACACTCAGTGTTACACTTCCAAGCTCAAAGAAAAGCAAACATTCGCTGGAAAAGTGATTTGATAAATACGGGTTTACTGCTAAATAACGGTAAACCAATTTACAAGGCTGACAAAGGTCTCTGGGAGCAGGAGCCGCGGAGGTAGACATCCATCACTGCGGTCGCTGTAAACGGCTGTTTATTTGAGCAGGGAGAGTCTCAGGACCCTGCAGAAAGGAACTACTCTAAGGCTAACCAGGAACAAACAGCACAGGCAGAACTAATAACTACATAAAATTAAAGCTGTGAATTGGCAAGAACTTGGTGATACTATAGATATTGGTGCTACAATGAGTAGGCCAATAATCCGATTTCTCTTTTACAACAGACCAATAAAATCTAAGCAGCTATTCAAATATCCATTAGCTAACAGATGAAGATTACTTAAATTCTCCAGTGTCAGCATCACTCTGAAAGGGTTTTTCATCTGGTAGATGCTGCGATAAAAAAGCTGCTCACTTATTTCCACTACCAAGGTCCGTTTTCATGCATGCACAGAATGAGAAATCTGAGAATAATTCAGTTAACAGGATACATGCACTAAAATTGGGTAAAACGGGTTACTGAGCTAAAAGCCATCTCTCTTTCAGATTTCATACCTCGCTCCGATTTAAGAAACAGTGTACGCTGTTCATCTGATTACTTGTATAATCATAGCAATCAGGGTTTAAATCCCTGTCAGGGTTTTAAGTCTTCGACAATTCTTTACAGGCAAACTTGATCAAAAACCATTGCTGTGTTTTAAGAACCGATACTGTATTGCAAAACATAATATTGTAATACTTTCATATATCAGTATTAAGAGTGAAGCATGGTGAAGGAGGGCACTAACAGTGCTTTATATAAAAAAAAACACATAAGGGAAACATGCAGGTGTGGAAAACCTGAAGAATAAAGGAAGAGAAGGATAAGAAACAGAAGGAGACAAGAGACAAATTCCAAAGGCTTTAACTAAACTCACCAGTACAGTGTAGATGTGCAGACAACGATACACTGGAGAGAAGTCCACCAAGTCATGAGCACCCGGCACCTGCAACAGACACATACATTACAACACTCATACAATATGAAGTTCTTCTTAATTAATTAAAAAAAAAAAAAAAAACGGTGACCAGGTACTCTATATCAAAAGCTGCTTTTTTTTTTTTTTTTGAAAAAGAGGAGAAAACCAGATCATCTATACCAGTGGTTCCCAAACTTTTTTAGACCATGTACCACCAATGACCAATCTAAATTTACATTACATTACATTAAATTTGGCAGACGCTTTTGTCCAAAGCGACTTACAATAGTGAAGTACAAAAGTAAGAGAAGGTAAAAACTTCTTTAGACAGGGCCTAAAGGAGGTCAAAGGGAAATAATGGGATAGAGGAGTGAAGCAGGGGACTATGGAAATGAGGTTAGTTAGTTTGTAGTTAGTAGGTAGTTTGTTAGAGGTGTTAAGAGAGTAAGTGCTCATTGAAGAGCTCTGTCTTGACAGGAACACAGCCCTTCTTGCTTACCTCTGCTGACAACTTTTCTGGAGATGCAGATTTCATTTTCCAGCAGGACTTGGCACACTGCCCACACTGGCAAATGTACCAATTGGTCTTATCTAATATTCAAATTTTCTGGGACGCTGATTTTCGGGTTTTCAATGGCTGTAAGCCATAATAATCAACAACCAAAGAAAAACACTTAAAATAGATCTCTCTCTCTCTTCTTCTCTATGTGAGATACATCTATATAATGTGAGTTTCATATTTTTAAACTGAATTACTGACATAAAGTAACTTTTCAATGACATTCAAATTTTTGGAGATGCACCAGTACATACACACACTGTTGCTGTTTCTCTAAAGCATTTACCTCGTTTTCACAACTACCTACTTCATCCACAGATAAACAGATAAACCATTTTTTTCTGTTAAAGCAACAATCCTTAAGATGTTTTCTTTTAAATTGAAAGCAGTGGTGATTCTGATTGGGAAAGGGTCAACATTTTATAAAAAAAAATGGAATCAGTGTGCTTCTTTAAGATGCTGGGACTGGGAACCACTGCTGTACAGGAAGCGCACCAAGCACGCCACAGCATTCTTTACTGTAACTGCTTAATTCCACAGTGACCCAAGGGAGCTCTAATATTGTTGTTGACCCTCGGTGGTGTCCACATATTGACTTTAGCTGCCCTCTGTTGACCTTTTTAGTCCGTTCCTGCTCTCCGCCTCACCCTGCGCGTGCGTCATCTCGCTTTCCTGAAGTTCTTAAAGCCGCTCTCATACGAGACCTCCAGCCTGTGCCAGCCTTTAATCTGCCCGCCTCTGGGTCGTCTCAAGGCTTCTCGACACACACGGCAGCGCTCAAGGTCACTGAACGGTGACCGCTGCCCGACCCGGTGCCACCTCCTCTACCTCTCTGTTCCTCGGCCGCGGCGCGGGCTTTAAACCAGTGCCCTGGAGGAAGCCTTTTGTACAGGCTGTCCCAGCACTCTCCCACCGCCGAGCTGGCACTGGTTCCTGTGTGTGATTGTTTTCTGCTTGTTCGCTCTGGGTTATTGTTTAGTGCTGCTCTTCCTCTCTGGAGCTGTGACTCCACTGCCTCCCAGTGTCGCTCCCTGCTTGCCTTTCTGCGGGCACCACATGAAAGCTGGTATTGTTCAGCTGCCGTTGGCTTGATGAAACCTTGGGGAGTTCTGCATTTGGGGTCAAGTGTGTTTCAAACTTCGCTTGATGTATAAAACATCAAGTCCACGCTGTGTTTACAGGGCAGGGCCGGATTCCACATTAACCTTGGTTATGTATCATTATACTGTATAATAATATGTGAATACCGTTCCAGTTAAACAACAACGATAAAAGGTCTTCAGGTCACTGTGGAATATACTAAAGATTCAAGATTCAAAGAGTTTATTGTCATTTGCACTGGTGCTGGGTGATATGGGAAAAATCATATATCACGATATGGAATTTTTTATATCACGATAACGATATATATCATGATATACCACATTTGAGTATGTTTTCAGTTATTCTTCGAAAAATATGACAAAATAATATAATTGCTAACTTTTTTCCAACCTTATTTCAAAGTGACATTAAACCCAACATTCACAAATGAGAATTTCTACCTTTTACTGCAGCAATACATATGTATAAAATGAAAACAGATAGATGGTAGATAGAGGTAGATGCAGTAGCTAATTTTTACTAAATTATACAGGTATTTAAATTAACAAATTATCAAATTATCAAAATAAACTCAATTAACATTTTTTAAAGTGTCCGTCAATTAACGTAAAGCAGCGTCATGTTGCAAAACCACATTATGAAGTTTTTTTTTATGAAGATTACTTTAGTATCACTTATACAAAACAAGTTTATGCAAAGTGACCACGCCAATCCATTTCATCGTAGCCTACTTTATATATTTGCATGAATAATTGATGAAATTACTCTAGAAACGATAGGGACGATAGAATGGAAGTAGCACGATAGACACTCTTCTATCGTTTCCGCAAAATTTATCGTCAAATCGCACAGCACTAATGTGCACAGTAAGAAACAAGTTTCCTCTTACAATGAAATTCTTTCTTTGCTCCTCGCCAAGTATGCCACATAAAAATAAAAGTAGAAAATATACAATAAAGAAAGAAATAAACGAACTAATTCTAAATTTTGAGAATTCAGAACGGAAATATATACATTAAAACAGTAATGTGCTATGGATATTATTTACAAGTAAGTACATGTTATGCACAGCAGTGGAATACGAAAAAAGTGCAAAAAGTTCAGTAGTGCAATTATAAATTATTTGCAGTAAAGTGAGCATGTGCCTCTGAGAAATGTCCTACTAGAGAAAATTGCAGAAAATTACATAAAAAGTTCATTAACTAAATGTTATATGTAAAATAAGAATTTTTTGTTAAGTGATTGGCACATGGGCAAAGTTGGCAACCCAAGTCTCACTTTATGCGACTCATTTGACTGTGAAGCATGGTGGCGGGAGTGTATTAGTTTGCTTTTACTGCTAATTTACTGCTAATAAAAAAGGCTGCATTGGGTTTGACCAAAATTACAATTAAACTGTATTATAACTTATGGCTAGACGATATGGCTGAAACTGACATCATAATAAATCGCTTAAAGGAGAACTCTGGTTTAAAATGGACTTTTGGTGTAGTAAAATGTGATAAAAAATACTTACCTTTGATGAAGAGCACACCTCCGTTCTCCCACAGCGTTCAGAGATACAGAAATTTTAACAGTTTGCCCATGCATAGCGTAGCAGCTGTGCTACGTGGACAGCAGTCTGCTAATTTCAGTTTAGTAAAGGTGGAGCTCAAGCTAGAAGCTGAAGCTAGAAATATAGGATGTAAACAGTGTTTTTTAATAAGTTTCTTGTGGACTTTTTTTTAATTATTAATGCCTCATTTTAAATGTCAGGGCTCTCCAGATTCTAGCAAGGAGGTGTGGAGCTATTTTGAGCCTGGATGAAAAAGCGGTGGAAAAAGCGATTTATTGGGGAAAATTATGCCCTGCGTCACCCAGTCTGAAGGGTGTTTGCACAAACTGTTAAAATGTCTGTATCTCTGAACGCTGTGGGAGAACGGAGGTGGGCTATTCATCAAAGGTAAGTACTTTTTAATCATGTTTTACTACACCAAAAAGTCCATTTTACACCAAAGTTCTCCTTTAATTTCGGTCAATACAATACAATAATGCTGATACCTGGATGAACAATAAAATAGCCATTCGCTGTATACCAACTGTACCTCATCACAACTTTACAACAGATGCTCTCAAACACATTAAGAGGACAAGAAATTTAAGTAATTAACTCTTGATAAGTTCAGCACAGCTGTTAACTGAAAGCTGAACATTCCAGGTGACTCTACCTCATAAAGCTGAATGAAAAAATACAGCCAAAATGTGCAAAACAGTCATCTAAGCAAGAGGAGCCTACTTCGAAGAATCTAAAATACAGAACATAACATGTGGTAAACATTTATATGTTTATTAAATAACCCCACATGTTTTTCTTCATATAGGTATTACTTTCTCTACTCTACCACACCTGATCCAACTTATTAACTCTATTAACTATTAACTAATTATAAAGTACGTGTTAGAGCAAGAAAAACAATGGAAAAGCATCCGAAGCAGTGGTCTTCATGGTGCAGGGCTGTAAAGCACTGCTTTAAGGCATTGTGAAATCATTAGAATACCAGGACTTTATACATGAGCCACAAAAAAAAAGCAAAGGGTATGCCAGATTTTAAAACAGCATCCCGTACTGTGTTTAAATCAAAGCTAAATCAAAAAGATAAAACTTCACAATAACAAAGCACAAACAAAACTGAACCTAATGTTGGCAAGGTGGCTGAGCATCTAATAAGAAACAATATTTGTCCTTGTATTTGCGTCAGTGTTCTCTCAGTACTTCACTACAGGAAAAGGCTAAAAACTCATTCTCTGTCTGTCATGAGCAGCCCGGGCCTGGGAGCACGTCTCACATGCCTCACACGTCTCTCTGACCCCCCCTCCACCCCCCTAACCCACCTTCAACAAGAGCAGAGACGCGGCAGGCCATTTAGAAAAGGAGGGGATACAAGCAGGCCTGAAGCCAGAGAACATCCAGGGAGGAAGCAGCAGGAAAGATATGTTGTGTGCATAAACTAGTCTAGCTAGTCCTTCTCTTTCTGTAGTGAGAGGGTTTTTTTACCTCCTCATTCATTAAAAGTCAATCATATTTACACAGTTAAATCATTCTAAAGAAAAAGACTGCTTTCTTTTTTCGTTTGCCAAACTAGAGCACTTCCTAAAGCACAAAGCAATATATAACAATAACTACCATACCATAAATATATTATAGAAATGTCTAATCTGTGAGAATGTGACGACAATTAGCCATTGTGTTGCTGGGCTTTGTACCCAGATGGTGTTGGTCAAGGTGACTTTAGACTTGATTATTGTTTATTAAACGGACTGTCTGGTACTTTGATACTGTAGGACCTGAACTTTAGGACTATGAACATGAACCTTTCACATATGAATTAAAAAAAAAATACTGAAAAGTTTATTTATTAGTTTTCTTTTATCATTATGGCTTACAGCTAACAAAAACCCAAAAGTCAGAATCTCATAATATTAGAGTATAATATAAACCCAAATGATACTTTTGGCAGAGTGCAAAGTCCTGCTGGAAAATGAAATCTACTTTAATGTTGTTTGCAGAGGGAAGCATGAAGTGCTGTAAGATTTTACAGGAAAACACTGCACTGACTTTAGACTTGATATAACAGTGGATCAACACCAGCAGATGACATGACTCTCCAAACCATCACTTACCATCAGTACATTTTGCATTTCATTTGGAAATCAATAGACCAGAGTCTGGAGGAAGACTGGAGAGGCACACAGTCCAAGCTGCTGGAGGTCTAATGTGAAGTTTTTTCCACAGTCAGTCCAAAGCAGTGTTTTCCCAGAAAATCAAACAGCACTTCATGCTTTCCTCTGATGACAACTTTTATGAAGATGTGGATTTCATTTTCCAGCAGGACTTGGCACACTGTTCACACTGCTAAAAGTACCAACTGGTTTTATATCCAGAGTCATCATGTCTATTTACTCATCAGTGACACTCACCTCATCATCTTCCTCATCCTCTACATCAAGTATTCCTGAATCCTGCTCCGAATTTGGACTGCCACCTGAGCTCTCCACCATTGTGCCTGATCCCACCTCCCTCCGCAACCGCTTTCCACTGCCTGTCCGCTGTTGGTGTGTGATGTCACTGTCGCGTGAGCTTTGCACCTGTGCCTAGAAAACACAAAAACACACACTTTATACATAAACTTCTATATAAACTTCTATTCATGTGTGCATCCACAGGTGTAAACGTTCTTGTCATATAGACTCTTTTTTCCTGCAAATACTTTTAATAATGAGCATAATGACTTTCCAACACCATTGTGGCTGGGATATGCAAATCGCCAAAGCAGGTGTTCATTCACTGGCAGCAGTATGGGAAAAATTCACTGCATGGAGGGGAGTAATTACCCATAGCTCTGAAGGCACTCAAAAGGAGACAATGTAAGCCCTGAGGTTTCTTTAACTGTCAACTTTTCCCAGGCTGGTTCCAAACCAGTAGAGACATTGTCCTCTATTCAGAGGTTTCGACAAAACCGAAACCAAACCGAACCATTGAAACATCAGCTTCAGCTGACCACAACTCTCTTAGCAATGACAGTTCAACGACAAAACCAACGTGGCTTTGTCATTGAACGTCTCCATCAGTTCCCACGTCAATGACAACGTCAATACCCACGTCAGTCGTTTTGTGCAGGAACAGCACTAATTACTGACTCCTAACAAGCCTGGGCTATGGAGAAAAGCTCAAGTATGAAGAGCCCTCATACCACTCTCCGTAAGCAAACAAAAAGGAGGTGAAGAAAGGAGGTGGAAACAGGTTCTACCCCTAAACAAAGGGCAGAACAGACGTACAAATCCATTTTACTCTCAGATGAGGACTCAAGCAGACGCAAGCGGTCCCCAAGGGTGGTCTTGAAGGTCCTATTTCCTATAGCATAGGAGAACAACATCAACATGTCAGTATCTGAAGAGCACCCTGGTTTTCTAAGAATAATTAAATTCAACAAATTCTTTCAGAAACTTTTGAGGGTCCACGACTACGAAAGCGAAGGCATGTGCGTCAGAGATTCACTGCATTAGCAGGAGACGGAGAAAGAAGGAGATGGGCCTGCAGGAATTCCTTCTCCAGAAAGAGCAGAAACAAGAGGCTGTGAAAGAGTTAGAAGTGTCAGAACGCAGAGAGAAAGAGAGTTCATTATCTCTATACCATTAGTGGGTGAAAATTTTTAAAATCAAATTAGGGCTGCACAATATTGTTTTTTTTTTTTTTTTTTTTTTTTTCGATAATATATATTGTGACATTAAACATTGCAGGACTTTTCACCAGTGATGAAGAGTGAAGAGATCTGTGTAAGGCCTGTGTGATCGCTCTCTGCCCCTCCCCTCCAGAAAAAAACAGCCCCGCCCCGCCCCACCCGCGTGCTGTCTTGCATCAGAGATTCGTACTGACTGAGAGCTGAGTCAGCACTTAGAAGTCAGCCGAGCATTGAAAAAACAGCTAAACCTTTAAGAATCTGTCCTTTTTTGAAGAATTTAAATGGCCTTTTAAAGTGTAAATAAGATAATTTTTTTTAGGATTAAAAGCGTGATTTCGGCTGTGACTGGAAATATCTGCGCAAAACTGTGCCGAAATGAGGTGAACAGCTTTCAACAGGCTGTCAGCCTCTGTGTTTACAAGCACGAGCCCGCTCCCCCTCCCCCTTGTGCTTCTCAGGCAGCAGCAGCCTTTCACTCACACAGACACAGAGACAATGCTGTTCACTCAGAAAATGACAACACTGTGTATCTACTTCTTGTGTCAATTGTTAATTGCCTTAAGTAATACTGCATGCCCTGCAATGTGACTATTGTGCAGGCGCACAATAGTCGTGCAGCCCTAATGAAAAAAAAAAAAATCTAAAGAATGTGTAAACATATAGGGAATCAAGTCCTATTAACACCACTAATGCATTTTAATATTTGTTGCAAAATATGTCTGATCTGAATACTTCAGTTTAATGTTTAATCTTGATTTGTTTTTCTGTAAAAACAGAAGAATAACCACTGTGTGAACAGGTGATGGTATATTTTGCAGAGTATAGATAACCATGCACATTAAAATCATGAATAATTAACGATTTCTTTTTTTTGTTTTTTGCACAAAATCGGTGAACTTTCCTTCACTAACTTTCCTTCACTGTGTGGATTATTTGGGTGAGCAAAGCACTTCTGCTTATTCTGTTTTCATTAAGTTAACACACATAAAGTTTCATTTAATTAAGTCCTTCTTGGAGTGCTATTGTCAGTGATTTTTCCCAAAAAAAAACGTTTTTTTGTCCCTTTTGTCCTGATTCCGTCTGTGTTCTATGAATTGCGAAAATCACATGATTCTACAAAATCAATACAAGGCAAAGGCAAAGGCATTTTTTTGTTCCAAAAACAATGAACTCACTTAGCTAGAAGGGACAAATTCTGAAAACAAACAAAAAACAGTTGTGACAGTAGCTGCAATCAGTCAGAGGTAAACTACAGTTAGTTAGGAAGTCCTGTTACAGTAGACAAGCCTCTGTGATGAGGGAGCATGACATCACTGTAATGTCCTCATACACGAGGTCTGTGTGTGTTTGGTAACTAAATACAGGTAATCAATCTTCCTCTACAGTACTTCACAGGCAATGCAATGTGTTTTTCATTAATGTATCTGCACTAGGCAGGGCTGGTCCCGAGTCCCGAGCACTGCCACTAGACCTTCTCTAACTCAACCCAAGCAAAACAACAGAGACCATAGAGAGCGTTTGAGTTCAATCAAAGATGGGGAAGAAATGGGAGCTGCAAAAAAAAAAAAAAAGTGCAAGATAAATATCTGAAATAAATTAGAATTACACAAAGATGGCATAAGGAAAATAATCTACAAGGAGGGTATGCTGTCCATAAAACCCCTACCATACAGACATGCCTCTTCCCCCACACTACCTCCTTCCACACACACACACACACACATGCAGTGTGCCCCATGGCATACAATGGAGCCATTATTACAGCAGCAGATACCCCAATATATTTATTTTCAAATGGTTTGTTAGAGGAATTAAAACAATCACAGGAGCAGGGACTGGGCCTAATTTCCAGTGGAATGGGAAGCAGTCAGTGAGCCTGGATCACAGAGGCCCTAGACAAACAGCCTCCTGTTATTAGCGGTCTGCTCACCCTTCTGGAGTCCGGGATGGAAGAATGGAAAGTGCTGGAGTTGGGGGAGCAGGAGGAGGAGGAGGTGCTTTAAAAGCTCAAGAAAAGTCATCTTTCTCCTGGGAACAGTCATGATAATTTTTGCTATTGGGGTCCCCCAGATCTTCTTTGGGTAACTGATATGATTATTGTGAAGATGTACTTTAGAAATAGTACTCTGGTGTTGATTAGGTAAGATACAGCTCTGGAAAAAAATAAGAAACCACATAATAATGATGAGTTTCTTTGATTTTACCTAATTGAAAACCTCTGGAATATAATCAAGAGGAAGATGGATGATTACAAGCCATTAAACCATGCTGAACTGCTTGAATCCTTGCACCAGGAGTGGCATAAAGTTATCCAAAAGCAGTGTGTAAGACTGGTGGGTTATTATTAATATTATTTGAGGTCTGAAAGTTCTGCATCTTTTTTGTTATTTCAGCCATTTCTGATTTTCTGCAAATAATGCTCCATTGACCTTATTTGTATTTGGAATTTGGGAGAAATGTTGTCTGTAGTTTACAGAACTACAGAAAACAACAATGTTCAATTTACACAAACATATACCTATAAATAGCAAAATCAGAGAAACTAATTTAGAGACTTAAGTGGTCTCTTAATGTTTGCAAGAGCTGTAGATCAACTAAATTGTTGTTTCAGATGACTGACTATACAGCCTTAATCTATCATTGCCTGTTTCTAATATAAAAGCATCAGAAGAGTCAAACACACACTGAACTAGCCTCTGCACCACTGTAAAACAGTTAAAAATAAGCCGTGTTGTATATCAAACACAGCTACAGGTAACTGTTTTAAATGGTCTTAAGAGTTAAATCTTTTAAATGCCCCCATTTGCTTAAACTAGGCATATTTAGGAGAGGGCTCTCCTCTGTGGAATTTAGATTTATTGTTGTACTAAAAACAAAAAAAAATCACTACTTGCTTTTTTCTAAAGACAAAATCACCGAAGATGGCAACACTGCGTGTAACTGCTGTCCTAAAGATTGTTGTTACCCCTGAACTGCTGCAAGAGAATTACGTCTGATCATACAATCAAAGCCTAAATTTCCAAATTCATTAAAACGTCCACAGAAATCTTCTATATGTGAATATGAAAGTGTGTGAAAGTGTTAATAGTTGGAGAGCACTCTTGAATATTGACAAGTCCTTTAATATCCATACTAGGGCCACAACTAGGGCTGCAACTAATGATTATTTTGGTAGTCAACTAATCTGATGATTATTTTTCCGATTAGTCGATAAGTCAACTATTATTTTTGCTCTAAAAATAATAGAAACAGCTGATCATGAGATTTAAAAGGCATTTAAATTTCTAAATGTTGTTTAAACGTGGAAAATATTGTTTATTTTTACATTACATTACATTTGGCAGACGCTTTTGTCCAAAGCAACTTACAATAGTCAAGTACAAAAAATAATAGAAGCTAAAGGTAAAAACATATTTAGATAGGGCCTAAAGAAGGTCAAAGGGAAATAATGGGATAGAGGAGTGAAGGAGGTGAAGAAGGAAATGAGGTTAGAAGTAGTTAGTGTGTTAGAGGTGTTAGGAAAGTAAGTGCTCTTTGAAGAGCTCTGTCTTCAGGAGTTTATTTAAGATAGCGAGAGATTCTCCTGATTTGGTAATGGAAATTTAATGAGTTAATATTCAATCTGTTGTGTTTGGGCCCTTTTGAAGACTAAGTTGAGTATATACTGTGTGAGTGAGCCATTTTCCCATCTTCCATTGCGCTCCGCTTCTGTCACCAGCACTTTGTATAATGCATTACTGTTACATATTGCGAGAACACACAACAAATTATATTTCACAGCTTTACTACAGAGACTGCACACAAATCCACATCAGTAATAATAATACTAATAATTATCATTAAAATAAAAATTATTATTATTGTATGTCCCGAGTATACATTTACAGATTCCTCTCTGGAGGAGCTGCAGAATTTCTCTGACTCCTGAACTTGATTTACCTTGCCCTCAGTTTACTTATGAAGAACAAAGCCATATTGCTTTGTCATCAGCAGGGCTTGAGTTACAACCCAAACACTCACACGCACCAAGATGACAAACCGTACAGGACTCAAAGACATGCAAGAAAACAAACTTTAACAGGAGGAATGTGGGGCTTTGGCAAGTGAAGGCTGGACAGCGACTTTCTTAGGAGGTTACTGGGGTTTAAATCTCGGTTAAGCCCAC
Organism: Astyanax mexicanus; assembly: GCF_023375975.1. NCBI lineage: Eukaryota > Metazoa > Chordata > Actinopteri > Characiformes > Acestrorhamphidae > Astyanax > Astyanax mexicanus. The sequence goes on along the minus strand of NC_064415.1, from coordinate 24,595,328 downwards.
TGCCAACATTCCACCTCTGTAGGAGACATCAGAGTACCCTACAGAAACCAGACCATCCCCTGCGCTCTGCTGCCACTTAGAGGACAAGTGCGAAAAGGAACAGAGAAAAGTTTTTCACACTCCAATCTGCAGTAATTAAAATAAACTGAAATAAATTAAGGTTCCATGATGTGAGAGAACAACAACTAACTGATCATTTATTTGAATCTATTATTCTGGAAGGCTGTTGGAGATTGTCTCAATTTCTACCTAAAATTTTATGTTACTGGAGACCTGGCTTCGATACATCAGCTAAAAGATGCATGTGCTGACCAACATTACTTTGTGTGTCAGTAATGAGAGGAGAGAGCACCATCTACCCACTACTGAAAGCATCTAAAAAAATTAGAATATCATTGAAAAGTTACTTTATTTCAGTAATTCAGTTCAAAATGTGAAACTCATATGTTATATAGATGTATTAAACACAGAGTGATCTATTTTAAGCATTTATTTTTTTTTATTGATGATTTTGGCTTATAGCTAATGAAAACCCAAAAATCAGTGTTTTTGAAAATTTGAATATTATATAAAACCAACTGGTACTTTTGGCAGTGTGGGCAGTGTGCCGTGTCCTGCTGGAAAATGAAATCTCCATAAATCTCCATAGAAGTTGTCAGCAGAGGGAAGCATGAAGTGCTGTAAGATGTTCTGGGGGAAAAAAACGCTGCACTGACTTTATACTTGATATAAAACACACACAGTGGATCAACACCAGCAGATGACATGTCTCTCCAAACCATCACTGATTGTGGAAACTTCACACTGGACCTCAAGCAGCTTGGACTGTGTCTCTCTCCACTCTTCCTCCTTGAGTCCTTCCTTTGATTTCCATATGAAATGCTGGAGAAATTTACTGATGGAGACATTCCATGTCATCTGCTGTGTTTTTCTATAAAATCTTACAGCACTTCATGTTTCCCTCTGCTGACAACTTTTATAGAGATGCAGATTTCATTTTCCAGCAGGATTTGGCACACTGCCCACACTGCCAAAAGTACCAATCGGTCTTATATAATATTCAAATTTTCTAAAACACTGATTTCTGGGTTTTAATTGGCTGTAAGCCATAATTATCAACAATAAAAGAAATAAACGCCTAAAATAGATCACTCTGTGTGCAACACATCTATATAATATATATGTGTTCACATTTTGAACTGAATTACTAAAACTTTTCCATGATATTCTAATTTTCTGAGATGCACCTGTATATGCTGCCATAATATAAATACAGGAATCATTCATTCAACAGGTCGTATTAATAATGTGCTTTCTGTATCCAAAACTGCAATGAAATGTATTATATTGGGCAGATATCCTGTGTTCTCTGTGTATGACCATACATCTGCTCTTACTATTCTGTGGGGGAAAAAAAATTAAAAGAAATATATATCTAAATATATACATATATAAATATCATGCTTTTGAGGTTTACCCACTATACACATCAAATGTGCTCCTATGCTCTTAGATTAGCCCTTAAACTAGCATCTTTTCTAACAGCCTCACAGCACCTGACGTGTCTGCCCCACCAGAGTTTCCCCTTTACAAAATGAGAAGAGAAGACATACAGACACAGCTTTTCTTTTTAGAAGGTAGCTGTTTCCCCACAGCACTCCTACATTTTGGTTTTGTGTTTGAAATCTAGCTGGCTAAGCTTGAAATAGCCTTTAAACCACCTTTTAATGTTGGATTATCATAGCTAGCTGCTTTAGGAGCAGTAACTAACTCTGACAGCATCCACGTTGATTACAATACAAACATAAACCATTTAATATGAACTAATGGGACATTTTAACTCAAAGGCAGGAGAAATAAACTTTTGAAAGTGGGTGGGTGGGTGGAAACTTAAACTGTAAAAAAAACAGGAGTGATCTTTAACTTTATCACACCTTTTGACAAGCAGAAAAGAGGATAAATCGGGATGATTCATCACTGAACTACTGATTTAACTGATTTAACACACTTCCCAAGCTCTTGTTTAGAACAGGGAGTACAGGGACAAGGTCCAGAGCACAACTATTGTCTTGTGCAGCACGTTCAAGTGATCAAGTGTTCAAGTGGAGTTATGCTGCCCAGAAAGGAGCTGGAGGAGACGGGTCTAGTCCAGACTTAGCCGTGTGAGCCAGTGAAGTGCAGCTGATGTCTTGACCTACATGCAGACGTTATCATCTCAGCAGCTAAAGCCAGCGGCTCAGGGCGCATGCCAGAGAGGCATCGCGGTAGCTCAAGAAGAAATCTGGCTCAGATGTGACCACAGATGGGGGACAAAGCCGAGCGGGATGGAGTTCAGCCCGTCACCTTCTGAACTCTGACGGTAATGCATGTGGCTGACTGAGCGCTGACCGGTGCCAATTAGAAAACTCAGCAAATCCTGATATGGATATCTGTCTGCCAGTGTGTGGCTGAGAATGTGAGCTTAAGTGCGACAAACGCTGACAGTGCGGTTCGAGGGAGAGCGGCTTAACGCTGTAAGCCGGCCTCAGCCAGAGGCCACCAAGAGGTTAGTTCAGACACCTCAGAAAGTGTTTAATTAAAAGCACATCAGCCAGTGCTTAGCGTTCAAGTGTTTCATTATCCCTCTGGCGCATGGCCCGTCCAATCACATCCCAGACCAAATGAACGTGTGATCAATACTACACACTTATATGAGTTGATATGTTTGTTTACAGTCTAGCAGACAAGTGAAGGTCAGATTCATGCTTGGATATGAAAAAGTACACAACTAGTGAGAAACCGCAACCGAATTTGCGCAATACATTGTTCGGGAATCGTGTGTGCTGCTATACGAGCGTCAGAGAGACAACATACAAACAAGAGGCATCCTGACTGACAACAGATGTTCCAGATGAGTTTCCATGGATATTCCAGAGTGTCACATTCACACGTTCCAAAAAAGATATAAATCTCTGGCCTGTCCTCACCACCATCAAGGTCATCCTAACATATTTTCATATACTGCATATACTGCAATTACAACAGATAGCAACATAAATCATACTTAGGCTAATCCTGTGCAGTGTACTGAGTGTAATGAGACCTCAAGAAATGTGGAGGACACTGTGGATATCATTCAATAAGAGGTAAAAGCACTACAGCAGCCCAAATATCATTAATACAGTCAGTATTGCTGATAGAACGCACTACTGAGCCGCAATGAAGAGTAATAAATTACCAGAGAAATAGATGAGTACAGACGCACCGCATCCCACAAAATGAGGAAGACCAAACAGGTAGAAAGATCCATTAAAACAAACAGCTGGAGACTAGACGATATGGCCAAAATGTATATTACAACATATTTTTCTAATTTTGGTCAATACAATATACTGTAATTCCGCAATTAGTATAAACAGCATAATGTGAAGTACATTTTAACGCAGTGAGGTCTGGGTCTCTTTTTCAAGAAACTATAATAATTCAATTAATTCAATTCATATTAGGACCGCATACTGTCGATACAATAAGAAAACATATCACAATATGATAAAATATCACACTATTGCTTTGAGTACCACTAGGTGTTATAAATAAAAGTCACAGTTTAAGGGTGAATATTACTCCTTTAATACTGTTGCTCAGATCATAAAAAAACAGTTAGGGAGATGGGCATGAGTTGGGGTGGGGTGGTAAACAATAAAATCCTCAAAGCAATGCTCTAAAATCTACAAGAAAGTCTTCAATGGACAGTCGAGACAGTTACTGCAAAATAAGAAGGACAAATTCTTTTTGAATACCACTGCTTGACCAGTCATAAAAAAAATATTGGACCATCTAAAGTGTGCATCAAAAGGAAAAAACAAACGGACAAAATGACAGAGTATTAATACCCCAGCAGGTGATGGGTGAGGGGGTCTATCTTTTAGGTCCATGACCGGAACATGACCGCCATATTTTGTTTCGGACATAAAAGGGTGTCTTGGGACTTTTGGCCCTGTATTGTCCCAAAAATAATAGTAACAATAACAACTGTAATTATTTATATTTTTTTCTCTCCAATTTAGCTAGGCCAATTGGCCCACCATTAAGCTGCTAGCCAGCTGTATATCCCCTATCACTAGCTACTTGGTTCTAATACATCAGACATGATCGACATCACCCTAGGAGTGATGAGGGGAAAGAGCACCATCTACCCACTCAGAGAGAGCAAGGCCAGTTGTCCTTTCTCAAGGCTCTGGCAGCTGACCGCAAGCTGCATGACCTGGGTTTGAATCAAGGATCTCGCAATCACAGTGGCATCGCTTATTATTATAGTGTACAATAAGTCAATTACCTAATTACTGCAACAATACTTTTGTCTGTACATGTCCAAGAAAAAAATATATATATTGCATTAATTTATTTTAAACGTAATCTAAACCTGATATAGACTAGTTAAACTAAACTAAAATATGCATAATACAATGGTTCTCAACTTCTGACTGGAGGTTCACAGAGAAGGCCAATTTGATTGATTATTTTGCAGATTTGAGTTTAATTCCATAATCATAACAGCCCTTTCTGGAAGACGTTATATTGTGCATATTGTGAACCCATGGTCACAGCGGTACTTTTAAACGTGAACAGGGGCTGTTCTTCATAACCGATCCCTATTCTTCATATTGTCTTTCGCAATCCCCTCGTCGCTCTCCCGCCACTCCATCCTTCCCCAGCTGTGGACGCAGATTATCCCACAGTGCTTTCTGTGGGCGTGAGATTGTGGTTGCAGTAACACGTCTTCCATCTCCACTCGCCCGATACAGACAGTGTGAAGCAATAGTCCCTTCAAGATGGAGGAAGAACACTGGCAACCGATGACAAGCACACATCCTTGCGTACAAACACAAACACACACAAACACACACCCATGCATTCATAATATAATAATGAAATGCAGGAGTCCTCCAGATAGACGCAGCAGCAGCAGAAATGGCCCAAACAGCACAGTAACACAGCTGAGGTCGATGGACGTCAACCAAGCGCGTCTCTGCAGCTAGTGGTCCTCTACGTCAGTGAAACGAAGCTAGAACAATATGTTGTTAGGGAAGTGATGAAAAGACCCCTGCACTCAGTTACATAAGTTAGCAGATCCACAGCGAGGTGTCCAGTTCATCAAAATGAATTTTCACAAAGGGTCCAGCAGCTACTCATCGATATGGGAAATGTACGAGAACAGAGTGTTACAAACACAGTGCAGATGTGAGTGGAAAGACTGAATATCAAACAAGGGATTAGGGCTGTCACTATTGATTATATATTATAGCAGGACACTGGAGACAAGTCCTTACCACTTTTTTGAAATGTCCGATCATGTCCCCACCGTTTGATTTATTAAACTGTAGTCTGTCTCAACATCTTGAAAATAACCATTTGTGGCAGAACTCTGTCTAAACACTTTCTAAAGAAGCCAAACATCCATGTGGGAAAGTATTTTAGATCAGGATTAAATTGACACATGACAAGACAAGAACAACAGCGCCGTGATGGTGGACCAGCTTCTTATATAAGCTTTCAATAATCCTCAAATACGTTACTGGAAACTAGCAAGAAAGTAGGAATCCTTTATACAGACTTTATACAGGGACACATGATCAAAAACACACTTTTGCATGGATATTTGAGTAGCTGGAGTGTCTACCAACTCACAAACCATGAAATTAGCCAACCCTTTTAGTCTCTTCTTGGCTACATAAAAAAGAGAAACATGCTTTTGTGATTTTTGCTCCTTTTTCGTATTACAAGAGAAGACAATACAATTACCCTGACTCTTCAACTGAGTAACTTCACCCACAACCTGAGAAGAAGCAAATACTGTTCAGATGTATCCATTAGCAACAATATCAGTAGCAGAACTGTATTATATGGGTGGTGGGGCATTTATTCTCAGCACTGCAGTGACGCTGGTATGGTGATGTGTGTTAGTGTGTGTTGAGCTGGTATGAGTAGATCAGACACAGCACTCTCCAGAGAGTCCGCTAGCTGCCCTACACTGTAAAAGGTTAAATCACTACTTCCTTAAATAAAATAAGTAAACTTTACTCATTTCATAATCGACAGTGCGCCTTTTGTATGAATTCTACCAGTCAGGTATTAAGGAGCAGTAAAGCCAGTCTGCTAAAGAACAGCGTTATGAGGGCGAGTTAGCATTAGCCGCTAATCAAATGGCTAGCATTTTCGCTGTTCAGAGGTGAGTATATTGGACTGTAGTCTGCGTGTTTGCCATGTTAAAACAAGCTACATTGTACAAACCGACAGTTGATAGTACCATGAGTTACCAGAGCATTCAGGGTTTCTCTATCTAGCACTATCGGGCAGCATTTACATCCAGGGGCAAATGCTAATGCTGCTGCACCCAGCCTTAATGCTGGAGAAGCATCACTGAAAACTCACCCTTAAGACAAAATATTGGAAATCTAAGCTTACTGTAAACCGTAACTGTTTTCAGGAGATAAATCTGACACATTTGACTTAAAAAAAAAATATATATATATATATATATATATTTTTTTTTTTTTTTAAGAATTACAGTTTAGACACTTACCCCTGCTTTCCCATTATAAGGGAAACATGGTGACACCCTTACTAACTTCGATGTAGGCATCCTTACTAGTGTTGCTACATGCACCTTACAATCCGGTGCGCCCTAATCTAACACCATATTAACCTCTTTATCTTGACTATTGGTTCCTGATATACACCTCGCCATCAGTGTGTAGTCTTTCCCACCAAAAATAATGCCAGGAACCAATTGTTACATTAACATTGGTAATATAAGTTAACAACGTGCAAATTAAATTTTACAATGTTATTTGAAATAAAACTGTGTTTAAGTGTACTAAAATTGTAGACATCAATAAACAAAACTTGAAAAAACAGTTTTATTTACATGATCTGCTAAAAAAATAAAAAATCAACTTATAAATTGTACAGTGTACTAAAACCTACCTACTTTTTTTTTACTGAAGAATGCTGCATTTAGTCAAGCCTAAAGACTTGTGCACTGTATTTTTACCAAAGCAGGTCAGAGACATAATTTTTTTAGATCCATGTGAACTGTGCTAACTTGGGGTATAACACGGAAATGGGCTATAATAGAAAATGTAGTTCATATAAATGTCTGTGTAAATCTTATTGTAGTTTCACTGTAACAGCATTCAAACTATAAAGAAGGCAGGAGAAGCTTAGCTACTGACTAAAAATCTAAAATAAAACTGCAAACACTTTACCTCGCTCTGTTATTTTTGTTACAGCTCTCCTTTAATAATTATTATTGAATTTGTAGGACCAATTTGATTTAGAGCATTATTAATGTATAAGTAACAGTATCACAATATGATGTGTAGATGCTCAGGCAAGACAGTTTATCATGATTATCATCATTATTTAGGCCTACAATTTGCCCATTGCTAATAGGTTTTAATGCAAATTACTACCATAATTACACTAGCTACTTTAGCCGAGCAGCTCCAATACAAAACTGCAGGGCTGAACTTGGTCTTGATCTGGGCTTATTGATTATGTATAAGGATGATTGGAAATTCTGACTTTTCTCCAAACTACTGATTTAATGAAAGTATGTGCACCCGCTAGACTAGAACCCACAATCTGACCACAACACCACACACAGCTTTCGCTCTCCCGCTGAGACGAGCATGCGAACCCTCCTGCGACATCGTCTTGGCGTCTGCTGTGCCACACTGTTTGTTTACTGGGAAAAGCAACTGCTCCATAATGAGCAGAACTGGTAGTGATTAGGACAGAAAAAGAGAGGGAAAAAGAGAAGCAGTGAGGAGAGGACAGGAACACAGAGATAATTCCTAAAAAGAATTGAGGGGTGGGAGAGAGGGAGAGGAAAGAAAGAAAGAAAGAAAGAAAGAAAGAAAGAAAGAAAGAAAGAAAGAAAGAAAGAAAGAAAGAAAGAAAGAAAGAAAGAAAGAAAGAAAGAAAGAACATGCATTCTAAGAGGCTTGGGGACTTGGTGCCTTTTCGGCATTTGAAATGGCTCCATGTTCTTCATCTTGGACTAATAACCAGTAAAACGAAGCAGGACTTTCTGCATTCCACTGAAAAGTCAGCTCAATTTCTCTCATATGTGAGTTCCCTCAGTCTTTTCCTTAACTCTGCAGTTTTGTCCTTGAAGTAGGGCCCTTGTGTACACACACGCACACACACACACTTTCTGCAGTGCAACTGTCCTCTAGCGTGAGGTTAATGCAACCCAAATCAGCCTTTAATTCACAACAGGTTGGAAGTTCTGTGTCCAATAAATTAGAAGATAGGAACAGAGATAAGGATTGGAAATAAAAAAAAAAGAAAAGAAAATGAATTTCATAAACCACAACAGTAGCCCAGCTTCTACCCTTCCTTCAGTGACCTAAATCTGGGGTCAACCCTTTTAGGCCTGTGTTTGTAATTTTATTATAATTTTTAAAGTTAAGCATATTGTGTGTATGGACAAAAGTACCGGGACACCAGCTCATTTATTCCTTTTTTTCTTTTTAAATAATAATAAAATAAAAAGAACAATCACCTCTACTCTCTAGGTATTAATTTCTACTAGATTTTGGAGTATTGCTGTGAGGATTTGATTGCTTTAAGCAACAAGAACTAGGCAAGAGTTCGTGAGGTTAGGATGTTGGCTAATCATCACCCCACCTCATCCTGAAAGAAAGTGGATCAACTGTGCCACACCTGAGTGATGAAGGGATTTATACCACTCTATCAAGCCCATGTTTTATTGGCATTAGACATAGTGCCAATAGCACCAGATTCATGTTTGTCTGCTCTAGAGAGTCCTATTCTATTGGCTATACTTATCTACAGGGACTAGACTGTAGCTGAATGCATTCGAAAGTAGCTGAACGCATTCAATATAAGGGGTCAGGGGTGCAACTGCATACTTTTTGAGGTGTAAGCAAACATACTGCATACCCCCCCTCCCCCAAAATTATTTGTAGATGCAGAATATCAGTTACGTAATATAAAAACAGCGTTGGCAACCCAACTTTATCCTTGAACTGGCTCAGTGATTCGCGTCAAGAGATTTTACATTCACAGTGGACAGTGGCCTGTCTCCTCATTAATAATACAGCTGAACTGAGTGAAACGATTCGGGGCTACTGGAAATGTTTTCGGGGCTAAAGCCCCATAAGCCCAGGCCAGGCAACGCCAATGTTTATTATCATACATAAACAAACAGCTCTTACAGAAAATGCTGACTAGAAATAATTTTCCGGCATCGATTTGGCGCCCCCTCTAGTGCAGAGCCCCCATGCGTCGCATACGCTGCATATCCCCTTTTTGCGCCACTGTAAAGGGTTTTGCTAAAAAGTACCACTATGGTCACTTCTTCTAACCTCAGTTTCTTTTTCCCTTTCCTTTTCTCCCCTATCCCACTATTTCCCTTTAGCCTTCTTTAGGCCTGCCTAAAAATGTTGAACTTGTATGTCCTCTATTGCTAATGTACATAATTAAATGAAAGTACTTTGAATAAAAGCATCTTCCAAATATAATGCAATGTAATGTAATTATTTACTGCCTTGTATTTAAGGGTCCAGTAGCGGCAGCTTAGTGGATGTGGGTATTGAACCCACAACCCTGTAATCACAGAACACAGAACTTTATCCACTGAACCAATAGTGCTACAAATCCATTATAAAATATTTATCATACTATGCTAACCATGCAGGGAAGGTGAACCTGGCACCTCCACAACTGCATCAAATGAAACCGGCAATGCACATCTTTTCACGGCCACTGACGCAATGTTACTATATGGCTTAATATGTTTGGAGGAGATCACTAACTGTTACCCCATTACTGTTACATCAGCCAACCGACACCCACACGGGTCAGCATGATGAGACTCACAGCATCAGACAGCTACAACATTGCTGTGAATGAAACCTGCAATTTTCTAAAGTTGGGGCTGAAGAATACATACTTCACTTACAGGATGAACTGGGTATAGTTCTTAAAAACATGATATCCTGCCTACTAACTTCAGCTTCACAGGATATACCAGTCTGATTACATACAATACACTGCCTGACCAAAAAAAATAGTATGTGCTCAAAAAGGTCAGCTGACTTCCTGAATATACTGAATGATCAGGTTATTCCATCAATGGATTTGGTCTTCCCTGATGGCACAGGCTGTGAAAAACAATACATAACGCTACAAGTATCTTAGAATCTCCTGAAAATAACATCCACCCTTTGTGAATGTTTCCTATAATATACTTTGTATTTTTGTTTTGTTTAATATAAGTATGTCAAAGTATCAAAATGTTCTGCAAAAATGATCTTGGGGCCTAAATGTTTAGCTGTTCTCGCCAATAGGAAGTACAAATGGAGAGCATGACAAAAAAAGTATTGCAACTAATTGGCTAACTGAACAAATAATCTGCAGATTGTTTGACTATTAATCTAGTCATTAGTTGCAGCCCTAGCTTTAATACGTTAAAAAACAGTTCACACTACCTTACAATCCCTAACAAGCCCTGCAAAAGCCCTGCAAACGCACTGAACACACACAAACACACAAACCAACCTGCTTCATGGCCGTTTCTCCGATCTTGTCTGAATGTTTGCGTATGCTCTCCAAGAAGTCTTTGAGGTCTGACATGGAAACGTCTCTGATGTGTGTGCGGAGGACCGGGATGTTCTCTGCCATGATGGCACAGAACCGGTAGCCCCCCGCCTTTGGCAGGCAGCTCTGCTCCAGCTGTTCCAGCGTGCACAAAGCTGGGTAGTATCTGAAACATGCAGACACACACGTTTAGCTTTTCAACGTAGACACATTTTTAAGAGTATTTAAAAGGAAGAGTTTAAGAGTGCATTCATTTTCACGGCACACACAAAGTATTTACAGAAATATTTTCACACAAAAACAAAAAGGAATCAGAAGTGGCAGATTCTCAAACACTTAAGCATAGCATAGTGATTTTATTCAGGTTTTACACTCTCTTTAATGATATGCACATTTATTTCATTTTTCTTTAAGCACTGATTATCTCCTCGATATGCTTATTTTATCAAAAAAATTTTCTCATTTCTCTTTCCCATTTTTTTTTTTTTTTACCCAATTTAGCTAGGCCGATTATCCCACCCATTCAGCTGCTACTCAGCTGTATAGAAGGGTGAAGAGTAGCAACTGAAAGAGCACCATCCACCCAGAGAGAGCAAGGCCAATTGTGCTCTTTCAGGGCTCTGGCAGCTTACAGCAAGCTGCATGACTGGGATTCCAACCAGCGACCTTCTTATCATAGTGGCAGCGCTTTAGATCTCTGAATTATATTATATTACCACTATCATATTGATTGCCCAGCTTTATTTGTAATAGATAATAGCAACTGGTTTCCTTGTCGCAACAGTTTGCTAACACACACAACATGCATATGTTTGCATTGAAGAGTGCAATAGTCGAAAGTTTTTTGCCTTCTACTGATCTCATTTTGGAGATTTTTGAGGTTTTTTTTGAAGGACAGAGGCGATACTGTTCTTTAATATGTATCTTAACTTTTTAATTTACCTTTCTTCCCTTTAATCATCCAGTAATATAATATTTTAACCCCAACACACAGTACACACTAAAGCCTTCTCTCTTTAGTGTAAAATGAATGGTAACATTCCTGGGTGACATTAATCCATACACGTATTATATGACACATGCTTCAGTTAGGCAGTTTACTTAAATATCATGCTAAATAAATAAATAACTACAACTACAAACGAGTAGAAACTCAAGAGAACACAAGTAACACAAGTGAAGTCAGTTCATGGTCTCAATGATCACAATGAAAGTTCTTACCACGATACTTTGCTATGTAAAACAACACACTACCAATAAAAATCAACTTTTTCCATTTTAAAAAGTACAGTTCTGTCATTTCCCAGCATTTATTAAATATGAATATTAGGTAAAAAGGACAAAAACACTAGAAATGTAATTTAGATTTATTTACTTAATCCATTCTATGTAACTAAAGACAGTAAACACGGGCGCCTGCATAAATCAATGGTCGACTCTCTGTGCATTTGGGAATGCATGCAGATGCACATGCAGTCTTTCAGCATTACACAACACTGCGCTCTGGAGAGAGAGCCGCTCCTGGCCGACCTCTCCACTACCCCAGGGCTAATGGCAAAACCAAGCTGGAGCGGGAGGCAGGGAAACACGGAGAGAAAAGATAAATTAAATAAAAACGGACACGAGATTTATAGTCTACGAGTCGCTCATCCTCAGGTCAGAACGAGGACGAAACTGAGCGATAGAGAGAGAAATAGAGAGAGAGAGAGAGAGAGCACACTTTAAACCATTCCCAAATCTGTTCATGAAGAACACGTAAGTCACAACTGTCACATGTTCCTCTACTTCAGCCTTTTAACCCTTTTTCACACATTACATTACAAATCATTAAAATAAATCAAAGCTCTAAAATATTAAAATAAAGTAGATCTGGGTCTGAGTCGAACGTCATTTCTGAAGCAGTTTCTCTGAGTAACCGATGGCCTTGACTAGATCACGTGAGACTTTTTATTTAATAACGGTATCAGCCTAAGTGCTTAAGTGCTATACAGGATGGTTTATTTGGTCATTTATTTAAACACAATTGCAAAATGAAAGGTGAGGATTCTTACACTGATCACCAAGCCTTCAAGAGTTAAAACTACTGATGTCTCTTCATTCTTTTTGAGTGTATAACAAAACGAACTCACTTCAGAAGGAAATAAATTCTGTAAAAGTATAATTTTTTGACATGTAGTTCACTATGTGCGCTTTACTACATCGTTAATTGGTCATCTTGATGATACATTTGACCTATCAGCTAAAATAGATCTTCTCAACAGGCCCCATCACTAAATCTATGGTTTCCTGAAGACTTTCCCCAAAGAAACTTTTAACCTAAATTGGAAATATTTGGGCAAACGTGGTCTCCTTTTTAGAATTATCTTAATTATCTAGGTTATTCTGTTGCCTGTTTGTCGTTACTGAACTTTGCTGCCCCAAACTGTCTGAATTTCTATGTTATTTAATGTAACAACTGGATTATTACTGCTGATAAATGAAAATAAATAAATAAATAAATTCTAAACTGTGTCATGCAAAATAAAGCTAAAAAGAACTTTACTTCAGCTTTTATTTATCCATCAGTTCCTAAAATTCCCAGCCACTTCCTTCTACTTTGATCGCCTGTCTCGGTCTGACAGGAACCCTCAACAGCATGACTCCTTCCACTGGTCATCTCCAGTCTGCTCAAGCCATCAGTCTCTCCGTCAGTTCCTCATTCTGTCCCTGGCTCTGAATCTCTCTGAATCCTCAGACTGAGTGGAGCAACAGTGCCGTTGGCTGGTCACGCTGAACGCGAGACTGATCTACAGGTCATACTGAAGGTTATGGAAGATTTTGATGGAAAGCACACGAAGTAGAGCTGAGCTCACTGTTCAATTCAACTTCCACACAACTAGTTAAACATCTAATCACATCATATTCACATTAAGTCAAGACTTAAAAATATGTTTAAAAATTGGAACTACAACCGTCGCCTATCCAAACCTGTATTTACACAATTAAATTAAATAACAGAATAGCGTATTTTTTGTCTATTTTTATACATTAGGCCCACTGGATTATAAGGTGCATTATGAGACACTAGTAAAATACAGGGGTGTCATGGTAAGCCAGGGCTATATTAGCTAATGGTTTGTCCCAGATTGCTTCTTTTAACACAGTAAACACACAGACTACAGTCCGATATACTTGCCTCTGAACAGCGAAAGAGCTAGCACCTAGTCAGCGGCTAATGCTGCTCCAGCAGTGCTAGCCAGGGTTAGCAGCAGGCTACGGGCGATAATACTCACCTCTGAATGGTGAAAAATCTAGTGCCTAGTCAGTTTAGCGAACTAAACTGACTGGTCAAATTTGTATATAAGGCACACCGGATTATAAGGATCACTGACTATTTTTTGGAAATAATAAAGGATTTTAAGTGTGCCTTATAGCGAAAAAAAAATATGGTATGTGTCTAAATGCAGTTACTTCAATTTGCACCCATTGCTCACACAGATGTGCAAATGCACACAGAGCATAAACACAGCATAAACACAGAGCTTGTCCAGTACCTGTACTGAGAAGCTTTGTCAATAGTATCAGTCACTGATGGACCAAAACATAGTTGAACATTTTCCCAATAACATTGTTCATACAGTCTATTTCTTAGTAATAGATTTAGCGCGCAAAGCTTTTAGTTATTCTCTTATAACACAGTGTGGGAATAAAGTAAGAATTGTTGATAAGTGATGCCTAATTTATATACAGAGAGAGCTGAGTTTTATTTATATCTTTTAATCTCTGCTGCCACCTAGTGCTGATCAACTGAACAACTCCAAAAAGAAAAAAGAAAAAAATGGCTTTACAACACAGAAACACTTACCTTTTGGCCCTCATCTGTTCCTGTAGTCTGCTGTACATTTCTAACACTGGAAGAGGAAAAGAGCAGAAGTGTTAGAAACAGAACAGCACAGGAGCGGTTTGTCAGCCTCCATATTTACTGTCACTAGATTATTGAATTGAATGCATATGGAGCATTTAAGTAGGACACTAGCAAAAAGGGCTGCAGCTTCTGATTATTTTTCTAGTCGACTAATCAGCTAGTAAATAATTTTTTTGATTAGGTGACTAGTCTACGATTATTTTTGCAATGCCCTCTCTCTCTCCCTATTGTGGGTTCAGCTCTATCAAGTTTTCTCTATCACTTAAAAAACACTAGCAATAAAATATTAAAAAACTAATAATAATAAATCCAAACATTAAAAAAAATTAAATTAAAGCCTTTGTCAAGGTCTTTTTTTTATGTGAAAGTCACAGCCAAGCGTATATTTACATTACATACACTGTTGTGTTATTAAATACTGATAATAATAAAATTGATGTATTGATTTCAGGTTAATGTTAAAAGTAATATTTGTAATAGGTAGGATGTGTGTTCCTTATACAAGTACAACATTAGTTTTCTTACATTTTTTTTATATCTGAACAGTATCTGGTCAAACATATATTTATATATATATATATATATATATATATATATATATATATATATATATATATATATATATATATATATATATATATATGAAATACTGAACAAAGAACAAAACTTTTTATTCAAGTAAAAATCAATTAGAAAAGAGTCATTTTTAAAAGAACTGAACAACACTGAGCTCTGAAGGCCACACCTGGTAGGCAGTGCGTGAGTTTGTCAATGGTGGTGGCGATGTTCCTCTGCTGCAAACGACACTGCCTCAACTCATCCATTGACGTCAGGAGCTACAATAGAAAAAACATATATACTTTGTAAAACTTTTTTTTCTGTCATGTAAAATGCAATTATTTACAGATAAAGGCTCATTAAGTATGTACCGTATGTGTGCAGTGACTTTTTAATCATTTGAAATGGACGTGTTCATTTTAATTTATATAGAAGGTATAAATGAGCTTTATAATGTAGACCTAGCAGTAGAACTGTTCTAAAATGTCAGTCAGATGTTTTATGTAAGGTGAGTCATACCTCCTTGCCATCACTCTGCAACTTCTGATTGGTCTCTGTTACCTGACCCTGAAAACAAGAAAAAAAAAAAGAAAACATACATTAAAAATAAAGCAAATTCCATTTAATTAAGCAATTTAGCCCGATATGGTCGGATGTGACTGAATTTCATGATCGGGTCAAATTTTTAGCTTCATCATGTGTCGTTTGTCATACAATGTGAGAGGGGAAGCGATGTCCGATTAATTGCCCAAACAAGCTGTGAATGAATAGTCTGGTGCGAGGAGGGATTAAGCAGTGTAAGCCATGTCTTATGAGCGGAGTTCTTAACGTCACAACCTGTTTCCCAAAATTCACTGCAAATATACCCATAAAAAATCCTTTCTTTTGGAGTGAAGGCATCTCTCATATGGATATATGATATTTCTTGCTTCTGGATAGATGAAGACACTTTTCTGAAGTAATAGCTAAAGTCCTTTTTATACACACATGTACACTGAAGTAGCATTATACCTCCAATTTCCTCTGTAAAATGGACAAACCGTAGAATCCACATTGACTCAGGGACCAGCGAGGCCATGTACGCATCTTCTTTTTACGTGGAATTTCAGCGCACAACAGGGCACAATTTAGCAAAGCTATGCACTTTCTCTACATTTTCTGCTAAACCGAGCACTTGTACACAGAAAGAGTTCTGCCTCTGGGCTGCGTTGACGTGCAGTGTGAGCCCCTATGTCACAGCATGTCAGTCGGACTGTACAGTGTGAGCATATGAATCGCAGACGTTGTTTGCACACGACAAACGATTCATACGTGCAGTGTGAACTCTCCACAAAAAAATAAAAAAAAATTGCACAGTGTTCGAATGGTGTTTAAAAACGTGAAAGTCTGTAAGCATTTTGAAAGCAAGTTTTTTTTCATACCCCTTATTTTCTGCATTTTAGTTATAACATAACATATATCTTTGTTCGTGTCTTTCCTTTGTTTTGCTCACCTTGAGTTTCTGGGCCTCTCCACGAACTTTGAGAAGCTCTGTGATTGAGTCCACAAAGCCCTGGAAGTGATGGTTGCACATCTTCTCAATCTCACGGTCATGGTTCCGAATCCGTCCCTCCAGCTTGTCCATGAAGAGTCCATGTTCTTGTCCATCGTAAACTGATCTGTGGGGAATTTAAATACAATTCAGACCACCTCACTTATGATTTCAAGATGCAACACAGATGCCACAGAACTGGGGGTGTGGTTGTTTTAGTTCTTAATTAAATGCCACAATCAGGAGCACAGGAGCACAGGAGTTCCTACAAGATCCAAAAGCATGGTAGCCTCTCATGATGACAGTATGAGAATGAGATCACTCACTGCTACTACTGCTTTTAAATAAATCCGTGTGAGAATAATTATCACTTTTTTATTTTTTATATGTACAATTTGGCTATTGTTTTGAATTTAAAGTATCGATAAAACAATACCCAACCATAATTGTGATAACTTAAAATATCAACATCTTACATCTCTGCTTAGCACATCAGATTCAACATTTAATTAAGAAGCCTCAATATTAGAGCAGAGCCCCCAAAACTGATGTTTTATTTTCTTTATCCTTACATAAAGTGTTCACACTTCATTATTTAATTCTTGTATTAGGATAGGAAAAATCATAAACTATGCAGGGTTTAGCTCTGGACTACCACTGTATTGCATGGAACCACTTTCCTACTGCTGCAAATTATCTCATTCTTTATCTACAGCAGGGGTGTCAAACTCATTTTTACCGAGGGCCACATCAGCCCCAATGTCCTCAAAGGGCCAGATGTAACTTATAAATGTATATAAAATGAATGTAACTACTCCTTAAATGTTAAATAACTCTGAATGTAGCACTTATTCAATTAAATTGAAATGTTTGCTTGTTGCTCTGTTACAAATCCGTTTAATTTGTCATGTTATAAAATCCCTAAACTCCATCAATCAAGGATGAAACTGTTCAAGTGAATAAAAAATATCATAAAACACAAATTAAAATATTAACAGTGATCAAAACATAATTTGACATACTAAAAAAGGAGGTTTAATTAGTATAAAATCAAGAATTGTGAGCTGATTAGAACATGTGTGACAGATTTTGCATTTTTTTTTCCTTTAATCAAACTAATGAAATGCTTTGATTACAATAAACATTACGGCAGCGTTTCCACATCAATTACCGCACTGCCTTGTAGTGGAGGAGAGGTAAGCTGTAACTTTGCGGGTAACACAATCGACATGCTTCTGACCTATTCATTTTTAGACACTAACACCTTTCAAGCTCTCAAGGGCCACATAAAAGAACGTGACGGGCCACATTTTAAGGCACATAAAAAAAGAAGAAGAATCAGTACACAAGCCTGTGGGCAAACGCATGCACCTACAGCAGCTGACCACCAGATGGCACCCCAGCATGAGAAACAACCTATCCATTCTCTTCACAGTTTAAACCATGAAACTTTCAGCTCAAAGCTGAACACTCATTCATCTGCAACATGAAATCGGATAAAATTCACTGAAAGGTGTCAGATTCTGTACTTTAAATATGCACAGATATGTATATTCAGATATCTGTATTGTTTGCGTAGAAAAGTTCCAAATCATTCCTTTCATTTACAAGCTGTGTGTGTTGCAAGATGTAAAAGTTGCATGCGAGGCGTTTAAAAACACAGAGAGGCAAAAAGGCTTCCATGATTCTGACCAGAAAGCGTGGTTTCACTTCCTGTGACCTCTGCTATACTCTGGAAACCTGTAGCACACACTCATTCCAACACCACCAAGAGGAAGAACGGGATACACAATCACAGTCCAGGATCGCTGTGTTCTACAGTGGAGGGGAAGAAAAGGGTCTCAGAGGACTTCTAATTGCTTCTTGCTGCTGCAGGTGGTCATATGCTTGATTATGAAGCCCCTGATGGGACATATCTTTTCAGCTCCATTATTCATATATGAGCACTTTGTATTTATTCAGGGTTCTTGTGGCATTTTAAAAGTCAAATTTAATGCTTTTTTAAGGCCTCAGTAAATACAATTTAAGACCAAAAATGTAGTCATAATTTCTTTTGGTATATTGAAAATCAAAACTTAATATTTCCCATTTTCTATAGGCTATATATTTTTGGGGTTCCATTGTGTACGGTAACGTAGCTAACCCGCCACTAATGTTAGTAATTTAGTTAGCTTGCTGCTATTGTTATGTTAGATACCTCGACGCTAATGTTAGCTAGCTCTGTGCTAACCTTTGTTTTCTCCCCGGTAATGTAAGATAGCTCGTCGCTAATGTTAGCTCCACTAGGTGCTAATGAAGCTAACTTGTCACTAACGTTAGTACGTTAGCTAGCTGGACGCTAATGTAGCTGGCACTCCGCTAATCTTAGTTCTCTCCCCAGTAAGGTTAGCTAACTTGACGCTAAAGTTAGTATGTTCTTTTCCACCGGTATTAAATGCACCTTCTTAAAATTTTAAACTTTTAAACAAATTTTGATGCAATACATGAGCTATCGTGAACGATAATCGCGTGTATGAATTTACATAATCGCCCAAGCCTAATAAATATCATTAAAAAAATAATTTCCAATATCGTAAAGCCCTAGTGGAGTGTCTAATAGAGGCCAAACAGTGTAATAGACACAGTGTTTGAAAAACTTCAGCAGCACTGCTACTGTGCCAATTTCTTAAACTATAATTGAATTATATCACAACAATATTCTGTGATTAAATCATGGATAAAATATCACAATTTTTTTTTTTTTAATGCTGGTCCTTAACTGTGTTTTTTGGAAGGGGATAAAAATAATGGTGTGGTTTACACCTGGCAAAATAGACTCTTTTTTTTTTTTTTTTTTTTTTTTTTACTGTACTTCAGAGGATTTTTGACGCTTTTTAAAATGGAAACGTGCCGTCAGCTGTGTGTTTTTGTGTGCATGACCACGCAAGTGTGAGAGTTGGAGAAAGAGAGAATCTTTGGGAATCTAAGCTTACTGTAAATAAACAGAAAGGGCTTTACTCACCAAATTTAGCAGTTTTCCTGGAGAGAAGCCTGTGTATATTAACATCCAGCGCTGATTTGAATTTGAAAGTTTTTTTTTTTTTTAAGAACTAAAGTTTTGTTTACGTAGCTTAGCTTTACTCAACTTAGTTAGGTCCCACTTTATAATAAGTGTCCCTAAGTACTATGTAGTTACATGGTAACAATGGATTGTTACCATGTAACTACATAGTACTTAGGGACACTTATTATAAAGTGGGACCCTTAGTTAACCACCAACAGCGAGATCTGATGAATTAGAAGTTAAACATAGTGACACCCCTGTTCCTTACTAGTGTTGCATAAAGTATGGCATATAATCTGGTGCGCCTCTTGAATGAAAAAAAAAGCCTTATAGTGCGAAAAATATGATAACTAACATGTTAAAGATTAACTGCATGCGTTAACACATTAAATGTTGACAGCCCTCATAATAATTGAATTAACAATAATTGTATAAATAATGGTGAAGTTCAAATAATGGTGAAGAAAACATCCATTTATTGTATAGTAATATGATGATGTAATTACTAGGGCTATGTATTGGCATAAATTTAGCAATACAATATGCATCACAATACAGGCGCTACAATTCAGCACATTGCAATATATTGAAATAATGTAAAAAAAAACACAATATAATGCAATACTTTCAAACTGGTATAAAAACACAATTATAAAATCTGAATAAAAGAAGAGTTTACTATTTTCATTCAGTCAGAACAGTGGGATCTAAGGACAGAGTAGAACACTGCTATATAGTGGTCACGTTTTAATCACAATACAAAAATCACAAAATTAACCACTAATCTTTACATCTAAGCTAGCAATGTAGAATTTTGAAAAAAAATTTACAGTTTTGCAAAACTAAATACCTCAATACTTTGATATATCAATATTTTCTTACATCCCTAGTAAATTACTGTGACAAGCCACATCAATTCACATATAACAGCATTGCAGTGATATTACTATTGCAAAGGCCAATCATTCAGCACATAGCTCTGAAGTGTGTGCCATCATACCATATAAATACACTAGTAAACCATACCAGAGAGACACGCTAATCATGCCCAGCTGCACCTGAGCCCTCCCTTCCTGTTAATACGAATATGCTCCCTTTAAAGCAGCTCCATCTTAATTTAACCATGGCTTTCCTGCACAAACACACAGCCTAAAATAGTTCAATAAATCTCGGGTTTGTCACAAACATCAAGATTAGAGAGGAGATGCTCAGATAATAACATCAGTTCTTTATCTGGAGTTAAAGGGAAATTATTTAGCACAGACTATTCACACAGCTTTTTATATTTATACTCTAAGTACAACACTACAAATTCCTTAAACATGCATGAGGACTACTTACGGATCTCAAACATCTACTGACGGACAGGTCAATATTAATTTGAGAATGCAAGATTAAAGAAATTTAAAGGCCTTCGAATTCTAAGATGACAGCATTAATTTACTCCTGGAGCTTTTATATTTAAAGAGTACATCCACTCACATTAGGGGCTCAATAATGACAATAATATGCTTGAATATTATGCTATGTTGCCAAGTTGCTCCTATGGTGTGTACTACACAGAGGTGTGTGTGTGTGTGTGTGTCCACCTCCTTCATAACTTTGTCAGAACGCAGAAGAGGGAACAAAGCAGCTTAAGTCAATGTTTTTGCAAAAATACATGCAAATATTGAGGGGGACAAAAATGATCAACATGCAATTAGCATACGATAAGCTGCTATTTTCATTATTGTGACCAGCCAATAGAACTGAACGCTGCCTTTACTAAAACAAAACCTATAAAAAAAATTTAACGCTATAAAAATCTAGACTTATAGTAAATACTGCATTACCTCACCCGTATTTCTGCACCACATTCAGCTATAATCCCAAATCAGTAACTGATCTGTGATCAGCAATACACTGGCATCCTGTCCAATCTGTAGGATTTTGATCTCCGGGTTAAACACATTTCACAATTGTTCAAATGGTGTACAAAGATAGAGAATGTATATAAGCAATCACAAAGACAGGGAGAGACAGGCCCAGCATTTACAAACAGAACAGAACCAAGAAGCATCTCATTTCTATTCATACCGAGTATATACTGCATTAATGACCACAGCTGCACATCCCAGCTGAGCTATGCTATTCAAAAGTAAACGGTCATCTGGAGCCACCAAAATCTCTATACTCTGAACGACACAGTGTTCCAAATCCTACATTTAACAACCTGAAAATATCCTACAATAGCATTTCTTATGCCATCATCATTCTAGTGCCAGTATTTGCAGTTCTGAGGATAGAGACATGCTGTCTGTCAAGCTGGTTCTGATTAGCTACCCTTGCCTAGATCTCTGCCAGAGCTGAGGGAGCTTAGGAGAACGAGGTCGTTCAAAAACTGAAATATGATCCTTGCCTTGAGCAAAGTTGGAGTATAAAAGCCCTCCAAGCCTCCCATAAAACGCTGCGAAAAAGTGTCGGTTTCTCTCTTTTGCTTCATATTCTCATGCAACAACGGATCGACACAGTGAAGCAGAAGTAAAGTGCATTATCCTGCATGAAGAAGTCATAAAGTTCACTGTGAAACTGGGGTATGTTCACGAAGACACATTTTATGTCTAATCTTTTTTTGTGTGTGATTTTCACTGTAATAAAACTTATTAATTACAGATGCACTGAATTTTCAGCAAACAACATTTCTTGGTTGAAAATTGAAAGAAGTAAAAAAACGCATAAATACCATACCAGATTATAAGACACATTATCAATAAAGATCACACCGAATTATCCCACATAGCTTGTTTTAACGTGGTAAACCCGCAGGCTAGAGTCCGATACACTTGCCTCTGAACAGCAAAAGAGCTAGCACTGTGGTTAGTGGCTAATGCTAATACTGCTCCAGGGTGCTAGCCTGGAACAGCAGCAGGCTACACCTCTGGATGGACAAAAAGCTAGCACGGTTAGCAGGTAATGCTAATACTGCTGGAAAACTAAACTGAACTCCTTACAATCTGCCTGGTAAAATTCATACATATGGTGCATCGGATTAAAAGGCGCACTGACGATTTTTGGGAAAATGAAAGGATTTTAGTTGTGTCCTATAGTGTGAAAAATATAGTAGGTGAAAAGCGATATAAAACAACATGAATTTGATTTAAATTTATGCAAGGGTGGAACAAAAGGCATAACTCATAAAACATGCAGCCAAAAGTTTCAGTAATGATATGTTGCTTGTGTTGCAGCCATACAAAATCAAATAAGTTAACTTACTGCAGAACGAGGTAAATCTAAACAGGAGACATTCTGGACATGGATTTATGTGGTTCCGTAGCATTTTAATGCATTAAACTGCATGTTAGAAGCTTGTATGAGTGCAAATGACCATTCTAAGTTAGGGTAGACATCCACTAGCACTGTTCTTCAATGCATTTTATCGTGCAGGATCTCTTGGCTTGCCGTGTGGGAGTGTCTGTGATGTTACTGACTTCAAACGAAGCAACAGAAGTAGGCAACCATAAGTTTAAGATTTTTTTATATCAACCTCATTGTAATCTATTGTTCTATAAATGCAGATTCTGCTGTTTTCAGCTACTCTTCTGTGGTTTAAAGTGTGTAAAAGTCACAGCCTTCACCACCCCAGGGGCTGCGTTCATTTCGACAAAGTTGAGCTTGCTGAACTTTTTCGCTGGACAACCCAGCATGCACCACGGCATGCTACAGCTCTCTCCAGCGGGCTAACACTGTCACAATTAGTGCTGGACGATATGGCCAAAATTTATATCACGATATATTCCTTAAATTTCGGTCGATACGATATAATTTCGATATTGATATAAATACTTTGAAGGCCTCAGAAAACTGCTAAGAAGCCCTGCAATCCCTGCAGCACTGCGAATTTAAATTATTATATAACTGTGTATTTGCACTTTTTGTATTGCTGGCATCAGATACCCTCATTATATGCACATCTATCTATCTATCTATCTAATGGAAATCTGTACCTACTACTGTCTGAAAATTTAATTTAAGACTTTAAAACCTCCTTTCACTTCCTTAAAACCTTTAATACTTTAGAAATAAAAGTAGTCAAAATAAATGAATGCTCAATATTATTTGCATATAGCAAAATAATAACATGACATCCCTGTCAAACATAAGCCTATATAACTATTACCAATAAAAATAACTTTAAATTACAATAGAGGCAGAGCTTTTTATTCTTTGTGAACAAATTTAACAGATTAAAACGTGTTTCAACTAGGATATAGAATACAAGAAGCCTTTATATACATAAAAGCAACAAGATTTTCCCGTCAAATAAACAAACCTACAGGCTCTATCAACTATGAATAACTTAGTTACAACATAAGCTATAAAAGTGCTTCAGTCAGTATAAGAAAAATATTGTATGTAGTGGAGTTGCTTGAAGTGGTGGAACAGATTAGATGTATTAACATTACCGCTGCTGGTCGGCTGCACTCTCCGGCACAATTTGCAGCAAAGCGGCAAGGGAGCGACCCGCGGCCGGCCTCGAGGATCCGCGGCCGAGCGAGCGGGCCCGCGGCCGACCGAATCGAGTCTACCTTAGCCTTGGATCCGCTCGTCCCGGCTCTGTTTGGCTCCAGCGCGAGACATATGTGCTGAGTAGCGAAGCGGACCCGAGCCTAGCCATTTTAACCTAGCCTTGCCTAGCCTAGCCTATTTGGCTACGTGCCTGTGAGGTTACGTCATCACGCACTGACGTAGCTCAGCTACGGGGGCTGAATGTGTTGAGCTCTGGGGCGAGCTGACGCCAGTAAAAAACGCCTGTCCGTGATTCTAATACATATCGATATACCACAAAACTGATATCACCGTTATTGAAACATTTCTTATCGCGATAAATACCGATATCGAATTATTGTCCAGGCCTAGTCACAATGATCAGAAGTCACGGTTACTGGAGCCCTGAGAGAGCACAATTGGCTTTGCTCTCTTTCTTTGGGTAGATAGAGTTCTCTGATGTTGATCAGCACAAGGAGTCTGTAAGCTGATTAACAGTTCAAAAAAAGGTTGAAATTTTAAAAACAAAAATATATATAAAAAAAAAAGAAAAAAAAAAAGAAATGAAATTAATAGGATGTGTCTAGGCTTAAGTGTTAGTGGACACGTACAAGCTACAAAAGAGCTCAGTCATTAACCGAACGCAGCGTTTTTTCACCCGGCAACTACTACTAAGTGTTAGCATGTTCACTTAAATGACAGAGCCAACTACTAAGTAATATGGTGGGCAAGTGTTTAAGGTGTTGAGATCGAAATTGGGACCCTTCACGTCACATATATGTCACTACTGCTTTGTGTTTTTGCAGGCTTTCATCAACTTGTGTTTTCATATAAAAAAATAGTTTCTTAGTATGTGCTCTGCACAATTAGTGACTGTCCTGCTCCTAAACACACCTGATCAAGTAAAAAACAGCTGGTTAGTAATTTCTTTTAGGGTAGCAGGGGTGAGTTAAAGCAGAGGAAGTCTGCAAAATGTGCAGGACAGGGGGGGGGACCAGCACCAGGACCAGGACTGAGAAACACTAACATTGTTGGACTCATGCTCTTGAATTTAGTGGCACAATTTCACTTCAATAGAAAAGTAGAATGGAAAAGTGCATGTAATAATTTCTATTTTATTTAAATTTTAAATTTGAATAGCTCATGACTGGAAAAATACGTCATCTGTGTCTTGATTCTACCAATTTTTAGCCAAACTAAGCAATCGACCAATATTTCTTCAATTAGTCAATTGTGAGAGCAACAACAATAACAAATGCCCATAAGATAATTTATGCAAGTTGTGGATTACAGCAGCTGTCTGAAAATCTATGACTTTTGTAAAACAGGTCTGAAAGTCTTATTGTGTTCCTACAATTCATATTTGTGAGCTGAAACAGTGTATATGCATGGATGTTTTGAGACCTGTCGCACAACATTCCTATTCACCTACTTCCTACACTCTCACCACCTCTGTGCTACCCTAGGGCAGGCAATGATGATGTAACTTCCTTTGAGAGTAGTGTATTGAAATTTAGCAGCGGCCAAAATATAAGCTGGACAGAAATAGTGCTGCTGAAAACACAGGACCTAAATTTGGAAGATGTTAATAGTCTGAAATAACACAAACTAAAAGCAACATAGTAAACATTGTCACAAGTCTGGAAGTGATACAGATGCTCATTCTATCTTCAGGAAATGGTCAGCTCCTTTCTTTTTCTCTGAGGCATGAACAAGCTGCAGAGTCATCCAGAGCTCGGGTGTAATAGTAGAAGGTCTAAAAGAGCATGCGCCACTTACCAAACACTGAAATCTGATCAAACCTGCAGCAGTCATTCAGTCAGTCTAGAGCTGGCAGAGCCTCAGTTCACTCAGTTCGAGTGAATAAGCATAATAATCAGGGCTAATACAAAGCTGTAGGCCTAAAGCTTAAAAGTGAAAGCTTTATTAGACGAAACTGGAGTTATTAAAAGGCAGGTGGATTAAACATGGAGTCAACTAAAAAGGAGGGGTATGACGAGACACTTGTCATACAAGACGAGACCAGACACTGGGTTTAAAAGTCACCTGCCTCTGTATCGTCACACAAGACAAGACAAGATAGTGGGTTTAAAACTCACCTGCCTTTGTATCATCATACAAGACAAGACAAGAAAAGACAAGACACTGGGTTTAAAACTAGGGGTGCAGGAAAAAATCGTTTCGAGCTCGAATCGCGTTTCTAACATTAAACAATTTAGAATCGATTCTCTTTTTCAAAAAATATTTTTTTTTGCGGGTGCAGCTACTGTTGTTCGGAACTTTTTAACTGTACCGTGGAGCTCAGCTACTGTCGCACAGAGCTTTTTAACTGTCCTGCGAAGCTCACCTACTGTCCTGCATAGCTCTTTAACTTTGCTGCGGAGCTCTTTAACTGTTAAAGAGCACCGCGCGACAGTAGCTGAGCTCTGCAGGACAGTAGATATACTCCGCGAGACAGTTAAAAAGCTCCGCGAGACAGTTAAAAAGCTCCGCGAGACAGTAGCTGAGCTCCGCAGTACAGTTAAAGAGCCCCGCAGGACAGTAGCTGAGCTCGAATCGTTTGGATTTAAAAGAATCGGAAAAAAAATCTAATCGTAACCTCAAGAATCGATTCTGAATCGAATTGTGGGATTCCCAAAGATTTACAGCCCTATTTAAAACTCACCTACCTCTGTATCTCTGACACCAGACGAGAAACATTAAGCATATTTAAATTTGCAAGATCTCATCGTACATGATCTCGTCAACTTCTCTAATGAAACAAAAAGTATTGAAATGTATCCAAATGAAATTGTTAAAGTCATATTAAGTAATAATTCCAAGTCATATATGCTTTGAGTAGGTTTCGGTTTTTGGTAGAACCTTTCATTTAAACCATCTGCCTTATTTGTTTGACCACTTGAGCCATATTGAATCATGACTTTTTAAAAAATGAATAGTTTAAAATTTTTGTCAATTCATTTGAGTTGAGATTATATCAATTATAACAGAAAGCCCAGTACTCTACCACCACCAAATGATTGAAAGCATCCTCAAGTGCAGACCACCAAACAATATGATGAAACTGGCTCTCATCAGGACTGACTCAGGAAAGAAAGACTAAGAGACCAAAACCTCTGTTGCACAGGATGAGTTCATCAGAGATACCAGCATGTTACCAACATGTTTTGTATCACTTAGACATATTTTAACTTGAGTTTTAAAAAAAAAAAGACATAATATGTCTCCTTTAAATTCTTTGAAATATTCATGTAAACTGTATTTCACATTTATTCAGGTCATTTAGCTTCTATGGCAATTTGAACATAGTAAAGATCAGGAGAGTGCTAGAAATATGCACTATTTAAGAAGTGGAATATTTTGGTTAGCCACTACAGAAGACTTTACAATATAAGAGTTACACCTACTACTGAGCCACTGCACATGAACCAGCAGTGCCTGTAAGAGCAAGACAAGATATAAACAGTAAAATTAGACCGTATTAAACATGTGAGAGCTGGTACCAGGCATAGCTCAGCACTGTTTTCATGCCACATGGGAGGAGTGAATGTTGACAGACATGCCTGAGGAAAGATAAGGGTCATAGAGCAAGGCAGCAGGAGAAAGCCCTCTCTAAGGGCCTGGGAACAGCTCTCTGGGACAAGAGAACTCCACAAGGAGTAAGAGGGGCTGAAAAAGTGGGACTAGATTCCAACTGAAGCTTTGCTTAATGTAATTTGGAAAACAAAAAAGGCAAAAAAGCAAAGCACTTCAGTCCAAAATTCCTGCTTAATGCAGAGATTAGCGCCTTTTTATTTTAGGCTCTCAGTGCACTTAGTGTTTTTTGGACAACAAGCTGAACAAGCTGCTCACAGAGAAGTCAATTCAAGTCAATTTCAGTGCTGGCACATCAGTGCAAAGCCAGCTGAGGCATTTCAAGACAACCAACAAGAGGAGGGTATGTCTAAATATAAGGCCTAAAGTAGGGTTGCAAATAATGGGTTACCTAAATTAATAAATAAAGTTACACTTATTTAGTGCCTTACTAGAAACCCAAGGGCGCTTTATAATCATGTTTTTACACACAATCACTTATACGCAACACTAATCCACACACCGGTGAGAGACACACACCTGCCAATAGCACACAGGATACTCTCAACCGGAAACAACAGTCCACCTGGAGGACTGCATCAGGCACTACAACCTTTTACAGAGTGCCAACACATACCTGGGTGCACACATACAAAACTTATATACATACCTGATCAATTTTGAGTGCTCAATTGTTCAGGGTAATTTTTAAAGTATCCAATTTACCTGTTCTTCATGTTTGTGCACTGTGGGAAGAAACTGGTGTCTCCAGAGGAAACCCACGCAGACACTGTGAGAACATGGAAACTCCACCCAGATAGGGACTTGAACCGAAGACCCCAGTGCTAAGAGGCGAATTTGCTACCAAATAAGCCATCGTGCCGTTCCAAAGTAGTCGACTTATCTGATGATATTTTTTCAGATTAGTTGATTAGTGAATGATTTCCGCCATGCCCTGCCATAGCTAAAAAAAAAAAAAAATTACATGGTATTTAAAATGCCCCTTAAATGTCCAGATGTTGTTTAATAGTAGAAAATACTGATATTTACTGAGCATGTATGTGTAATCTGTTGTGTTTGGGAACTTTTGAAGACACAGACCAAGTTAAAAGAAAACTCTGTAAATAAGCCTTATTACCTCACACCCCCAGGACTTTGTTACAAATTAACAATTAGTAAACACATATGACCATTTGTTTATAATCAACACTGTCCTCCAATTATATCAACTAATTGGTGCAGCCCTTGGCTAAACAAGGTCTAAACCATCATTTACAACGTTTAAACTACAGGTTATCTGCAGGAATAGAGAAACCCATTTTAAAACTTAAGACTTTTAAAACTACTTAGAGACTAAATTAAAACCTTTTACAAAAACAAAAATAGTAAAACAAAAAAAATAATAATAAATAAATAAAAAAATCACACAACACCAATATTAAGTGTATAGATTTCACAGAAAGCTTGTGATTCCTGTATTTTCGGACAAACTAATATTTAAAAAAAAAAACAATTTAACAGTTTTATACAAACAAAAATGGAACTCTTCAAACACAAAAAATAGGGTCTAGTAGAAAACTGTAAGGGCGTTTTCACACCAGCCACATTAGGTCTGGTTAAAACGGACGCTGTTGTTTTTGTACCCTTAGTAGAGTTTGACTGAGCAGGTGTGAAAACAGTATTCACACTCCGGTGTGGATCAAAACCACCGGACCAAGACCAGCTAAAGGAGCTGTCAAATATAATTATTTTATTTGAGCTAAACTGCCGATAAGGGGGAGTTTAATCTGATATATTAGCCAGATAATAATTACCACAGCTATGAACAAATGCTGTCTCTACTCCATGTTGTTTAGTGTTTACACACACGACTGTGCTGCCTCCGTTCACTACTCGCAGCTGTGCGACTCCGTTTACTATGTGTAAATCTGCTCTGCTCTACCTAGATTTATTTTCTTGTTTCTAGACAGACAGCTCTGATCAATCAGAGGGGACGATGTGATCGCATGGTTTATTTGTGTATATTTTTAGGGGCGTTTATGTTTGTGCCTGTGTGAAACCAAACCAAACAGAGGGAAAAAAACAAACAAACTACAGATGTGGAAACACCCTCTTGTTAATGTTATTTAACCCATTGTAATGAACATAAAGCAAGTAATAAACATGCCTGAAAACTGTACCCCCTAGGAGTCATGAATAATGGTGTTGGTTTAATGTGCTTAGTTCAGTCTGCCATTAAATCACTAAGCTAACTTGGAAATTGCAAAATGCTATTTGTAATAATAAAACAAACACCGTCTGAGGCATTTTTAAGGCTTTTAAGGAATATTTAAAAAACTGCAGACATTGTGAACTAAAACTAAATTTTGTTATTTGTTATGCTCTCTCTTCTTTACTGAGTTGAGGACAAAACCAATCCACAGCATGACTAACGGAAGTTATTAAGTCTATCACTGTCCTCATCTGATAAACCACTGTGGGCACTGTTGAGAGAAAAGGAAAAAGCTCATTGGGAGCTATGCAAAGCCAGTAGACGGTCAGCTGGGAAAAGGACAGAGGACAAAAAGGGAAAATCTAACCACTGTTAAATCAGTCCAAGCCAAGCATTACAGCACGGCCCCTGAAAATCACACAGATGTGTGTACGTCAGGCGTGGTGTGTGAGTCAGACGGGTGCGGACAGAGCTGCACCCTCGTGCTGAGCTTGTCCTTCTGTCTGCTTCTCTATATTAGACCTACTGCTTCACTGCAGAGCCACACGCAAAGCATTCACACATAATCCATACTTCTACTTATATTAATGTGAAATTACAGTTTTTTGGGTTTTTTTTTTTTGCAGCATATCGTCATTTAAGATGTCATTTTATTACACTGAGAGCACAATCAATCTTGTTTAACCCTTTATGTCAGAACGTGTCACTGACAACAAAATTTGGCAACTCAGTAGGCCTAACAAAAAATGTAATTCATGCTCATTAAGTGTTTTAAAACCACAGAATTATCCACAGCTAAGCTCTTACAGTGATGCATGCCACTGCAATAATTAACAGAACAAATCCCAACCAATAAAACTACAGTGAATCAGTGAATGTCTCAATCTTTTCTCCTCAAGGGTGTTTAGTGAATAACTCCAATATTGATTGCAACATAATTCATTATATTCATTTAACATATCAGCGCACATTAAAAGGTCCATACCAAGCACACAAAATATGCTTTAATTCATAAATACTTCACTTTTTGTCTATTGTGCAGAATTATGTTTCACAAATGATCATAATTTGTTAGAAACGGAAGGATTTATCAGCTATGTATCGATATTGGCCAATTTTCACTTCTTTATTCAACCACTAGCTGGTTACTACAGATCTCGCTCACAACTGCAGAACCACATAAAGCCCAGGTCAATATACACTCTGCTCTCAAATGCACATATTTGTAGACTATGTTCAACTAACACATGTCGTAGGTGAAGCAAAGCAAAGGTTTTCAACTTCACAAACTGGATACCCCTGTCTAGAGTCAGAACACAGCAGAGCACACAAGCAAAACTGACATTACTCTGACTTACACACAGAGCAGGAATGCACAGGAATTCACAAACTCTCTCAGCTGGCAAACAGAAAGGTTTTAAAAGTGACTTTTTACACTTCATGACTTCTTTTTAAGGTTCAAAATATTTCACGTTTCTACACATTATTTACCAGTTCCACCTTTAAAGAGTCAGAGATTCGGTGAAAGTCCGGATAAAGTCTGGATCTGTTATCCTACACAATTAGCGGAGAATCACTTTCGCTCAGTCACCTGATGGAAATTATTTGCCACCTTAATCAAGTCTTGGTGACACAGTGTTCCGCCTGACCCCTGTCTCAGTTCCTCATGCACAGGCATGGGCTTGGCAGAGCAGGGAGATCTTTTAGACTTCCTTCATCAGAGACATGCATTGTTTACGGGCTAATTGTGTCTGCCTGCAGCTTTGTTGTGAGGTTTGTATGGGTCTGGACTGGAGGAACTAAGGAAATGGAGGTATAAAGTGGTGAGAGCTGGTCAGAATTCTTAAAGACTTATTTTTAATAGACCAAACATATCTATTTATAGATCAATGGCAACATGTTGCATGAGATCAGGGTCTAGTTTCTAAAATGGTCATGTTTCTTGGCGGTAAGATCATTGTAAGGGCCCTTAAAGTAACAAATCAGTAATAAATGCGAAGACATGAAGCTCACCCAGGTTGAATATATAAGTTTCAATGCCCGAAATGTCCCTCTCTACTACGCTAGGGGTGGTGATAAATTACCCAGCTATGGTTTGCAACCTTACTGAATCCAAGAGATTACCTGTTACTAGTGCTGGGCGATTTTCATGCTTAATTTGGTTCATTCAAATTCGGTTAATCGATTATAATCAAAAATCAGATTTTTTGTAAAAATAAAAATAAAATCTATGTTTTTAGGCCATAATTGCCAATAGGGCTGGACCCGAATATTCGGGTATTCGGATATTCGTTCGTTGAGTAGGTATTCGGTTTTTAATTTTGGTATTCGGATATTCGTTTTTTTTCTCCTTTCCAGAGTTCCACCTCACTCTAACCACTTCTGTTTTCGCGGGTCCCGTCAGAATATCTTGCGCGCGGGACAGAACTGAACTGTTATTGGCTGGAGCGGGAGTTTAATCCAGACGATGCGGGAGCAAATTAATAAATAGTTAAGAAAACTGTAATAATTGTAAAAAAAAAAAAAAACCTAAAGAAAACTCTCAACGCGCAGTATGGACCGACACACACACGCACACACCGATGGTGTTTGGACTGGGGTAAGGAACGGGACCGCACTATGTGGCGGGCGGGCGCGGGATTAAAAGAAGCAATTTTTTTGCGGAGCGGTAACGAGACAGAAACGCGGGAGCGTGGAAGAGTGGGTTTAAAAATCAGTCTCTCGCAGACCTCTATTATACATGATAAAAAAAAATGCAGGCTCTTCGAAACTGATTTATATAATAAAACGTAAGGGGTAATGTGGCAACAGTAGGGGCTAAATCGGTTACAAAAGCCTGGCCTACAAAAATGATGTCTGAACGAATTTCCTCTTATCTAATATAATTTAAAATGGTTTAAAAATATAAAATAATTTCTAAGCAAACGAAATATTTAATATTGAGCTTATAGCCCAAGTGCAAAAATACAAAATCAGTAATACGGCTATGCCCTGCACAATGCTTAAACCGAAATAGACCAAGTACAATAACGTCATTAACAATGACTTTCCTCTACTCTAATATAATTTAACATGGTTTAAAATATAAAATAATTTCTAAACAAACGAAATATTTAATATTGAGCTTATAGCCCAAGTGCAAAAATACAAAATCAGTAATATACCCTGCACAATCCTTTAACCGAAATAGACCAAGTACAGTTTACAATGACTGTCCTCTAATATAATTACCAATGTTTAAGAATATAAAATACTTCCTGAACAAACGTTTTTTTTTTGTTTGTTTTTTTAAGCAAATAGCCTAAGTGTGAAAACACAAACAGCAATTTACTGGGCTGGCTTGCGCAGCGGAGAAACCGTGCAGCAGCAGCCTCCTAGCCTGCTTACGCAGCGGATAAGCCGCGTGTGGGGCAGCAGAAATTCCGGGATGAAAACACAAAGAAATCTGAGCTAAAAACACAGAAAAAATATGGGGGATAAAAACAACAAAAATCCGGGGTGAATATGTCTCGTCGGTCAGAGCAAATTGAACATTTTTCAGTGGATTAAAGGGGCCGTGATTTGCTTTTTTTATTTATTTTTTTTACCTCTTTTTTTAAAAACGAATATTCGAATATTCGCTTCGAATCAGTGCCGAATATCCGGAGCTCAAAAAACGCTATTCGGGCCAGCCCTAATTGCCAAGCACTACCTGTTAAGCAGAAAAAAAGCCAGCTTGCCATTATCCATGGTGGCAGAACACTGTTTGCATGCTGCTGTCTATACCTGGCAACCCTGAGCGTGGAAATGGGACTGAGGAATGACAGTGGGCAGGTTCATAGAAATGTATGAAATAATAATGTAACAAAACAAATAATGTAGCAACAAATAATGAAATGTAACAAAATATACCACACAACTAAAATGCAGTAATATTTTGTGCATGTATGTAACCTGTAGACATTAGGAACCACATAATAAGTAAATATAATACACTTAACGGTTTAAAGTAAATAGCTAAACAAAATAGACTGCTTTCAGGACAGAATACTGCTATTATCACAGTATGGATTTTCATTGTTTCAAAAAATCATATTGATATTATAGTGTACAATTTGGTATGGCACACATCCACAGAGGTGGCATGTGCTATTCTTCACCCTCCTTCTGTTGTTGGGGGCATTGTTAGTGTTGGGGAGATGTCATCTGAACCATAAAATTGAGAAGAATGGGTAAAAAAGGTGAAAAGCATATCAAAACCCACTAGAATTAGAATTAATTTTGAGCTTTTAATAATTACGTTTTTTTTTTTTTTTTTTTACATTCCAGCCACATCGTTGCAAATTCTGTTCTTCTGTACAAGGGAATCTCTAGAAAGGGTAATACTAAAGAGCAGTGATTTTCAGCATGGCACTATCAGAGGTTGCTGCCTTTTATACAATGACATCCTAGAGAACTGTATGCTCCTGGCGCAGTGGCAGCAGTCTGGTGAAGGCCCTTCCTGTTTAAAACAGACAATGCAGCTGGTACACACGGCAAGCTCCATAAAGAAACAGTTTGTTGAGTTCGAGTGAAAGAACTTGACTGAACTGCACAGCGCAATGACCTCAAACCCATCAAACACACGAAAACAAAATACTGCAGGCTAGTTTGGAAACACAGTGTTGGTTGTTGTTTAATGCTAGATCAGCTGCTGAGGCTGTATTCACAGCTGAATTCAGATCATTAAAACACAGTCTACACCGTCTACAGCCCATATGTACAGTGGGGATCTCTGGTTTGCTGTTTGGTACGAGCGTCTCAAATCAGGTGTTTGAAATTGGTGGAATACAAGTGATCCAGTAACCTCTCTGGTGGAGTTTGTTTCTAACATCTCAGGAAGTGTCCTAAATGGGAAGTAACACTGTTTACCACATTACAGTGTATGAAGGAACAGAATTACATGATAGATAGCAGTGCTAGTTGATCCAGTATACCGAAAGGGAAAATAAAAAAACAGTAGGTAATTTCCACATATCACCATACCACTAGAGGCACTGCTGAGCACTGGGTAGAACCGCATTGGCAAAAAAGAAGCAGATACAGCTCGCTAACAAACACTAGCCAGTCAGCACAACAAGCTAATACACTGGAGTAATGGTAGTTTAGTTCTTTGTCCTGTCTGGAGAAAAATGAGAACAGCAATTTATCTAAGAAGCTCCTGCTGCTGTTCCTCACTGTATGAGTGTTTTTATATGAGTAAAATAGAAAAACAACTGCAAACAGCAATTATCCACTCAGAGAAAAAAAAAGAGTGGAATTAGACTACAATTCACTTGAATTAACGAAAGTAACAATTTAAGACTTGACTAAATTAAATTATGAACCCTGGACAAAAATCTGGCCTTTTTAAATCTTTCGCTGAGTTTTAGACATTTTAAGACTTTTTAAAACCCAGCAGGAACCCTGTACCAACTAATTCTTAAGTAATTGCAGTCTAAGTGTTCCTTACACGATTACAACACAAATTTTGCATAGAAAAAAACAACCAAAAAAAAAAGAAAAGAAAAACACACACCACTATTTGCATAAAACCTAAAAATCTCCAATCACATCAGTGGGATCAGAAAACAAAAGCAACCACTATCCCACCAATATTTTCTATGTAAACGATTAAATAGTTGTGTGTTTTTGAAAATGTACACAGTATCACAAAATACAATATCACAAGACATCATTACATTAATATTTTTATATATAATATCATATTATAGCATAACAAAAAAGGCAACTATTTAGTACATATGTTTGTGTGTTTGTAATGGAGACAGGGTTTTTGAGAAGGTGATGATTCTGCACAGTGATCAGCAGCATGTCTGGCACCGACTTCCTGTCCCTTGTAGGCCAAACAGAACCTGACCAGCCTTATTCTGCAGCACTAATGATGCTACCATCTGGATATAGTAGCATGTGCATAAACACACATTAGCTGGAGAGGGAGGCTGATTCAGAGCATGCACGCTCAGGCGTGTGATGGCACGCATATTGAGTAACAGGCACCATCACACTACATGCAGTCCAATCTCAAGGGGGATGGAGCAACATTTTCAGAGAAAAGATGACCCTTTTTCAGTTGTTTAAGAGAAAAAAGCTTATACGCTCGAAGCATGAATTCAAAAGAGATAATGAAACATCATACAACGATCAACCTTAGCATTTTGACCACCATATAGGACACAGCAGTAAGTGTAAGTGTTATGTTATGGTATCCAAAAGCAGTTTGCGAGGAAAACATGCCAAGATGCATTAAAATTGTGATTAAAAACCAGGGCT
This sequence comes from Astyanax mexicanus, assembly GCF_023375975.1. NCBI lineage: Eukaryota > Metazoa > Chordata > Actinopteri > Characiformes > Acestrorhamphidae > Astyanax > Astyanax mexicanus. The sequence goes on along the minus strand of NC_064415.1, from coordinate 24,559,081 downwards.
ATTCCACCAAATATTGATTTCTGAACTCTTAAAACATTTTAGTATGAACTTGTTTTCTTTGCATTCTTTGAGGTCTGAATGTTCTGAATCTTTTGTTATTTCAGCCTTTCAGGATTTTACATTTTCTGCAAATAAATGCTCTAAATAACATTTTTTTTAGTAGGAACTTGGGCGAAATGTTGTTCATAGTTTATAGAATAAAACAACAATGTTCATTTTACTCAAACATATACCTATAAATAGCAAATCATAGAAAATGATTCAGAAACTGAAGTGGTCTCTTAATTTTTTCCAGAGCTGTATTATGGGAGTATAAACCCTCCATTGGAACTGTGTTCTTTGGAATGATTGTATGTCCTACCCATACTGTGGCTGAGGGTTCTAGATATATGCCATTCACAACATATATCACTGACTGATGTTCCTTACAGGGCATTGCCTCTGTTCCCTACATTCCAGCCAAAAATTATAGGCTAACATTAGTTAGAACTGGCAATATCAGTTCAGTGTGCTAATGTACACCTCAGGTGGTGGGATGTATATTGTTCATAGGGATAAAATAGTTAGATGATATTGATCACAATGAAGACATTTATTAAGAGAAATTTTGGCCATCCTGTCCAGTACTTTTCCTGATTTGGGGTTGAACTAGAAAGCCTTTAAGTCCCCTACCCAAGGAAACTTACCAATGAATGAGCATGTGTTCCAATATTTTGGTCTCAACAGTGCATGTTTGACTGCACTGACTCAGTTATCTTCAGCATGCTACTAACTCTCTCTCTCTCTTTCACACACATACAAATCAATCAAGCCTCCTCTGGGACACGCTGCACAGCCTCCCCATGCAGACACACAGTCTGACAGAAGCTTCTAGAGAGTGGAGAAATGCTGCCGGGCTGCCGGGGAGTGGCCTGTTGACTCAAATCCTGTTAATGCATGCTGTTTACTTAGTGAAGCATGTTTTCCAATGAGAGAGCACTAATAGCCTTTATAGACCTAACAAACCAAATAGGCTACGGCCACTTCATTAGGAAGCACATTCGACCAAAACCATGGTGAAACACACAAGCAGCACAGACAAGCAAATATAGCTCCAGGTCAGAGTGTCTTCTGCTGAAGGTCTAAGCAGAAGGAATGCTGCCATCACAAGCTGTTACATGTTCTCAACCTCTGCCATATTCTGCTGTGCTAGTGCTTTTGCTAATGCATTAGCTAATGCACGTTAGCATTAGCTAATGCTTGGGTGTGTGTGACTGCATAAACCAATGCCTCCAGAGTAGGGCAATCATAACTGCTTAAATAAGCCTGATTATTTAATTGAAAACAGGCAAACGCTGGCATTCTGCACAATGATGACAATACGCAGACTGATAATAAAGGGGTTCTTACAAGGTTCTTTAGTAAAGGCAGAGGTGCTATACAGATCCATTTCTATGCAAAGAACCATATCTGAAAGTCTAAATAGTTCCATTAGCCACACTTGCCATATAGAAGCACTTTGTAGGATAGGAACTAATATAAATGTCCCATGGCTTTTGCCACATCACATGAAAGCTAAAGAACACCACACAAAATTGCTCATATTTTCACATGGACACCTCTAGCCAGATGCTGCTGATCACCATCATTAACATCCACTGCACAGCACTGTGGATCAAGAAATGTTAAATGTCTGTACAAATTCAATCAAACTCTGATAATTCATGATGCCTTGCCATAAACATACTAACCAGTCTTCACCCTAAAATCATAACACCTCACAACTTATACAGCTGTAGGAATCACATCTCTTGCAACATAGGTGAAGCTAATGAAATGGACAATAAATGTACAAACCACAACAAACAAACAACTATAGTCACCATACTTGTGCTGGAAGAACATCAATGCAGTGAACACACACATAAGTAAACACATGCATAAAGCAGTTCGAAGCCATTGCTGTGGCACCCAAGCAGCAGTGAGGGTTAAGAGCCTTGCTCAAGGGTCAAACAGTGGCTTTTTGCTGAGCCCAGGTATCGAAGCCTTAAGGGCCGAACAGTGACAGCTTGCTAAGCCCAGGTCTCAAACCCATAAGAGCAAACAGTGGCAGCTTGCTGAACCCAGGTATCGAACCCATAAAGTCAAACAGTGGCAGCTTTTTGATCCCAGGTATCGAACCCATAAAGTCAAACAGTGGCAGCTTGCTGATCCCAGGTATTGAACCCATAAGGGTCTTGTTAAAGAAACAAAACAGTGACAGGTTGCTGAATCCAGGTCTCGAACCCAAAAGGGTTAAACAGTGGCAGCTTTCTGAGGTGAGATATCAAACCCATTAGTGTCTTTTTCAAAAAACAAAACAGTGACAGGTTCCTGAACCCAGGTATCGAACACATAGTGGCCAAACAGCTTGCTGAGCCCAGGTACTGAACCCATAGGGACATTGCTCAAGGGGCAAACAGTGGCAGTTTTCTGAGCCCAGGTATTAAACCCATAAGGGCCAAACAGTGACAGCTTCCTGAGCCCAGGTATCAAACCCATAAATGCCTTGCTCAATGGCCAAACAGTAACAGCTTGCAGAACCCAGGTATTAAACCCATAACCTTGTTATTGATGGCCAGATGCGCTAACCTGAGCCATGATTGCCCCTAAAAAACATCTGGGTAAAAACTCAGAATCCTAAAACAGAATCCTAACTGCTAGACCATATGGGACATTGAGGTGAACAAGGGTGTGGATTTAATAAAGTGGGCAGTGAGCAAATTTAGAAGTCATCATAACAGTTCTTCTCCAGGCTGGGATACAGAAGAAAAAAAAACTGAAGTTCTGCGAGTTCCTGTGAGTTCCTGTGAACATACTGGAAAGTCTAAAAAGAGAAGAAACAGTAGACTGGGAGAGCTGACTCACAGCACCGCTAACAGAGCATGAACTGGACTGTCTTTCTCCAACTCCAGCCTTTGCAGCCTTCAACACAAGCAACAGAATCGGGATGAACTCGAACACACATACTCAGACACAGCTCTTATCACTTACTGCGTAATTGTGTTAGGGTGTAAATGGGAATGGCGTGTGTGGCGTGTATATTTAATGTCCGAGACTCCAGAGGCCGTGTGTTTGTTAAAGGATGGAGAAAAACAAAGCATGAGACCTTACAAATCAGCAGGAAACAATGGCTGACTTCAAAAGACAAACATAGTATCAAATGAGGTGAAACACAGCGCTCTATTACTGACTGCATTGTACACTGAGCATAAACAAACACACAACATCCTGACTGCTGCTAACACAGAACTGCAATAAACATAACCATAACTCCTGCATATAGTTTATGATAACAAGCTACATAACAAGCAGCATGTAATGGTATAGTTTAAAGGAAATTAAGAGTATTTCATGCATTGTTTTTAAGAGAGTAAATTAGTATTAAAGAGTATATGACTAGGGGAAAATACTGAATCAGATTTTTGTAAGAGTTATTTTTTCTTCAGTTTCATTATCACTAGCATAACAGGATATATCAGATAAGTCCAGCTAAAAACAAGTGGAACTATCACTACAAACACCACAAACTTTGCTGTATAAAGGCCAATTTATTTTTCCATGCGCATTTCTTTGGTATGCATCCTGCATGCACTTCACAATATATCGTTTGAGTGATATAGTCATATCACAAGTTTCCCATTACTTTTTTGCAACATAGAGAACATGGAAATCATCATATAAGGCAAAAAAAACTCTGACAAAAAAATATCTGACACAAAAAGTTAAATAATCTGTATTGGAATAAAAAAATCAAATTTAAGGCTCTTTATCATCATCTTAATTTTTCATGACAGATATCAAAATCAGATTAAATTTGATTACTGCAATCTTTGATTCATGGAGTGCAACTTTAATACAACGACATGTTAAATCATTGACGTCTGAAGAAATCTGGTAAAAATTCTTTTTAATGATTAAGTAAGAAATCTTGCTTTATTTAACATCCCTCATCTTTGCTAAATGAACCCTGCCCCAGCACTATGAGCACCTCTCTCAACATCACACTCTGACTGAAACTGTAAATGAGAACAGCAGCAAAAGCTGCTAATCTCAGCAGCCTTCAACAGCTGACACCTGACACATGCTCAGTCACGGCTGGCTCAGCTTTTATCAGCCACAGGCTCAAACTCAAAAAAGAAAACATACACACACCCCTCCTTGTCTGTACAGCAGTGAAAAGCTTAGAAAGAGGAAAAAAAGAAAGGCAGTCAAACAGAGCATGAAAAAGAGAGAATTTACAGAAATTAGTAGGGGAAGGGTTGTGGTGTTCAATACAAATAAGCATTCCAAAAGAGTTTAGTAATTGGGCATCAAAACAGGACCATGAACCATATATTTAAAGTATAAATGCTGATCTGGGCCATCTTATCTGGAAATTAATATATAATTACACTTATTCTGTAAAATACAATAGCAATAACAATAAAAACGCTTTATCACATAGGTCCAGTTGGGTAATATGAGAAAGAAACACTGATATAAGATATCAACATGGTACAGGACTCAATGATCAAGTTGCCCTGGATTATGTTGTTAAAATAAATGGTTAGTATATTCATTATTGTGCTCCTTTAATTATGAAGACTATACTTGGTTAAGTGTCATCCCTCTGGAAACCAAACAATTCACACAAACATCCCAGTAGTATCCATATTACTATATGATTTTAGAATCTAGAATAAAATAAGTTCAGAATAAAATGAGATTTAAATTACCCAGCTCTAAAGGGCAAACAAATTACCACATTAATTACCTCTGTTACAAACAGTTACCACAGAGACAGAATTTAGACCATGACTATCATCCGACTGCATGTCAGTCACTCTACATGAGTCAGAGCATGAGGCTGTTATCAGCGTATACCACACACAGACACACATACACACTATCACACAAGCAAGCAACTCTCTCAGCACACTCCCTTTAACTAATATTAGCCACAACTTCTCGCCAGTGTATGAATATTCCACTATGCCATTGTTTGTACCCTTCACTCTTACACACACATTAAATAACCATCAGTTGCAGGGCAACCAAAGCTAAATACGCATTATGCCAAACAGCTGCTATGTAAAGGATATATAGGCTAAAGATACATATAGCAACATATAATGTCTAATCAAGATATACTGTGCTTTATATCAAGGAAAAATTACCCTTATATAGCCCTGGATTGTATGTTAGCTATACAATACTAGGGTGAATCTAGTGGCAGGCGATACCATGTTTAAAAAAATCATAGTAGCTATTATACACAGAGGATAGTTTGCATTCATCAAGTTAATGTGTACTGATATTCTTCCATAAATCTAATACATGAAAAAATGTTTTTTCATTACTCCTGTAAGAAATAACATAAAAAAGACAGAAACATTATTTTTAAGCTTCTGCAATATTCTCTAAAAATGACAGATGTGAAGTGAAGAACTAAATGCTTTTTGCTGGTTGTCAAAAAGGCAAATGGTCATTTATGGTCATGTTTTGCCTTACAATCAATAAATATTGACAGCTATGAGCCACATGAGTAGCTAATAAGTATCTATAGTTACAAATTACCTTTTGCAGTTATGTTACATAGGTTAGCTAGCATATTTGCATATTATCCTAAATTGACAAAAAAAAGAATATTTTGTCGAAACAAACTAAATATTCACCTAAGCAAATGCCCATTTAAACGTTTATTTGGCATAGAATGAATAAATATTGACAGATATTAGCCACACGAGTAGCTAGAAAGAAAAACTTAATATAAATTCTTGCTACAGAAAAATATAATATTTCTATGGTGCTGGACAGTGATTTTATACTAGAATTTAATACAACAAAATAAATTTACTTCATGTAGCTAGTTAGCTACATGACGTAGCTACCTAACATTAAAGTAGTATTAAAACAATCTGTAATATTTGTCTAAAAACATCAAAAACATACATTCAGTGTTTATAACAGAGACAGTTGGGTTAACTAAGTTACTTACTACTAAAGGAAAGGATAACGTAGGCTAGGGAACCAACCTATGTAAGAATGAATCACTGAATGGTTCAGTAGGAAACAAGCACTCACTGTCTATAACAGATAAAAGTAACTAACTAGCCAGCTAACCTAATAGGAAAGGATAACCTACGATAGCTGGGTTAGGTAACTATGTAAGAATTAATCAATGAACAGTAAATGTTAGCTAGCGATAGTGTAGTTAGCTAGCTAGCTAAACTATAGAAATGAATCACTAAACAGTGAATGGACTCGGTTCAGTTCCCAAATCATAACATAAACCTAATGAGCTGCAGAACTTCTACAGAAAGTCACACTGCTTTAACAATACGTGCTCCCCAAATAAGCTGGCATTATTGGCCAAGTTAGTTAACTTAGCTAGCTTAACATAAACATTTTGAAACTAGACCCTTTAACCTAAGCTACCACTCCTACCAACACCGAACTTCAAAGTGCTGTAGTTAGATATCTTTCTGGCTCAACGGTCAGTCCAAATCTCAGTGTACTAATAGTGTGTTAGGTAGTAAGGGTCTAAGTTGTAAAGGCGTGTGAGGTGAATACTAAAGGCAGGGTGTGTGTCTGTGTGCAGGGGGGCTCTGGCTGAAGCACTGCTAACACTGAGAGAGGAGAGCTACTTAGCACGCTAGCAGGATGACAAGTTGGGGGAAGATTGTTTGGAAGTCTCTCCAAAGAGTTACAGAGAGAAGAGGAAGAGAGACAGAGTGAGAGAGACAGCGCTCTCTTCAAGGACTTCCCTCCGGCCGGTAAATCCACCAGCGACCCACACAACATCCCGCCCGTTCAGCCACAGCTTACCGGAGTGTTGGACCGATACAGTTGGTGTCTGTGCTCTCGATCTCCCGCTGGATCCTCTCGTGCTCCGCCGCGATCTCTGCGCTCGCCATCTTCACTAACGGCGCTCAGCTGCGTCACCTGAACCAACACACACACACACACACACAGCCCCGCAGGAAAAAAAACACCTACTACTTCCGGTATTAAGTTGGGCGAATTTAGGAGAACTCTGTAGTAGATACACAAACAGACACAGCTGTATTAATATTTATACTCTATTACATGCACTAAAAATAATGGAGATGTTTTTTTTTCATACCCTATTAAGTATGATAGCTAGTTAACTAGTATGCGGCCGCGTCCTAAACCACATACTTCCATTCTGACTAGTGTGTAAATATAGACTTTCCCACAGCAGGAATAGTGCAGTGTGTGGATTTGGACGCAGCCAAAGCCATTAGCTAAGTTATCTAGTTTAAAAAAAAAAAAAGCTTTATTTTCAAATTTAAATATTTCAAACACATTTTTATTTTATATTACGGTTAATGTTCGCACATTTTGTAATATGTTTAAATGAAACACACTACAATCATAACTTTAGTAAAAAATAAATACATTAGCAGAAATTGAATTTAATTTTACATTTGAGTTTAATTCTATGGGTTAGTTTTGCTTTTTTCAATGTTTAAACATTTCACACACGATAAAGAAAAGTAACTTATTTGATTAAAGTACTTTTACTTTAAACATATGGGGTATGCTGTAGAGGAATTTACTGGAGTAAATCTCATTGAGAAAGATAAAGCTGTAACTGGCCATGCTCTGTGAGCTTTACTGACATCTAGTGCTTGAACAGCTCCAAGGTGAATTAGCAATGTACCGGTATGTATTTTATAGTTACATTAATTAATCTGACTAAATGTAACATTTATTATTCTCCAAGTAATTTGCAGTGTTTTTTGTATAAAATATGCAGCCATGGGTTTTAGGTTTAACTTTTTAGCATTTCTCATGCTGCAGCCACATTCTGCACTTCACTGGAGGAATCTGAATGAAGATAGGACTGGACAACATATTGTAAATATCTTTTTTCACTGTTTAAACAAATCACACGCAATACAGTAAAATGACTTTCAGTACATACCTTGATAAAAGGGCATTTTATTTCTCTTCTTTTACCTCTACCATATAAGGGATGCTGGGAATTCGCTGGATCTCATTGAGAAAGATAAAGCTGTAACTGGCCATGCTCTGTGAGCTTTACTGACATCTAGTGTTTGAACAGTATGTACCGGTATGTATTTTATTGTTACATTAATTCATATGACTAAATGTAACATTTATTATTCTCCAAGTATTTTTTGCAGTTTTTTTATTTTTATAAAATATGCAGCCATGGATTTTAGTTTAAACTTTCTAGTATTTCTCATGCTGCAGCAACATGCTTTACTTTACTGGAGGAATCTGAATGGGGATAGGACTGGACAACATATTGTTAATAAAAATATGTATTAAAAAAACTATTTTATACAAGATATAAATGACTGTATTTGTATTATCACACATGCTATCCATATTAACAACTATGTGTGATTTAATTACAAAATATAACGTGCATGGGTCATCGGTGTGGCACTCAACAGAGGACAGTTTTGTACAAATTACGTTGTATAAAAGTCATAATCAAAGGAGCAGCATGATAATCTAGTGCAGTGTGTTGAGTCGGTGAAATACCATAAAGATCAGATTTGTCTTGTGTTTGTTATTACTTGCGGTTTTTAAGGCTAGTAACTTATCTTGTGCAACAGAGGTAAGTTTTTAAAATGTTTCTTTATAGTCTGGATGACTTTAGTATTGATCTACATTGCAGAAAAGTATAAAATAATGAAAAAACGCGGAATTTAAGGTGAACGGTACTGTATTTTATTAAATGCATTTTTGTAAATGGTATATTTTCCCTAATTATTTGAATCCCATTGTCTTCTGTAAATTCCATGTATTATATATGTACATGTTCCAATCTTATATATTTTCCACATGATTTAAATGCAGTAAAGGCCCTGCAATGTGTTTCCCTGGACATTTATGTCCTCTATTGCTTATGTACTTCAGCATTTGTAAGTCTCTTTGAGTAAAAGCGTGCGTTAAATGAAATGTACTGTAAATGTAAAGTAAAGCGCTGATTGGTCGGAGAAGAGTGTGAGTGGTGGAGTGAAACTCTCAGGAACACAAACACAGCAGCAGCGGCTGGACTGAATGTCCACAGCGGCGAGAGCGGCGGCGGCGGGGACCTGCGACTCCACTGCTGTCAGCCAGCCGTCCAAACTCGGTAAGGGACAGAGTGTCTGACTCATATAAACGCTTGAGGAGTCCGTTTAGTCTTACAACCTTTATAACTCAAGTTAGTAAGATATACAACCTGAAGTTACTTAGCTAAGCGAGAGAGCTAGCAGTCAGCCTGACTGACCTTTATAATGGGCTAGGTTAGCTAACTAGCTAAATAGTTAGTGCTAGCAAACCAGCAGCTCTATTGAGAAAGTTAGCCTTAGTTTACTCAGTTAGCTACTGTAGAACTAACCTCAGCTTAGCTATTAAGTTAGTTTAATGGACTTGTTTTGAGTGTGATGTAGCTAAGCTAAGCTAGCCAACTATGGTTTCTTTCAACGCCTAGCTAAACATAGCTAACGATAACTAAGGTAATTAGCGTGTCAGCTAAGCGGAAGTGGCTAACCGCAGATAAGCATCAACAACAACAGTGTAGTTAGCTAGAGTAGCTAACCTAACTATAGTTAACTGGCTGGCTAACGATACTCGATAATTTTCTACTTGCATTCTGCATAGTGACAATAGGCTTGTTTATGTGCCCTAGAAAGTCCTATTCTATTGGCATATTATATGCTGGGACTAGACAAGCTTAGTGTGTGTATATATTGTGTCAGTAGTGGGTAACGATACAACTTAAAGAAGCCGAAGCCATTTAATAGAATAAACGTGTGTGTATACATACATGCATACATACAGCTCTGGATACAATTAAGAGACCATTTCCGTTTCTGAATCAGTTTCTATAATTTTGCTGTTTATAGATATATGTTTGAGTAAAATGAACATTATTGTTTTATTCTATAAACTACGGACAATATTTCTCCCAAATGTCAAATAAAAATTTTGTCATTTAGAGCATTTATTTGCAGAAAATGAAAAATGCCCAGAAAACAAGTTCATATTCATAACGTTAATAGTTTAGAAATCAATATTTGCTGGAATAACCCTGTTTTTTAATCCTCTTTTTTTCATGCCTCTTGGCATTTTTTCCTCCACCAGTCTTACACACTGCTTTTGGATAACTTAATTCCACTCCTGGTGCAAAACGTCAAGCAGTTTAGATTGGTTTGATAGCTGTGATCATCCATTAATTTGGTAAAATCAAAGAAATGTATAATTTTTAAGTGGTCTCTTTATTTTTTTCCAGAGCTACACACACACACACTGAACAAAACTATAAATACACTTTTGGTTTTGCTCCCATTTTATTTAAGCTGAACTCAAAGATCTACGTTATTCCTATGTTCGCCTTTTTTCTGTCAAATTTTGTTCACATTCGGGTCTAAATCTGTACTAGTGAGCACTTCTTCTTTGCTGAGGTAAACCATTCACCAGTCACAGGTGTGGCATATCAAGATGCTGATTAGAGACATTGATTATTACATAGGTGTACCTTGAGCTAGCCACAATAAAAGACCACTCTAAAATGTGCAGTTTTACAGTAATATGTGAATCTGGGGGATTCAAAAAACCAGTCAGTACCCGGTGTGCTTCACAATTTGCTTCTCGCAGTACAACACATCACCTTTGTATAGAGTTGATCAGGTTGTGTCCTGAGGAACGTTTGTCCACTTCTCTTCAGTGGCTGTGTAAAGTTGCTGAATATTGGTAGGAACTAGAACATAACCCAGACATGCTCAATGGGTGACATGTCTGGTGAGTATGCTGGTCACGCAATAACTGGGATGTTTTTCAGGAACATGCTTCCAGGAACTGGGTACAGATCCTTGCAACATGAGGCCGTGCATTATCATGCTGCAACATGAGGTTATGCAGCTGTGTTCATTGTCCTTTACGTACGCCCTGGCCTGCCCATACCATAACACCACCACCACCATGGGCCACTCGATTCACAACATTGACATCAACAAACCATTAACCCACACAAAGCCATACACAGTCTGTCAAAAATATTCAATTTATGGGCAACAGCTCTGGTGGACATTCCTGCAGTGAGCATGCTAATTGCATGCTCCCTCACTGATGATTTCACTCATATCACCATTATTTATGAGTGATTTATAAATCATAAGAATTCACACGTGCTTACACAGTGCGAGGAGGAGTAAAAAACCTCAATTTCCCTCACTCAGTTTAACACAGTATTTGATGCACAATTTACAGAATAAACAAATGAATAGAGAACACACATTCATACACAGTGTCATACACAGATTTCCTTTGTCGTGGAGAGGAGGTGATGATAACTTATTTTACATAGCTTGTCACTTGTCACTAGTTGATATTACAATAAAGGCTCCATAAAAACATTACTATAATCAAATCAATAGGCTAAACCTGTGGTGAAGAATATTGTTTGTTAAATTCTGTGACACCAATAAATCCATAATTCCTGGTATTTGCTTATTTAGGAGTATTTATCCTCTTCAGGAGCACAGATGCTGTTAAGTATTGTACAGAAAATTGTCTTGCAACATTTTGATTTTCGCTAAATCACAGTATCGTGGTATCATATCGCAAGATACCCTGTGATTACCACCCTTAATACTGACACTGACTGATAGTGGAGTTAGTGTGTGTTGCACTGGTACGAGTTGATCAGACGCAGCAGTGCTGCTGGAATTTCTAAACACTTCATGTGTCAGTGCTGGGCTAAAAAATAGGCCACCAATAGCATCTTGTTATCAGCGTCCTGTGACCTCTGATAAAGGACTATGCTTGAAAGTTCCAAACATGGGATGCTGTTGCTTCTGTATATTGTGTGTATATTTAGTGTATGTATATTTAGTTTTGTATATCTAGTGCTATGCTTTTGTAGAGTTACTACCTGAGCCTCACAACAAGGGCATTTTAGGGCATAAATATGGATGCAGACCAACAGGAAAAACCTTGAAGTTTCAGGCAGGATTATTTATGATTGTGGTTTCTAGTGTTGAAATTCTGTTTTGTTTTTCTTATAGATTTCACAATGGATCACATGTTCACAATATCTGATGAGTCAGATGCATCTGAAGAGCTAGGAGACTCAGACCAGCCAGAGGTCAGTAAGACAGCTGAGCCATCGCGGTCTGGGCAGCACATCACTGTTCCGGAGAAACTCAGAGGTGAGTCAGTGTCTAGGTTAGGGCCTGTGGGAAGTGTACAGGAGCATTCGCTCATTATGTCAGCTACTCCGTATCCAGGCTGCACACACAAAGCACCACAGTCCCTACTGAAAAACAAATGATCTGTTTTTGTAAGCAGTGATTCACCTGTGTAGACAGGTAAGATATTGTGTTAGACAATTCCTGTACAAACACTCTATTGCTTAATTTATGACCTTCGCTCACTTATGAAACTTTTTCTTATTGAAAGACTTTTAAACTGCAAAATTGGTATACTTTATATCTATTTCACATTGCATAAAAGGAAATTACTTATACACTTGCTTTACACTAGCATCCAATATTTGTTATTCTTTTGAGCATAATGTGTTATTGATTACATTTATATTTATGACATTTGGCAGATGCTCTTATCTAGACTATCCAAAGCTAGTATCAACAGATGCCAAATTCAAGATACCTGTGAGCTCTAACACTACTGGAAATGAGCCACACAATAACCCTATTGCTAACAATGCATAGTTCCTGGAATTTGAATATAGAGAAGAATAAACCTGAGCGCAATAAATATTATAAAAGATGTTAAAATATAATTTTTATAGCGCATTATCAAGTGGCCCTGAACAAGGTGGGCCTTCAGTTGATGTTTTAAGGCATTTGGGTTTTGATGATTACTGAAAGAAAACCTCATGTCCTCACATAATAAGTAATTTTTACATTTTACATTAATACGATTAATGCTTTTACATTCATGTTTAATAAATGATAAATTATTCTTTTCTTAATCCTAAATAATATTTTGTAATGCTTTTATATTTACTTTTTATAATGCAAACGTATAGAAATATAGGCATTGTCTGCAATATTTGTTTGGGTATAACTTATAAAATTTGAGACATTTCCTTATAAGTTTGAAAATCATTAATTATGTAAAGTGTAAACTGCTAGTGTGTGTTTGGTATTTACAGGTTTAAGACATTTTTTTAATGCTAAAGTTAAAGAAAAAAGTTAGGTTTCTCTCCACAAACAGAAAAGCGATCTTAAACTTTTGCAATTCGTATTACAGTGGGCTTTTAGTGAGTGATAATTAAATTATATATATACATTATGTGAGAGTATGTGTTCTTTTTTGTTATTGGTCGTAGTAGAGCCCAGGCAAAGGAATTTTTCTATGAATGAAGAGGCTCTGCAGGAGTCTGGTGCTGGGAGACACGAAGATGGAGCTGGAGATGGAGATTCATTCCGACGCCGCAGCCGCTCAGCTCCCCCTTCTCTGTGGGCAGCCAAGAAATATGGCCGACAGCTGAGGAAGATGAGTGACGAGTTTGACAAGGGGCTAGAGCAAGGGGTGAGAAAAGCTTAGTGCTCTTGCTTTGTCCAGAAGAGTTATTTCCTTACTTTAACACATTTAAAGTAAGGTGGCATATAGGAGATTTCCATTACACTGATAGAATAGAATAGAATTGTCCTGTATGTTGCTTTCATGCAAAAACCTCAAAATCTTAAATCCCCCAAAATGGCTCATTTACAAGAGAGGGACAAAAACTTCTTAATTTGCCCATTTATCATACCATTTTGACACTTGCTGTTAAAGTATAATTGCACCAAACCATTATTTTTACCCAGTATTGGGACTCAGTGGCACAATGTAAAGAACTACTGGATCCGATTATGTCCACAATGACATCAAATGATTTGTCCTGTTTCAATCTGGGATAATGTGTTGAAAACTAATGTGTTGAATACTAATTAAAATACATTGTGATAATAGCAGTATTCTCTCTTGAAAGAAGTCTGTTATTTACTAAGAAGCTTAAGGGGTATTTTTATTGTTTATGTTAAGTGCATGCCTCTTTTACACCTTTGTTTACTATATTATACAAAACTCTTGTTACTATAAGTTACTGTTTTTTACAAAATAGACAAAATTAACAGATTTTTTTGTTTCTACTGAATGGTTTCCGTATCACCACCAATATCATTATCGCATAAACACTCTTTTAGGGTCATTTGCAACAATATTGCATAAATATTATTTTAGGGCTTTTTGCCCACACCTCTACCATGCACATACGGTTTCTCACCTATAAACTCCTTCATTTTTTAGATGAAGAGGGTGAGGAGTGCCGGAGCAGCCCGCCAGATGCAAAACTCCCCCAGCTGGTTTGCCTTTCTTTGGAGTCACAAGGAATCAGACTCTGAGGCGAGCAGCAGCCGTCCAGCAGAATGAACAATCATTGGACGAAAGGATGGAATGATTGGACGGTTTGTATGGTAGCATATGTGCTGGAAAATGCAAGAGGATCTGATCACCAGTGGACAGAGGTGATGGACTGATGCCCTGTTTTTACTGGATAGTTCAAAATCTTCGCCTTAAGGAGCCGATCTTTCAGATCATTCCGAAGTGGCCTTCCTGTGACTCTGACATTTGCAGTGTCAGATATAATACAGGTGATCCTTTTAGGATCTCTTTTTTTTTTCCCAAAACTGTGAGAAAACTTGTGAAAAAGAACATAAAAAAATAATACTAATGAGAAATGTTTTAGATATGGACTACTTAATGCTGGACAGTTTCTTTTCGTTACTGTCTTTGTTATACTTATCTTTTTTACTGTAAGGCCTTATCTAAAACAGGTTTTACATGATCTTTTTTGAATGACCTTTTGAAACTGCTTTGTAAGAATTTTTTTTCTATGTACTTTATTTTTAATAGTGTATGTTTTTGTTGTCTTTTTATCTTCACATGATTTTAATGTTAAGGGGAGGGGCCTTATACTTAAGTGATTCTACGTAAAAATCAAAATACTAATAAAATATAAAAAAAATTATTAAACTGTGCAATGTACAATTACTTATTTGCTTGTTTTAAGAACTGAGGAACATTTAAACTTGTTCTGAATGAAAGAATGTAAACATACTAAATATGGCAACACTATCATGTGATGTTCTTTTTCCCTATTTATGACTGAGATGCTGATTACTCCAGAGAGAACAAAGGTTAACATATCTGTCTGTACCTGGTGCACATGATGATAATGCAGGTGCCGTCAAATACCATATGCCAGTTTCTTAGAAAGATTAGTTTAGAACTCCATGGGAGTGCCAAAGGTGGCTCATCACTGAAAATTCCTTTAACCATGGGTGTTTTATCTTTAAGGCATTTGCTGAACTTTCCCTCCTAGTTTAAAGGCTTTCCAGGTCACGTGACCAGCTAGGAATATTTTCGCTTCTCAATACCATATGAACATTTTAAAATAATGAGTCTCAATGCACAGAAATTGCCTACAATTTGTACAGATTTTGAATCTAATTGGATGTCATTTGCTGAAAGCTATACAATATATATATATATATATATATATATATATATATATATATATATATATATAAATAAATAATATTTTTTTTATTATTATTTTTTTACAGATTACTTTATATTATATTGGACCAGTGTTCGTACTAAGCATTATATAGTACATCCAGTAACTACCGTATCCAGTGAGTAAAACCCGTTAATATTGAGAGGGATTTAATGCACTTACAAGTATGCAGTCACACACAAAAGTCATGGGAAATGTCCTGGAAAGATTGTTTATTATTTGTTTTGTTTTTTTGTTTTTTTTATCTGTATAATTTCTTGCTTTATATTTTAGGATTAGCCTTAATTATGTTGCTATGTTCCATTTGAACTTTAATGTCAGAAGTTCCAAGTAGAAAATTTGTACTATATCCACCATACTCACTAACCCCAAGTTTAGAACCTAGTAGGCAGTGTTTTACAGTTTATTAGCAGTTCCTTTTTTCTTTCATTCTTTCTGTCTGTCTAATTTAGTAATTCATACACGCAGTATTGTCCAACCTATGGACATGATTTTTTCACTGTTTTCACTTTTGAATGAAAACAATACTCCATAATATGTTATCAACTTGGATTTGTTAATAATCGTAACCCAAGTTAATGGTAAAAATGATAATTTTTATATAAGAGGCATTGTCTTGTGTCTATTTTTGGCACTTTAGAACATCCACATGTTGTTTTAAACAACCAATGAAGGGTCCCAGCAGAACTTTTCCCCACAGTCCAGAGCAGAAAGCCTTGCCATGTCACTCTCACTCAGTTCAAAGTCAAAGAGACAGCTATTTTGCTGGACCCTCATGGGCTGGGCCGATTTCGGCAGCACAGGCACATTCTGCTGCAAAGCCCACCTGAGAAGCACCTGTGCTGGTGTCCTCCCACACCTTTGTGCCACCGCCTGAACCACAGGGTCAGTGAGGAGTACCCCAGTCGCCAGCGAGGAGTACGCCTGGAAACAAACACCACTCTCCTCACATAACGCTCTAAGCTCCTTCTGAGCCAGCCGGGGGTGGAACTCCACCTGGAGAACGGCCGGGACAACCCTGCAGCTCTTCAGCAGCTCCTGCATGTGCTTCACAGTATAGTTAGACACCCCAATGGCCTTGAATTTTCCCTCCTTGTGAAAGTCTTCCAATGTTGCCCAGCTCTGAGAACGGTTCTCAGGGTTTCGCTTATCCCTGACATCCCGACCCTGCGTTCCAGGCCAGTGGATGAGAAACAGATCAATGTAGTCCAGCCCCAGCTGCTCCAGGCTCCTCAGACAGCCATCTCTGGCCTTAGTGCCCTGGTCCTTGGGACTCAGTTTGCTGGTTATGAATACATCAGCTCTAGAAAGCCCATGTTTGGGTAACAGAGAACGAAGGGCCTGGCCAATCTCGGCTTCGTTACGGTAAACTGCGGCTGTATCAAAGGCTCTGTAGCCTGCTGTTAACGCAGCATCCACAACTTGGTACGTGTCCTCGGGACCCTGCAGACGATATGTGCCTAAGCCTACCAGAGGCATGTGAGCCCCAGTGTTAAGCAGGACAGATGGTCCGTGGTCAGTCATTGGGTACTGCAGTGCCTGAACAAGGAATAATCATTTGAGAAATATGAGATTACAGACAAATTAGAGACATGTTTGCAACTGAGAAATACATTTATTTATTGCACTGCTGGAGACAAACCAAAGTTATGAAATGCTGCTTTAGCTTTTAGTCCACTATCATCAGAACATCAATTTTAACAGTATAAATGGCCTTGTTACTACAGAGAAAATGAATAGCACTTTGACATAAAATTGTGCATTCAATTATTACAGAGGTCTTTGCCATCTTTAATAATAAATACAATGTTTTACTTATTAAGTAAAACACATTGATATGCTGGAATTGTAATTATTACATACACACTTGAATTCAGTATATTTACTGAAGCATTTCTAATTGGGTGATATTGATCTTTTTAAACTTTGATACATTTCAAAATCTAATTTGCTTTTTTTGCTCTACTACATTAGGATACAGATCAGCTTTTGCTTTTAGTTTGGGTTCACATTCATGAACCCATGTTTTAAGTATGTTTTTATGAAATTAAACATGTTACTTAGGCTACGCTCACTGTTTTTCCCCCCTAAGCAATAAGATCGGATTTGTGCGTCCGGACTCATCTCAAACATATCTGCATGTGGTTTGGATCTAATTTACAAAAATCTGATATTATGGTGTTTTTTTCTGTTCAGACTATCAAAAATCAATCTAGATATGCCAAAAAATCTGATTGCATGTTGTTTCTATCTATTCAAAATATTAAAAATCAATCTAGTTAAAATCTAGATATGCCAAAAATCTGATTTCATGTGACTTCTGGCTGTCCAGATGACCAAATATCACAATGCACATAGATACACCAAAAATCTGATTTGGGCTGGCAATCAGAACAATCTATGTTGCAATACATTTTAAACTACAGTTACCAAGGCAATTTCACAGCCACTTGGATGATAGTAATAGTTTGCCTTCAGTGTTTTGTGTTTATGACCATTTAATAGAAATCAGTATCAGATTGGTGACCAAAAAGTAACAATGGAGTCTTTTAAAATTAGTTCATAAGTCAAGAACCATGTTACAAAAATAATAACAGGACTTTAAAACCATAAGAAATCAGTCTACTTGCTAGCTAAGCACGTTTGAAGGCAAATACTTTTGGTCTAAAGAGAGGACTTCTGGTTTTACTACACTATGTTAATATTTTATATATTTCTTTATATATTTTAATATATTTTCTTGGTTTGTCTACTTCATCCACCACCACTGTAAGAAACACTGGAATTAAACCTACAGTTAACGCTTTTAGCTACAAAACAGAAACATGATAGGTTAGTTGGCCAACAAGCCCCAACTAAAAACATCTGTTCAGTAGTAGCTATCTGGAGTAGCTTTATGCTAATTCAACCAACCAGGCGTTCAGTATAACTACCTGTCTCGTATGAGGTTCCTCACGAAGCTCGTGCTGACTGATACACCTAAGACTGTGGTATTACAATATTTCTCCTATAGCTTAAATAAAAAATACAATAAAGGAAATTTTAATATATAAATACAGCTTCTCTCCTGCAGTCATGTGCAGCCTTACCTTGGTCACGTGACGATGTGGGTGGGCGCAACTCGGCCGCTCGTCACCATAGAGACAGGAGCAGTTCAACAGCTGATTGGATGGACGACTGACGAATCAGATGGACGGAAGCTGTGAGAGGCGGGAGTTCTGTAGTCATATGGAAAGTGGTGATCCACGTTATATACGGTGTAGCGGTGGGTAATCCAGGCCCAGAAAGTAAAAATCCATTCCATGGCGTTATAACAACTGCCTAGGCGGCTCTGCTGCAGCTGAGTAGAAAACCATGGGATAGATTTGTACTTTTTGGACCTGGATTACCCACTTATTATATACGATATTGCAACTTTTACTATTAATATTAATATTACCTACCTCTAATAAGGGGAGTACATGAGTTACAGATCAGAGAAAGTCAAGAACGCCGTTTTACAAACTAGGTATGGTAGTTTAGGTATGTTGGGATTAGTTAAACTTAGCAACTAGCTAGTTATTGCTGTAACTTAATATTACAACTTTGTGTGTTATTTTTCTTTACAAACCCTACTTTTGTGGTATTAAGTATGTCAATTTGTTCATCCACAAATGTAGCTAGCTAGTTAGCTAACCTAGCTACAGCTGAGGTGAAACAGCCCACATTTTCATAGTTAGCGTTAGCTAGCCAACAATGTTTGTCACACACAATCATGCTAGCTAGCTAACTTGTTCATTAACAAATGTAGCTAGCTAGCATGAATGTGTGTGACAGACATTGTTAGCTATTAGCTAACACTAACTCTGAAAAGGTGGGCAAGTTAGTTATAAAGTGATAAATATAACCTAGCATTAGTATTACATACACAGTATGCATATTGGTATTACATGTTTTTAAATCATTGTCTATTTCTGCACAGCAGGTTACGTCCCTGTTCTCCCAGTTCTGAAGTGAAACATGGCAGTTCAGGCTTTCTCGTTCCCCATGCCTGAAACCAGATTCTTCCAGGTTGGCCAGCAGGTTTACAAGTTTAAGATAAGACAAGGAAGCAAAATAAGGCAAGATTAGTAGTGTTATTTTTAAATATTCTCATAACTATTACCTACATAACTATCATGGCTGAAAGTGTGGCACCCCTGACATTTTTCCAGAAAAAGCAGTTTTTCTCCCAGAAAATTTATGCACTTATTGTTACACACATGTTAATTTCTTTTTGTGTACTGGAACAACACAAAAACAGACGAAAAGCCTAAATTCATAACACTTCACACAAAACTCCAAAAATGGAACAAACAAAATTATTTGCACCCTCCACTTAATATTTGGTTGCACTCCCTTTGGAAAAAAATGACTGAAATCAATCGCTTTCTGTAATAATCAACAAGCTTTTTACACTTCTCTACAGAAATTGTGGACTATTCATCTTTTACAAACTGATGCAGGTCTTTCATATTTGAAGGGTGCCTTCCCCAACACCAATTTTAAGATCTCTTGTCAAATAAAGAGACTTTGGAGAATTGTTAGACTGGTTCAAGCTAACAGAAAAGTTAAAGTTGCTCAGATAAACACCATCTTGTCCTGTATGATTCCCCAACAGCTTGCAGAATCTGGGAAACAAAGATTTTAAGCTGTTTTGATAGCAAAGGGAGGTCCTACGCAGAATTAATTTAGTGATTATAAAAATTGCTTAGTGAGTCTAAATCCCTTCCTTTGTATTTGAGTGTTCACAATACAAAGATTGTTGTAATAACCAATTGTAAATAATACAGATACATCATATAAACTTTCACATGGCACTTATTAATAATTAATGAATGAAAATTGCAGCAACACCTTTCTGTAATCTACAGCTCATATGTAATTTTTTTATTGAAAATAGCCAATGCATGTTTTATTTTTAGAATTCTAGTTTAATTGACCCTGTTTGTCTTTTATAGTTGTGAGGAGGAATTATTGGACAGTGAGTTTGTCAGTGAGGAGCTGGAGGTAATGCTGAGTGATTAAACACACAGAGTCTGAGATTAATCACGTCTGATGTGAACTGCAATAACAGTAAGTGAAAATCTGCTCTATTGTTTTACAGGACGCTGTACGGGTGGTGCTCATGTGTCTGGACAATCTCCACCCATTCACCACCCAGCATTTCACCATCTTCCCCTGTATGTTTTTACAATTAGATTATTTACTTGTCTCCAACAGTTTTAAATTTCACTTGAATAACTACTTAAGGTGGTAGTATGAATTTGTCAGAATCTCTTTCAACTTTTCAGCTAAAACCTAAAAATAGCTCTGATCTGCTGCTCAGACTTTGCTGCTCTGTTCTCTAACATATTTTCCTCACAGATAAGAGTAGGTGGGAGCGAGTGTCAGAGCTGAGTTTCAGGAAGGGGGATGTCAAGCTCTCTGCTTACCCTTTCCTTATCACCCTTTATGTGGAGACTAATGATCCGGTCCCTCAGCACACAAGTAAGCAATCCTTGATAGCATACACACACACTACTATGATTAAACAGTGAAGCGAAGTGTGTTATTTAGGTCTTGTTTATCTTATTGTCTTGCAGTGGATTATTCGTGTGAATGGGTCCCTCCAGTGAGTACCTTTCACCACCTAGCGAATGTCTTATGACTGAGACAGAAGGAACTTTAAAGCAACTTATGTTCTTGACACCAAAGCAGCATATTTGTAAACAAAGCCTTACACCAGCTGTTGCATCATCTTCGCTATTTCGGTGTAGTTCAGAGGAACTGTCAGAGAGATAGTACATAATGTTCTGCTGTTTTGTTTGTGCAAATTAAAGACTTTACCTCCCTGTATGATGTGAAGTAATCAAAGCACCTCTGACAGTTTTTCTAAGCTGACAGAGCTTTGTATACTTTGCATCACTGATGCCCTGTGAGGTCGACACATATTTGGATTATTCATAGATACACAGAGTCTATAAATGGCTCCACAATATGGAAGCATTGATTTTGTGATTATACTGAAGCATGTTCAAAACACTGGTGAATCACTGATCTGATGTGGTTAAAAATAGGCCTAGATTATTTCGCCCATGCTAGAATACAAAAAAAACTGTGATTTACCTGGGATTTGTTAGGATGTTCATTTTTTGCATAACAAGTAACACACCAGGGCCAATTGCCCCAATGTGTAAAACTGCCTAATTTGGAATATCTAAGCTTATTTAGGTCTAATAAATAAATAAATGAATGAGCGTTTTCAAATAAAAAAAAATGGGAGGGGTAGTTTGGGAGGGGCATTGGGTTATGTATGGGTTTAGAGGCAGGGCAGGAGGGAGAGCTGATTGGTTGAGCTGAAGCAGCAGCAGTGTGCCTCTGATAGCTGTGAGACCCAGCTGGTTGGACGTCAACAGGGGGCGGTATTATTCATAGACTGATCAGCAAATTACACAGAATCCTCGCCTATAGCTCAGTTAAACCTGAGAGGGTGCTGCAGAGGCAGAAATTTACCACAATAAAAGCGTTTTTAAATGTTAGAAAATGTTTATAAAAATGTTAAGCAGGACTGGTATGTTTCATTTCTTCAAAGGAAAACACTTCAGCTACTAATTAAAAAAATATGGTTTGGGTTTAGTGGCTCTTTAAACAGGATATATTCAAAATATTGTGCAGTTCAAGTGTGCATAGCCAATTTAAAGTCATAACAATACACATTTTAGTTTGTCTAACAATGATGGAAATAATTATATTATTGAATTGAAATTTCCCCATTCCAGAAACTTACCTGACTGAAAAACAAAAATACAAAAACTATAGGAAAACTGTATGTATTTAAAACGACACAATTTATTTACAAATTTACTATCAAGTCTAATGTGAATGCTCTATAGAATAAAGAATACATTAAATTAACAGGACACCATTTGCAGGTCAGGTCATTATTTTCATAATAATTAAACAACATATTGTGCAGTTTTAGTGTAAAATATGCTGTTTAGCAATTTATCTTTAAAAAATCTGCTAAGATCAAAGAAATTGTATACAAAAGTAAACTTGTAATTACTATCTTACATTTTGATTAGTCTCATTATTTTATTTAATAAAATACCATTTATTTATTACTTTGATTATTTGATTATTTTTCTTTTTAGCTTCTTTAAGCAGTAACTTATATATGTTATTCTACTGTGCAGAGTAGTGAGAGTGGTTCGGACAGTCCTTATTTTCCTCCAAGACCAGCATGGGAACCCAAACGCAGGAGAACAGAGCAAACACAAGAGGGCGCTCAGAGCCTGGACAACCAGCACAGCATGGCGGATTCTCCCCATCCACACCATCTCCAGTAGGTGTTGAACATGTGACCCTGCAGTCTCAGCCCTCAGCCTCAGTTTTTCAGATGCTCTTATATATTTCACTGGTGACACAGGGGATGTTTGAAAAACGTAAAGATCCAATACTGAATGGTGTAAAATAGGTCAGTGTAATGCTTTTTTTGATCATTTGAGGCAGAATTCGAAACTGAAAACACAAGATTAGGTGTAAAACCATATGTTTATTTTTTCATTTAGTATAGTAAAGAAGAAATGTTTTTTTTTTTATTTCTGCCCGTCATAATTAGAATTTCAGAAAACATGAAAAAAAAAACTTTTACACAGATCACTAAGTATGACTGTGCACACTCTAATGTTAAAATGACCTAAATGCCCATTTCTTTTAGTGGTTGTGATAAAAAACCTAGTTAAGGTTAGCTAAACTGAACTGAGGCTTAGTGCTTTCATCTTCAGGAGGAAATTAGCCAACTCCGTGTCTGTCTTGTAGTCCTTCTGGACTCTTAACTGTCTCTAATAGTGGAACATTTTCTGAATGTTACAGTTAACGTTCTTGGAACATTCAATCTGTCAAGTGTTCTTAGAACATGTTAACTTAACGTTTTTAAATGTTATGATAACATTGCTAAAACTTACTTTTGTCAACAATTTTATAATGTAGTTCCTAATGCTTCCATAATGTTAGTATTTGTCTAGCTGTGAATGTTTTTGAACAAAGGTTCTAATAGCATTATGATGCAAACAGTATTACATCACAGGTTTTCAAAACGTCCCTGGAACAATATTAAAATAACTTTAACCTTCCTGGAACATTTGTAAAATATAATATAAACTACCAGGATTTGTCACAATATTCTTCACTTGGCATATGGTTTGGCTCATTTGGGACAGGATAGGTACAGTAACACATCCATACTATAATAGAAGTTGATAGGGTTGTTATGTGACGTGTTTTCCAGCAATACTGTGGATCTAACAATAGCCTAAATAATCTTTGCTTCTACCCCTTTAATACACCTCTGAGAGAACATGTTTCCTGACAAGACACCCACATTCCCAAAAATACATTTAAGCGTAACCATAACTCTAAACATAACTCTAATCCTAATGACTTGATGTTGAGAAAACAGACCTCAGTGTAGGCAGACGGTAGGCAGATAGAGCTGAAGGTGATGTTTGTGTGAGCATTGGCTTTGTCACTAGTCTAATCTGTCACATTAGGCGTCTGGCTGCAGTTTCAGATGTGAGGCAGTAGTTATGAAATAGTGCAGCGGAGGAGGCTGAACACAGGGCGCCATCTCAATCAAAACATCACTCAGCCAGAAGGCTGAATATAATAAGTCTGATATCATGGAAAAGCATCCTATGCCAAACGAGTGGCTCTATAAACCAAGTAAGCACATTTTGATGAATTCTGTGAGTTAAATTTCTATCTGTTCTGTTACCTTTACAATTAACCAATTTGTTTTCCTGTTAAATGCCTCCAAACACCTACAGATCGTCTGTTGTTAGTGTAAATTCCTCTTGTTTTGTAAGTAGGAAATATGGTGTTATTATGTTAAAATTGTGAAACAGATGTCTTTAATGTGTAAAATAAGCTGGCTTACTGTTTTGGTCTAATAATATCTTTTGTTTCTTTCTTGTCTCTACCCTGGCCCCATCTTTTTATTCTCCCCACATGTGTCTCATTTGTTACCCAGCCCCATGTGTTCCTTGTTTGTGTATTTGTGTATATAGCCTCTCGGTTTCAGTCTTCCTTTGTCGCGCCTTATACATGTTTCATGTTTTTTTTTTCTGTTTATTTTGTCACGACTTGTTTTTATTTTTTAGTTTCTTTAGTTTGTTCAAGTTGGGATACTTTTATTTCTTTGGTTATGTGTATTTATTTACAGTTAATCTATTATAGCAAATAAGATGAGTGATTACCTGTACTAGTGTTACATTAATGCTCAGCACTTAAGTTAATGAGGTACAAAACAGAACCCTTAATATCTTGTGAAATAAATCACAATTCTGGGAAAACTCTTTTAATCAGTTTTTAATAGAAAAAGATACTGTTTTTAAGAGATAAAATAAAGCTACAAACCAGTAATACTTTACTTTAAAAAGTGCATTTTGTTCTTTTGTTTATTTTTTATACTGCAATACTTTCAGTGAAAATGAATGGAGTATGCTTTTATAAAACTTGTAGCTGTTACCTGTATTTATAAGCTAATGATATCCTTGATTGGTTTTTCTTGTTTTTTTTGTTTTTTTTTTTAAGGATTTTTTTATTTATATATTCTAAAGGTTCCTTAAACTGTGACATCTCTTTCACAGGAATGTCAAAGAAACTGTAAGTTTAGGTTACTTAAAAATCCGTGGCATATTTGTACATTCAACCCTTTACCAAGCATTGGCACCACATGGTAGATCTTTTTCTTAATCAAATTGCTGTAATCCTGCTGTTACCTTATTCCTCACATTGAATGTAGTGGTTAATGTTTTTATATCCACTAGACTGCATTTTTGATTAATGGTAGAAATAATTGTCTGGGTCATACTGAAAAGCGTGTGTGAGTGCCCAGTTAGGGTAAACAGAATAGGGTGCTAAAGTTAGCTTAGCATATGTATGTGTTTTATCACATTTTTAATCCATTTACTTTTTACACAATAAGATATGGGCTAGTAGTATTTATTATTTATGCCATATCCATCATAGCCGAGGCTCACTTAAGAACACTATGCCTTGACTAACTATAGCTACAGCTGTCTAGTAGGTTGGTAACTATAAATATTACATTTTACTTTAGCATATAAAGCGCTGGAAAAAAAATAAGAGACCACTTAAAAAAAAAGAGTTTCTTTGATTTTACCAAATTGAAAACCTTTCGAATATAATCAAGAGGAAGATGGATGATCACAAGGGATCAAACCAAGCTGATCTGCTTTTAAAGTTATCCAAAAGCAGTGTGTAAGACTGGTGGAGGAGAACATGTCAAGATGCATGAAAACCGTGATTAAAAACCAGGGTTATTCCACCAAATTTTGGTTTCTGAACTCTTAAAACTTTATGAATATGAACTTATGAACTGCATTATTCAAGGTCTAGGATGAACATATTTGACCAGGATTTTTTTTTTTGCCCTAAATGAGCGAGTCATCCATGTATAATGACTGTTAAAGGGTTAAAGAAGGTCGTCTTTAAAAGATAATCTTCTGTAAAAGCATGAGGGGTTTAGCCTAAGGCTTGTTCTGGTGAAGACCAAAGTAATACAGTTTATACAACAATCCACTTTCCTGTCAGCTCCAAAATAGATGGTCTTATTCAGGTGATCTCTGAGGCCTCGGGCTGATGAGCTTGCAGACATGCCTCAAACAGGCTTCGTGTTTTCATGTTAAATGTGCTGGAAGTGGGAACAAGAATTGAATGTGTCAACTGAAAGGGAACAAATAGATTTCTCACTCTTTCCCCCTCTCTTTTTCTCTCTGTCTCTCTCACTTTCTATTCCAGAGAGTCTCCTTACCTGGCCGACAGTGCAGAAGGGATGGCTTGTGGCAGCGAGGTAAGTGTGTGTTTGTGTGTGTGTGTGAGGTTTATCTATGAGTCTATCACTCAGGTATAAGCCTTGTCTCTCTGTCTGAGTGCTTAATCATTGTTTATTGCCCCCTTAGGGCAATAAAACAGCCTGACACATTAGTCCACTCAGGTGGCATAACTATCCCCATTAAGTTAATTATAGAAACTGATAAAAAGAAATGACATTTTTGTTTGATTTAAACAGAAATAGATTTTAGAGCCAATACATCCATCATTTGTGTTGTTTTTCTTTCTGTCTCTCTTTCTTCTCCTCTCTCACAATCACACACTCACACTCTTCTTTCTCTCACAGTTACATGCTGATTCAGAGGTGCCTTCCCATCCTGCTCCAGGTGCCAAGAACCCAGCGACTGAGGATGAGTCACGTACTCACCATAAATATCATTTTATATCCTATACCTCTGTTAACAGCAGGCACTTCCGCAGTGTATATATGGAGAGACTGGAGCTGTCACTATAATTTTTAATCAGATTAGTAATCCTATAGAGAGGAATGGAGACCAACCTGGCAAAATTTTACATGGATATTTTATCCAGGTTCAACAGGTTCAAGTAGAACAAGCTTCTGCTGACTTCCTTATATTTCTATACAATTGTAATGATTGTAAACTATGTTATACTGTATAATTTCATAAACAATGTATGCAACTGACATAATGATAATACAGTAATAATACAAAAGTAATAGCATCATAATGCAATTCCATCCTGTTTTGTAATCCACTTTTTAGAGTGGGGAGAAGATAGCAGATTAATGCACACAATAATGGAGACACAGACAATATCCCAGTCTCAGAAAAAAAATGTGTACCAACACATTGTATAATGGTATACTTTGGGAATTACTGCATGCATTGTCATTACACTACATTTTGCAATGGATTATGGGTGATCAGGATTAAATTATAAAGGGAGTTTAATGTAACATTGAGATTTTATACACTACAAAGTGTCTGACACACCATATAGTGCACTATTTCTGTATTCTGAATGTGAATGTAGCTTCTGTGTTTAACAGGTATCATGTAATAATGTGAGTCCTAATAGAAGCAAAAAATTAATTGTTGTAAATTGTATTTTGAACAGCGGAGCAGGACACCCCTGAGATCTCTGGTTGTGCACCCATTGTAACAGGAAAGCCAGGAGTCCTCAGTAGACTGGCCAGGTGAGACAAATGCAGGATTTTAGAGTTTATTTGTCTTGGTCTCTTCATGTGACTATTATATGAATTATATTCTGATAAGATTTTAGCCACATGCATTTACACTTAGTAGCCAAATGCTCCAGTTAGCATGGATAAAATGTAATTTCTGTGTGAGACAGAATATCCTGGTCGTATCTTTGCATGTATGAGTGTTGCACTGGGAGGAGTTTGGTTGTTGTGTGGCTCAGATTTGTATCTGTTTCAAATGTGTCTTGGGTGTGTTTACACTTGCATTTTTATGTGGCTTGGCCTTATCCAGGTATTATCCATAAAAATCAAGATGAATGAAGTGGAAACTGTCCCTTTATCAATGAAAATGACCTTGTTATAAATAAGGTTAATCTGTTTCTTTATGTTTCTCTATGTTAATGTTTTTCTTTTACAGAAGTGCAATGTTCCCCTTTTATCTGCTCTTCAGCAGATCATGAGACAGATCATCAGTCTTAATTGCTGTAAAAATGCCTTAATTTTAAATTAAATTGACTGATATTTAAGTTTTAAGCTTTTTGCCAATTGTTAAAATGTATTATATGTATGAGCTAGGAGTAAGAAAGCTTTTATTAATTTATTTTTCATTTATTGTAAGAGGCTGACTTTTGTGGGAACTAGATTTTAGTGCATTAAATCAAATTGCATTATTTTTGCCACTTTCTTTCAAAAAAAGATTTTTTAAATAAATATTCAGTGGAAACTCTACTTCTCACCTGTCAGTCTTTCAGTAAGCTCAGCATTGTCATGTGTTCTTTTGTGTTTGATGGACCATTATGAACACGAAGATGGTGAACTCATCTTTTGAGCTAAGAGCACTTAGGCCTCATGACTCGTTCCACCATCCCGACCCATCCTTACCCTTCACACATCTGCCTGACAACTGCCTTCACCAGCGATCATTACCGGCTTCAGTATAGAACAATTAGATTAACTTCTCAGAGGGTGCTAATTTTAGTTACATGACTCAAGTGCCCTGAGCCACGTTTTGCCTCCTCTGTTTTTTATTTTCAGACAGTTTTGAAGCACTGTAACCTGGAAACATGAGAGTGTGAGAGAAGAACTCCGCTTCCATTTTAAGCTGGTATTACTGGTGCCATGACGACAACGGAGGATATGACAACAGTTTTTCCCTTTCTAACAGATCGTCACATTTTTGCCCTTTTGCCCGCGGGCCAGGTGCATTGTAATCTCCTAGGAAAAGGAGGCAGATCTGCTGCATGTTGACAGTAGCTTATTTATTTTGATCTCAAGCTTGTTCTGATGACAGTATTATTATTAATATTCCTTATACATAGCGTCATTCTAGAACCCAGGGATGCTTGCAATGAACACTTAAAAACAATCTTTTACTCAGCTATTAACCAAACAACACACACTGGTAAAAAGCAGCGGCTAATCACACACAACTATACAACTATACAACACACATTACAACATGGAGTAATCACCAAAATGGGGATTTGAACTCAAGTCCTCAGCACTGAGAGGCGATTCTGCTAATCACCAAGCCATCGTGCTTCCCATAACAATAGTTAGGCTGTTTCTTTTTGGAACACAGAAAAAAACATTTATTAATTTAAACTGAATGTAGTCATACTGCCATTGGGATACCTCACTTATGTGAGAGTATATGGAGAGGTGAGAATTAGGGGTGCAAAATTATGTAATTCATTCTTTTTACAGTGACATCATGTGTTGTGAATGTCACACTGAGGTGGTTTAAATTATACTGTTATAGTCAGTGTTCTTAAGTCTCACACTTTGGTATTTCTCTGGCTTGCCAATCCATCGGCTGTATATTATAATGTACTGTCGTCTCCCCCCGGCCAATCTTACTCCCACCAAGCTACAAAACTTTAGAGCCCTGGTTATAGTAAAGACAATTACTGTGTAACCATGTTCTTTAAATGTTGGGATTTTGGAGGGGCAATTTAGAGGACTGGTTTATTCAGAGGAAAAAATAGAAAAAATCAATGCATTTCTCTGTTACCTCATGTGTTATTCAACCACAATCTAAAAATATAATATCATTTTGGATACTGGAATTCAATTAAAACTGTGGATACTCTTATTTTAATAAAATAAATTATGGAAAATTTGCTGTTGAAAAAGCATACTTAAAAAAAACACTTCAGATTAGATTAGATATTTTTTTTTTCTGAAACTTGTTGGAAAAGTTTGGAAAATCTTATGTTTTTTTCACAGCAATTTCACCTCTTTATAATGTCAAAGACACACAAAAAAATGACCTTTTATAAGGTTCTATAAGTACTTCACTCCCAGCATGCGAACATTATACATGTTTGGTATAATGAGGGGGGTTTATGTTGTTTGTGGGTGTATTGAGTGTGTGATTATGTGTTCATACTGTATGTTTGTTTAGATAAATGAGATTTAGCTGTGGTTCCACTGGTAGACTATTATTCACCCTCTTTGTGTTGGGTTGCAAGTTGAATAATGGTCTCCACTGGCGGGATGGCATATTATGAGAGAACCAAACCTTCTTTAGTCTTTAGTTCTATCCTGTTATAATTAAAGCTGGCTCAAGATAAAATGGTAATTTATCTGTTATAGCACATCTTATAATATCATTTACACTTTCTTATGTATGTTTTGGGAAAGTAACAGGGTGTAATCTGGCCAGTCTTAAATTTGTAGATTGTAGCGTGTAGGCAGCATTGCAATTCAACAAAATGTTTTCCAACTATATAGCTTTAACCAGATTTAAGAGGTAACAACAGAGAAGATAGAGATGCTACTGAACTGTCTTCTACACTGGAGAAATGCTGAAGGGAGGGGTCTCTCACAGATTTGGGTGAAGGATAGTAGGTGGGCGTAACTAGGTTGGATACTGGAGGATAACTTTTACCTGCGGTACCTTATAGTGCTGAGAGAGAGAGAGCTCCTTGAGTGTGCACACACTTGTTTGATTTCCACAATAACCTTGACTTACCTGCACAGCTCAAGATCTACATCTACAGGTAAAGTATTGTAGTTCTTGATATATGCTTTTTATATTTTATTGCTATTTTATTTTCAAAGTATGTTTGTAGGCTGTTTTAAGTCTGTAACGGCATTTGGATTGAATATTATTGAGGATTAGGATTAAGATAACACTTCTAATTAAAACATGCCACTGGAAAGTAGCACTTTGTTAATTACAGATGTTATAGATGTGTGGCTTCAGGATGTTTAAAATATGAATGTTGGTTGTATTGACATCTTTGGGTCCTACACATTAGTTTTTCACTTTCTTATCTTGCATGTTTCAGTTAATTATTAAATGGTTTAGAGTTGTCACTGAATAATTTCCATTGATTCATGTACAATTTGTGTACCTATACAATACAAATGCTTGCATATGTCATCTTTCTACATAACATTTTCAAAAGTATTCACTCACCTATCCAAATCATTAGGTTCCAATTACTTCCATGGTGCATGAAGCCAAGCACCTAGACATGCAGACAAACAATAGGGAGCTAAGTGCATTTCAGTGTGGTATTGTGAAAGGATGCAGCCCCTGTGCAACAAGACCACCCTCACTAGTAAAATTCCAGAGCCAACTGTGATATTATAACAGATTGGAAGAGACTGGGAATGGCAGCAGGTCGCTCTGTCAAGGTAAAATGACAGAGCGGGGTCAGCGGATGCTGAGTTGTGTACTCTGCAGTTATCACCAAATTTCTGTGATCACTACGGACCTTAAAACTAAAAGAATGCATAGAACCTTTTGAAGCCGTCCCTAGATAAAGTGCACCGTTTACTGAAAAGAAAAAAAAAACAGTTCAAGAAAAGAATGACTTAACAAAGTATGTAAATATTAATAAACCAATCACATTGGAACACAAAATATAAGAAAGACTTTACATTATATACAAATAATGACAGTTTGAGGAATGCCGTAGAAGAAACACATTTGTTTCCAGAAAGAATGGTGTTTTAATAGAGAGTAAATGGAAAAAATTTGCTTTATAACCTTAAAAGTTTTTCACACTTAAATATTATTCTATTACAAACATGGTTTTTGATTGAACCAAAGTTAGTTCTTCTATAATATTATTCATTTCAATCATTTGAAGCTCTTTTATATCTAAGAACTCTTTTATATTTATTGAAAGTCAGTGCACTGCAAATCCATTTTCCTTTTCTGATTAGCAAGATATTCTAAATCAATAAACCATTAAAGCCCTCGCTCAAGTCCATTGCAACACTCCTTAACCCTTTATTCAAATTTACCAATTAATATTCTGTACACTCTTCAGATTACTAATTGGCAAATATAAAATTGCTGAGTTGTTCCTTAGTTATAACAGTGGGAAAAAACAGAGGTTAACTGTGGTAGAATCACTGTGACTGTCTCGTAAGGTTTTTTTTTTGTTTTTTTTAGCTTACTGCTATAATGTTTTAGTTAATGGTCAATGTTTGCATGTGTATGGCTGTTCTGTTAATATACAGTGTAAAAGTGGTATCATGTTTTTTATTCATGGTAGTGCATTTTTGGTAGTGCATTTACAATTGTAATATGTGGTGGACAGAGCTCAGTTATTAGTTAACCTGTTAAAGAGGTGTAGATCTAAGAAAACACCAAAAGTCCAGGAGAGAGCCGCTCACTTTTGCAGTATCTAAATATGTAAAGAATGATGCATTTTCTATTAAAGACCAGGATTGCAGGACACCCCTGAATTAAATTACATATGCTAATGCATAATATTTCCTCATATCCAGACAGAGATGTCAATTGAAAAATTACAAATACTTTGTTGTCTTACTGAAGCAGAAATGAAATTTTGGTTTACTGGAGTAATTATTTTTCAGATTACATTTTAATTCTTCTTACAGATAGAGTGAATTTGATTGTGGTTGGATGAGAAGTATAAACATATACCATTCTAAATTTCTATTGGTTTGTAACCTATGTAACCTAGTATGAAGATGCTCATGGCAGAGACTCAACAGAACTTGTCCGAAATGTCCCAACTAAGCTTTTTAATATATTTGCGTTGTACTAAAATGCATTCATTTACAATCTACACATATGCAGCTAAAACAGGAAGCCTAATGCATCCCACATTTTTCAACATTTACATTTTAATATAACATTATAGTCAATTTAGCTTTTAGAAAAATGTGTATTGGGAATGGGGGGAGGTAGTGCACTATAAGCTCATGTGGCGGGGCCTAAGCTTTTGTCCTTAATAGCATTTTCCCCCTTACATTACTTTTGGTTTTAAACTTTAAGTAGTTTTAAAAGCGGTACTTTTACACTTTTACTTGAGTAAAAAGCTGGAGTTGATACTTTACATTCTACAGAAGTATTTCAAACCCTAGTACCCATACTTCTACCTAGTAATGAATATGAATATTTTACACTTTCTATACAGACCATTGAGCCCATGGCTAGCCGGGTGAACCATGACATGCTTCAGCTCTTGCTGCCCATGCTCTTCATGCTGCTGATGCCATTTAGCTGGAGCTACAAAGACCTCAGTCCAGGCTGCCGCCTTTACCGTGAGTACACACACACACACACACAGTTCAGACAGAGGGTGCTGATGACACGCCCATGTTTTCATATTTTCAGTTCTCCTTTATCTTTTACTCTCTCTAACAGCATTTAATGTGACCATCCGGAGTGACCAGCAGGGGACGTGTCGAGGGGCCCACATGGTGTATGCCTGTGTGGGCTACTGTGAGTCCAGCGCTTTCCCCTCACGCTACTCTGTCATGCTGGAATCCAACTTCACACGTAACATCACCTCCGCCTCCCGCTGCTGCACCATCAGCAAGCTGACCAAGGTAGACTAAACTGACACATAGCAGAATATGGCCCAATCCCAATTCACCCCATTTTGCACATTCACATATAGGGGTAGGATATCCATGAGACATGGAGTGCACAAGCAATCAAAGGAACACAATTTTTTTGTTTTTTCTTTTTGAATTCCATTTCTCATTTGTACCATTATTAGTGTTGTCACAATGCCAAAATTATGACTTTCATTACAATACCTGCCTAAATATCTCAATACCAATACAAAAATTTAAAACATCAGAAATTTACGGAATGTAGAAGTATTATTTTATATTAATGATAATAGAAAAAAAAAAAAAAAAAGATTAACAATTTAATAATGTTTATTATGGAATAAGTTAATGGCACTTTTCTTTGATAGATAACTTTGTCTGTGAGCTTTGAGCTGCCTGACAGGAGACCCGCTCCTAACCAGAAAATCTAAAAAAAAAAAAACATAGAAAAATGTCAATGACGTCATCAGCATTGTTCAGTGTTTTGATTTACTCGATCGTGAAAAGCACAGTAATCCAGAAATCAAGGCATCTAAAAGCTGGGAGACAATTAGTTCACAAATTAAGTGCAAATTTAAATCAGTGATTTAAAATATTGTTTACAAGCCCATATGTTGATATGACACTCTGACCTCATATATATACAGCCACAGGGAAACTCAGAGACGACACAGAGCTCGCTTCAGACACTGGATTGTACTTCCAAACGGGTGTTTGTGACTGAAAATTACTGAGAACTAAAGCAGTTAAGAAATCACAGAAAGTTACTATGAAAGAAACTTTGAAGTTGTGGAACTGCTCCTAGGGATTTTGTTGAATTCTCATGGTATTTGTCAGAAATAAACTTCAAACACACAGGATTATAAATCCTAAAGGAATAGTTGATATCTTAAATGAGAACAAAATGTCAGAGAGTTGAATTGCTTGAGATGCCTTGTTAAAACAGGAAATGGACGCCTATGAAATGCGAGGTGTTTTGAGGAGGTTACAATGAATAAAAGCTCACAAAAAAATGGACAGGCCTGCTTGTCTGAGGCTGTCCTTTGATCTGCAATTGAAAGTTCATATACATTCATTTCATCATCTCTGTAATGTGATAAATGTGATTAATCAAATGAAATCAAATGAAAATCAATTGTAGGATTTCTTTCTAGCCATATATATTGTTGATGCTGATGTGTTGAGGCATTATTGAGGGCGAAGACAAGGTGTGATTTTTGCATCAAATGCAGCACCTGGTGCCAGCTGGATTAAAGTACCGGTAGTAAGTAGTACTGAGATACTCTTCTACATACATATCATCAAAATAAATAAATGAAAAAGATCACTGTCTCATTATTAGGCTACTACATTGTTTTACCTCAAAGATATACTGTATTTAGATTATCTAAAATTATTGTAATTAACTTAATATTTTACCATGACAGAGTGGACACAAAGTAAAAGCTTCGGCAGGGAATCCTCAGATAAGTTTAAATAGCTTGATTTTTTTTTTTAAATATCTAAATACACAACTGAAATGTCTAAATTATTTAATGCTTATTAATCTTCTTCACCAGGCAGCACTATAGACATGGCAAAATAATAACATTAAAAAATGATAAAAAAAAAAGTACTTTTATATATGTTATAATGTGATAATGTGTTTATAATGTGTTAAAATTGTATTGCCGTTAATTTGAAACTATAACTATATAACTATTCTAAAAGGCATGTTATACTAATACTGACCCTTAGATACAAAGATGCTTCAAAGTGTTATTTAAGTGATACCATAAAATAAACTGTTGACACTGAAGATCCCCTCTGTCTTCCTCCAGGTCAAACTTCGGGTGGAATGCCCCGGAGGCTTTCACCATGACAACATTGAGATCCTGTCGGCACGGGCCTGCCGCTGTGACATGTGTCGCAAGTCCCGTTACTAAGCCTCCATAGCAACAACAGCCTGGTCTGCTGTACATCATTGGAACATAGAGCAGAGAGAGAGAGAGACAGAAAAAGAACAAGCGAAAGAGAAAGAGAGCAAGAGAGAGAGAAATATGACACAGACTATACAAACACACTCAAGCACTTCAAATATTTAGTTTCTTTTTTTGTCTGAATCATCAATTTTCCTTTTTTTCTGTTAACATAATGTGAATCTTACAGTTATTCTTTACATTCTGTGAATATTCCATGACAAACAGATCAATAGAAATAGTCAAAAACTACATTAATTTATTTTACTCTCAAAAAGGAATTCTACCCCAAAAAAGGGATTTTGGGATCACAAGTCCTTAAACTAAAAGCATCAATGCAATTTTAATCCATCATTTACTTATATTAAAGAGAAAAACGTCTCTATAGTTGCTCCTGGCTCAACTCTGGTGAAACAAATGTGCTTTTTTCACATTTGTGTAAAATCTTCTAATAATACTACTCTGCCACATCAGTCCACATACTTTTGTACTTTCAGTTACAATTCTGTATTTTTCAGCTTGTCCAGAAATGCTTGTGTAAAACATGTCCTTTTTGAGTTGCTTAAAGCCTGAATTACACTTTATTACTGTAGGGGGAGCCCTAGAGCCAAAAATGCTTTCAGGATCCCAGGCAGAATAAACAGTAAAACGTTCCATTTTGAACTACAGAAAAGTACATTTAATCCACACTTTGATGTATGTTGAATGAATGAACATGAACAACGAATGTACATACTTAATTTATATGTTTGTGAGTTTAGGATCTTTTCTTTTGCATGAGTGCTGCTGTTTGTGAGAGAGATTTTTTATAAGTATTGATGAAATAAAATCAAATGTAAAGCACATTCAGTATTACGTCTGTTACTGCACTCTCTACTGCAGCAGTTAAACTACACTGCACATTCAGACTAAACCACAATGTTAAGAGCAGAAACACAAAGACCATACAAGGAGAAGAAAGAAGGCCAAACTGGGCTATATACGAATAGATAAACTGTTGTATGGACTGATGAGACCAGGTTACACCTCTACCAATGTAGCAGACAGACAAAACAGTGGAGAAAGGAGAAAGGTCTGCTTGAGATTAGCATGATGTGGGTAATGTCATAGTATGGGCTTGCATTGCTGCTTGTGGAATGGGCTTTTTAGTCTTTATTGATGACATTGACATTGTCTACAAATATAGAGAGAAACAGATCCAGTCTTACCAGTAGGACATACATCATGCAACAAAATAATGATCAATCACATATAGCAAGGACAAACTAATTATTATCAAATATACTAACCATTAGCTACTTTACATCACACCTGAAGTGGAGATCTACTTAAGATTAATCAAACATCACAAATCAGAAATTGGAACAGTCAGCTTTAGTCCTTTACTATTGGTCACAGAATTGCAGTTAATTTAAGCAAAAGATATGCAACCAAATACTGTATGAATGAGTAAAATGGGTTTGTTTCAGTTGCAAACTAAGTGGTAAGCCTAACTAGTTTTTAAGTATGATATATACTGATGGGAGCGATCTGGGAAGCCCCCGTCCATGGATTCTGGACGTGTATATCCTTTAATCTACACTATCTATCCTTTTATTTGATAATTATGATCATTCAATAAATATAATCATTTGACTGTTATCATTAGCAATAAATTGTGCAGACACACCAGTTTTTATTTTTAGAATCTGTTGTTCCACTAGGATCTTTGTGTTGTTAGAATATCATGTACATTTAGAAGAGATAAGGTTGTTTCATGTTGCGACAGGATGCATGGACAAGATGTTGACAACTGCAGAGGGAGATACCCGCTATCTGAGTGATTGTGCTAGTAACCTCTCCTTAGATAGCCTACGCATGCCTGTTCTACGCGGCGCAAAGTCACAGACAGGCCAGAAGACACCGAAGGCCACGGGAATGGAAAACGACATGATGTTCGGACTTTGTGACGTACACCTTTTTGATGCAACATATGTAATGCATTGTCATGCTTAATCAGTAGTGTAATGTTGATACATTTGAAGAACCAATCATAGAGACAATTATGTCATTATTGATTTTTATAGAACCAATAAGAACATGTATCCTGATAAAGTAGATTTACATGTAATTATTATTCAAATATAATTGTTAATGCATAGACAGAAAAGTCAGACTTTTCCTGTAGTTCTCGAGATTGGAATACTTTACTTTTGACCATCTACAACATTTTTCCTGTAATACTTTTGTCTATTTTCTTACTTTTTGTCTGATTCATCTACTGGCGTGTCTGTAATACTTCAATGATTTTCTTCAGTAAATTTTATTCTAAATTGGATATCCTGACTTCTGTTTTTTCTTGTCCGTCTGGCTCACATACATTTTTGCTGTGGTAAATTACCCTACAATACACTATAGATTATAGAAGTTTCAAAGTTGAGTATACTCAAAGATCCATGATGCATACATACATGATGCGAAACAGTTATCAACAGACCTACAGCTACACAAAAAAATTTAGGTGTTAAATCAACATATTTAGAGCCCTATTTTAGCTATCTATAGTGCACCAGTCAATTGCGATTGCACAGCTTGATTTAGGGCATGTTTGTGTGTCTTATCGTGAGGGCTGAAAATATGCCTTGTGTGGCTTGAAACCTGCAAAAGGCATGTACTATTTCTCTCAATTAATTATGGGTGTGTTTTTGGGCATAACATGAAATAAATCAGTGTGCCAGTTGTCATTTCCTTTAAGACCCAGATGTGCTCTGACTTTGGCGCATTGATATTTTAACAGCGCAGCACTTTTGCACATCTCAGCAGAAGATACTGATCAGTGCGTTCACATTCATTGGGTGTTGTCAGGGTTTTATTCAGTATATTTCCCGCCACCAAGATAGAAATATGCCAGATATTTACCTGAACACACCTCTTTTTTAGACCACCACACCCATCAGCATGATATACTCTGATGCTGTTTTGGCACGGACGCAAGCCGTGAAAACAGACTGTTGCAAGCAGGGTGTGTGATAGGAACCTTAAAGTTAAATTGTGAGTGTTGTAATTTACTGGCAAATTTGCGGGTTACTTTCTGAACCCTGATTATCAATTAGTGTGATATTCTTCTCTAAAGTAATAAAACAGTCACCTCCCAGGTGTGTCAATGGTCCCAGCATGCATCTATGTGTATGCGCAGACTTGCATACAAAAACTCCTGCACAGTGCAGCCACGGAAACTGTGAAGAGTCGTCTCAGCAACTGCAACCCCAGCAACGAGGAGCACAAACCTAGCACAGGGCAAGAGGTGAAGGCTGAAGGCCATGCTGTGAGACAGATAATGAATAAGTCATGACTCGCCAGATGAAGACATGGAGGAAGAAGCTGCTGTAGTGTGGTGTGGTCAGTCTTAGCTCTGCCGACACAAAGAAATTCCCAAGAAAACGGATGCAGAGGAGAAGGATTCCTGGAACAGACAGGTCCAGTCAGGCCAGAGACTTGTGTCATTAAACTATTAAAGATCCCAGATAGAACATCTGCTACAATCCTGATGCCAGCATTAGATCATGTATTTAGCAGATGACATCATCCAGTTTCACATTATTTACTCTTATAAAGACACGGCTCATGGTGTTCTGTTGGAAGGAGTTCAAAGTAATAGGTGGTCAGGCTTTGACTGTAGTAGTTTTTAGTAGTCTTAAAGTGCCTCCCTCTAGTGGACACTAAAGGAAATACAGTTTCAGTCCAGCTTCCTCTTTTATCTGACAGTGGTATAATGTGTATTGGGCCCTAGGCTTTCGATATTTAAGACTATTTGCTAAATGTAATATGTGAATAATTTGAGTTTATCTATTTACTGCATGGTGCTATCTTATGCAAACTTGTGTTAATACTATACTAATATAAATAATAATAATAATAATAATAATAATAATAATATAATATTAATACTTTTATTAATCTTTTCTCCAACACTAATGAATCTCCACTCCAGTCCTGATGTTTTGAAAATGGTGGAGTACAACTAGAAATGAAAGGTATTAGACCAGTACTGACTACCTGAGAAAAATATCAGAAAATAAAGATGGAGGTAACCTTTTTAATGGCATGAAATAAAAGGGGGCAATAAACAAACAAACAAACAAAAACTACAAAGGATTTGGAGTCGCCCAGCTCCAATTATATCTAAACTGTTAACCACTATAATAAACACTTTCTGTTTTTAAATATTTCAAAAATTGAAAAAATGAAATTACTGCATTCTTTTTACTGGACTTGGGTAGCAACTGAAAACAATGGTTAAATTACTGAACTTAACCAAAGGTCTGAGATAACCCAACCTGTGTTTTGTTCAGCAATAATCTAAATTTCGCTGGCCCTAAATGTTTGCAATTTTTTTGCTATGTATTTTTAATAATTTGTTTATGTAGTTTTTTGATCATTTTTGAAACAAAAACATTTACAATTTGGAATGATTTTTTTTTTTTTCATATTTTTAAAGAGATTATTTTCCTGATTTATATGTTCCTCCTGAGACAACATTGGTCACAGTTCAGGTTGAGTATTTGTGAGGTAGCCGTGTTAGCCTAGCGTCTTTCCTTTTAAATAAGCACAGATTTGTGTTTGATTTTTTTGCTAGTGCCTTAAAAAAGCCAAAAAACCTAAAAAAAAAAAAAAAAACTTAATTTAGGTTGCGTTAAGGTTACTGTATTTTTCGGACTAAGGCACACCAGATTAAGTCACATTAAGTAGTACACACTAGTAAGGATGCTTACATCCATTTTTTTTTTTTTTTTTTTTTTTTTTGTGTGTGTGTGTGGGGGGGCACTAGCAAAATTTAGCAAAATTTGTAAACATTTAGGGCCAGCGAAATTTAGATTATTGCTGAACAAAACATAGGTTGGCTTATCTCGGAGCACTGGATGTTAATATACACAGATTTCTCTCCCGACAACTGTTTACTTGGGTGAGTATAGCACTTCCGTTTATTTACAGTACGCTTAGATTTCCAATGTTTTGTCTAATGGTGAATTTTCTGCTGCGTGCAGCAGCGTAGCATTAGCGACTAACAGGAAATGCCACCCGACAGCGCTACACTGAGAAAGCCAGGTAAGCCAGAGCACTATCAGCTTGCTGTTCGTCCAAGTTTTATTACAGTAAGTACGCACGCTACAGTCCGATATACTTACCTCTGAACTAGCCCTGCTGTTAGCGGCTAATGCTAATGTTGCTTATTGCTGGAAAACTAAACTGAAACTCTAGTATAACACTGTACTTCAGCAGAGTGGCATTACTGCTTCTTCCAACCTGACTGGTAAAATTCATACATAAGGTGCACTGACGATTTTGGGAAAATTAACATTTTTTAAGTGCGCCTTATTGTCAGTAAGATACTTTCGTTTTTTCCCTGCATGAAAGAGATTTTGATGCTATGTCTTATATAAAATTATAAAATAGAATGTGTATAAAGTGTAACTACTTTATTATAGGCTTTGCTGATTTTAGCTTTTTTTTCCACAGGGTGTTGCCATAGGATTTTAATAAATATAAAAAACATACTAAAGGTATTTAATATTCATTTCTGTTTTAAAGAGACCTAGTTTCTTTAAGGTTTATAAAAAGGTTAAAGATATAATGAGTTGCTGAGTGGAAAAAAGTCTTACCTGTGCGCCATTTTTTGGATCCGGTGTGAAGAAACTTGATGTTTCTGCTATAATTTACTGCAACACAGGCAAGCAACAAATCTGACATACCACAACAAATAACAGCAAAGTGAACTGAATGGGTTCTATTTAAGCTTGGCTGCGTTTTCTACTGAAATACAATCCCATTAATCAGGAATAGACAGAGGATCATTATGTCATATTGTAAATACTGTTGCACTGCTAGCTTTAGTGTCCTTTTTGTAAGAATGTGAAGAATACTTGAGCCTTTAGTGAAAAGAACATGAAAAGTCATGGAACTCATATTGAAGTGTATGAATAGTTAGGAATAATTCATAGTAAACATATAATTTTGAAAAAAGACCTTTTGTAGTAGCAG
Organism: Astyanax mexicanus; assembly: GCF_023375975.1. Lineage (NCBI taxonomy): Eukaryota > Metazoa > Chordata > Actinopteri > Characiformes > Acestrorhamphidae > Astyanax > Astyanax mexicanus. The sequence continues at coordinate 24,517,614 of NC_064415.1, read as the reverse complement.
ATCTTTTGTAGTCGCCTACCTCCAGCAGCGATTAGCATGGGAACCTAACGTTGACTCACTTTATTTGAATTTGAATACTTTTAATTATACAGATATTCAATTAATGAATAAACTGTGCTAAAAAAAAAATCTTTAGTTAGGTATATTCTTTGATTAGGTATAAAGTGAAGTAAAGGTTTAGTAACAGGGTTAAGATTAAAAAACAGTGCAATTTAATTGATATTTCAGTATTGTTAGGCTTTGTTCTTATTGTTTCGACACATTTTTGGTTTGAAAGTGTAAAGAAAGTTTAAAAAAAATAAGAACAATAAAGAGAAGTGTGATCAAATCAGTGCATAAATAGAGAAACTAATAAAATAACTAAATAAAAAAGCAATTAAACACTAACATATAACCAGAAATAAGTAAATAAAATAAAAAGAATTATAAAACAGTATTTCCTCTCGTTTTAATGTTTGCAACATTGCTTTCATGCAAAGGCTTTGTATATCCTGGATGTAAATTATACAGGAGACAGAACCTCTAATGGAAGTCAATGTATCAAGCCTTTATACCAAGTGATTTTTAGGCAGTTTTCTATTGGATCATTAAAACATTGAAACAGTATAAAAGCAAGTGCTTGACATCAATGTTATATTGCATTGTATTACGATTATCAATTATTGGGAAATAAAAATGTTATCTAAATTTATAATTTTGCGGAAAGACACTATCAAAATGGGCAGAATGAGCAGTTGGGGTTTCAGTGTCTTGACCAAGACCATAACACGGATTCTCTCAGCCAGCCAGTCAGTCAGTCCTGGCATTTGAACCCTTGCCCTTCTGGTTGCTGGTTTAGTTCTTTTAACACTACACGACCAGCCAAACCAGTACTTCTCCTTTAATCACAGTGAAAGTGTGTTTCACTTCCCAATAAAGCACACATTCCTGTAAATTGTTACAAATTGTTGTTTGAGCAATGCCATAAAATACCTACTTTTGGTTCCATGAAGAAGCATGTTTATAATAACAGAGACAGATATGAGTGTGAACATTTTGTAAGCAGATTTAAAGGTTCTCCGCTTATCTATGTTACAAACATGATTGTTTTTTACTGGACTTGCAGCAACTATATTTTTAGGAGTGTAGACTGACATGACAAAAGTTATGGGACATGGAAACTGAATGTGAATTTGATATGGATGTGCCAGATTTCTGCAGGGGCATTTCTTTATTTGCATTGGCAATTCCAGCTAGATGCCACCAGTCACCATCATTACCACTCACTGCAATATTCACTGTGGGTGGTAATGCCTTCTATAGTGAATTCCTGGTTCACACGTGGCACTGTGGATTGAGAAATGTTAAATGTTCTCACTTAAACTCGATACAAGCATGCTAGATTCACACAAGATAACCCCTCACACCTTACAACAGGCTCTCAATTTTACTTGGGCAATACCTGCTAATGTGACCCCTATTTTTAACTGTGGACAACAAGGAGGCATAAAGTGGTTTCCCACAGAGTTCAGACGAAGCTGGCTTTACACTGGTCAATACACTGAGAAATGTAGCTACCCAATAGCCAATCAAAAAATAACACTGTTTTATCCGCTTAAAAATGTATGTTATCCCATCAATAAAAAGACAACGCAGACAACGCACATTGGATGATGCAGAAGCGCCATGTTCGATGAGTAGCCTACAGTACAGTGAGTCATCTTATCATTAGATTTTTTTATTCCCTGATCGAAATTATTACTTGTATCTTAAAATAATGTTGGGGAATACTGTCTCCAGCTATGTTAACTATCAGTTTGACCAGTCTGTAAGCTTGTCCAGCCATTTTAATCTAAAGTCTCTGCTAATTTCAGCAGCTACATTTTGACACACCACCAAACCCAAACCAAAACTTACCTACATAACCCCTGCCCTTCCCATCAAAATCTTACTCTAAACTGACTTCAGATCTTGAGAGCCCTGTCTCACAACTTAAGTTATTTGAGACAATGTGACTAGTTATGACCCACATCTTTTGAGTTTTGAGTGTGTGTGCATGATTTGCTGCTTCGAGTGTGTGAATAACAACATATAAACACATACTGCTCAATGTGAACTTATTCAACACACATTTTCATGTTTATATCCCGTTTTTTTATACATTCATATCCCAAAGCCGTTGGTCCCCCAAAAATACATTGCTATGTTTAAACACAAAACATCAATCAAGAGGACAGTGCAAGTCTAGTTGAAGTGATGCTACGTTTGCTTACAGTTCCAGTCCTTTTTATTGCCTTCTCTACTCTACTCTACCCTTAACATACTGATTTCACATCTCCAGCCTCTCGTTATGGAAACTTTCCCAGATCAAAAATCAGGAAAAGAGGGACTAGCGCCCTTTTTCAAATTAAGAACAGAATGAGTGATGACAATATTTTTTCTACTCTTTTTTGTTTGTTTGTGTTTGTTCGTTTTCTTCAGCAAACAGAGGCAATGTTGGCATAGAACCAACAATTGACATTATAAAGAATTATACAGTCAAAATTACAATCAGTCTGAATGGTATGTACTACTAATTTAAACCCTGTTCTCTATTCTTTTTGAAGACCCCACCTCTGTCACCATTTACACACACACACACACACACACACACACTCAAGCAGTCTCGCACAAACAAACATATATTAACACACACATACGCACACACACATACATTCATACATTCCACACCAGTGGTCTTTCCCAGACATATAAGTATGCTTAGGCCTCCATTCACTTCCAGTCTTGTTCTTTGAGCCTTCAATAAGAACACCATTCCAAATAAATATTAATAAATATCAAGAGCAAAAACAAGTTTACAAAAAAATGAATCAAATTCAACAAAATGTAAAAATACAAATCAACATCTCAGTGTGCACTGAAGTAGACGTGAGGTGTGGTGGAGTGAAATTGGCTCCGAAAAAAGAGAAAGAATTCAACCTGCTGACACACGTTATTGGAAACGGATGAGGATATTGCTAAAGTAACACATTTTCAAATGGCGTGTTCAAAACCCCAGAAGAAGAACGGACTAGAGTAATGTATTGTCGTCACATCAGAACAAGTTTAGTCTAGCAGCATACTTTTGTCATGTTTTAGAGGTGCTACACTAGAATACCCCCACCAACACTAGAATCAGACATAGATATTATATTTATAGAGATATATATATATGTGTATATATATATATATATATATGTATATATAAAAACATCAGTTGAAATAGCAATAGAAGTAGTACTTATAGAATAAGCTGTAGAAGTAGGAACATTATAATCATTACTTTTACAGAGATATCATTTTTTTATAACTCTTCGGAATCTTCGTGGTTTTCAGCATTCCTCTTCTTCTTCTTCATCATCATCATGATCATCATCATCTTTTTTGGGAGAGAGTGTGTAAAGTCCAGAGGAGGGTCAGCAGGAGAGAATAGCCTGAACCAGTTCCAGAAGTTAACCAACAACTCGCATGTGTGTTTGTGTGTAGTTTGTTTTGTTTTTTTGTATGTGGGAGGATGTCTTTTCTGTCTGTCTGTCTATCTGTCTGTTTGTAAATCTGTCGGTATGTCTGTCTGTCTATCTGTCTTACTGTCTGACTGACTGAATATGACCCAGTCAGATCCCCATGCAAGTATGATTGGTGTGCCTTTGTTTGTGCTGATTGTGTCTTTGGTGTATGTAGGTGTGTGTGGGTGTAGGTAGTAGTGTGTGTGTGTGTGTGTGTTTGAGTGTGTGTAAGAGTATGTGTGTGTGTGTGTATGCATGAGACCACTGTTTTGTGTAGATAAGAGGAAGAGAAAGAAAGAGAAGGATGAAAGAGAAATGAAAGCGATAGAAGGAGTTGAAGTTGAGACGCGTTGAAGACGAGCATGTAGAGAATGTAGAGAGGAAATGAGTTAAGGACATGAAGAGAGATACTCATTTATCTTCATTTCACTCCTATATGACATATATTTATCTATCAGTGTGTATGTGTGTGTGTGTGTTGTGTATCAGTGTAGCATATCTACATATAGACAACCTGTATTTTTTTCATCTGTCTTCTGTGGCCACCATGTCTGCATGGTATGTGTGTGTATCTGTATAGGGGGCTATGTATACTTTTTGTGTGTGTGCGATTGTTGTGTGAGTATGTGTGCGTGTGTGTGTGTGTGTGGATTATAAGAAGTAATGGTTGGCTCCAGGATAAAAATTACTTGTAAAAGAGAGTGTATTATGTTTTCCATATGTGTGGTTATTGGTGAGTGTGTGTGTGTGTTTGTGTGTGTTCTAGGTGGTGTTGGCAGCGCTGTTCTCTGGCTCATTCTTGCTGTTCTTCTCCCTCTCCTGCAGGTTCTTCTGGTTGCGACTGGCTTCTCCCAAACTCTGCAGCCTCCGCTCCTGCTGCTCCTCCAGACCCCTCCATAACTCAGCACGCTCCCTCTCTCTCTTCAGCTCCCTACACACACACACACACACACAGGGGTGAACAAAAGGGGAGGAAGGAAGATGATGAGTCAGACAACACAAGATAAAAGGACTCATTAGCATATTCAGTACACCTACTTTTTTGGGTCTTTTGTTTTAAAATGTTGTATAAAGAGCACATATTAAACCATACCCAATTACAAATAAATCATACTTAAGGGTATAGAATATCTATATATATATATATATATATATATATATATTCTCTTATCTTGGGTGATGTTAACTTGCGGTTTCTGTGTCTGGTAACTCTGATGAACTTATCCTGAGCAACAGAGGTAACTCTCGGTCTTCCTTTCCTGGGGCAAAACTGATGAGAGCCGGGTTTATCATAACATCTTTTAAGGTCTTTGTGACTGCACTTGAGGATACTTTCAACGTTCTTAATTTTTTTTGGATTGACTGACCTCCATTTCTTAAACTGTTGTTTTTCTTTTCTATATTGAGTAGTTCTTGCCATAATATGGATGAGAACATTACTTAAATTGGGCCATTGACTGTATATCAACTCTTAACCTCTTCACAACACAAAATATTTTTCTTGTTTACTCATTTTTTCTGTATGTTTTTTCTTCATAGTTTGGATGACTTTAGTATTAATCTACACTGCAGAACATTTTAAATAATGCTGGGTCCAAACTGACTGGGACTGTATATACTGCCTTCATTTTACCTAGGAATCAGACATGGTCCCATCTTACCACTGCTTGAAAAACTAGTTGTTAAAATGCATTATACAGTATCTTTTGCATCTAAACACCACAAAAAACATGTGCACACAGACGTTTTACAGTACTGTGTATACAAATTGAGTTAATTTGACAAAAATCGTATAATACTACTATATATAGTAGTGTTTCAGTCAAGATTTCCTAAGAACTTCCAACATCCAATGGAACACAGCATAATATTGTGTGTGTTTGACAGGTTCATATCATGGAAAAAATTATGCTTTGCTAACATACATCATTGAACATTCTCTAGCCACCACAGAGGCACTTGCATCACTATCTGCCATTTTTCAGATTTAGTTTCAGACGTGAATAGATCCTCCACTCTCATTTCACACTGTATTGTGGGATTATGGTGTCTATTGTAACCACACTTGAAAATCAACCAGTTCTAAATGTGCTTGTGGACGGGACATTTGAGTATACTCAAATTATTATCTAATCTCTAAAGTAAATACATTACATACAAAACTAGAAAGTGTTATAAATGAGTATACAATTGTGATGCACTGACGGTGTTAGCTTTTTATTCCATACAGTCCATTTTTGAGAACTATGCATGCTGAATAGTGTCTCAATCCAGACTTCTTTCTGAGAATAGCATCAGAATCGGTCACAATTGTATTGGATACTATTTGTTTATGTTAATTAACAAGAACATGTACACAGCTTCTGTACGGAATAATTGAACTCACTTCTGTTTCTCCACCTTATAGGAGGCAGTGAGGTCATCAAAGAGTTTACTGTTCATCTCCATAAAGGTCTTCAAGACGTTGTAGATGAGAGACACAATTGTTCTGTTAAAAAGACAAAACACACATATACCAATGTCAAATTTATGCTTCTGATCTTTTATTTACTGTTACTTTGTAGTTAACTATCAACTTACATAGTATTATTAAACTGTTTTCAACAATAATGTCAAATGTAGTAAATGTAACTGACCAACTGCCAAAGGTCATGGGATAGCAGTATGTGAGAGCTCTCACACCTGTATATGCAACCTATGAGGTGTAATCTTGTGAGTGAGGTTGAACACTGACCAGTGTGATAAAAATGATTGAGCATTGAGTCCTAGTAGTGGGTGTTGAGGTGAATGGATCATTTCATTTCAGAACCTGTGCAGCCATTCAACATTCCCTGATCCACAGTATCACATGTGACCAATACAGAGTAATATGTAGGGCATTACCACCAACAGTGGACACTGTAGTGAGTTATAATGATAGTGACAAGCAGGTCACTAATAAGCATGGCAAAAGTAATGGAACAAGATACTAGTTTCTTAGACTTTTTACATGTCTATGTAGCTGATGCAAGTTTGTTTTTCTAGTTTTGCACAGTGGCAACTAATAAAGTTAATAAAACTAAGAGGTAATGGATGCCTATAATCATCATATTTGTTCGGTAATCTAAAACTGACTTACTACTTTTAGTGTTAATAGTGTGTTATTATGTATAGTTTCATAAATTATAAGAGCAATCATACTAGAAAACAACATGATTTGTGGCAGTTCAGTGATGAATTAGGAATGCAGTTAGCTATGAGCGTAGGGTACAAGATTTAGTTACATGATCAGTACATTGGCGTGAGACATGAGCTGCATTAGAAAACTTTAGAAGCCAGTCAACTGTTTACAGCACAGCTTGATTTAGGACGTGTCAGGGTGCCTTTGCTATCGTAACGACGGGAAAAGTATGACTTGCACATCTCGAAATGTACAAAAGGCATGTCCTAATTCTCTTAATTAATCATGGGTGTGTTTTGGATGTAACAAGACATAAACATAAGCATAAACATAAGCAAGACATAAATCAGCATGTCACTTGCCATTCTCCTTAGCAGTCAGGTGCGCTCTGAATTAGATGAATTGCTATTGATGGATTGCTATTTCAGGGGCGCAGCTACCATACATTTAACTCTTTTCAAACTATTCATTTAAGAGAAATAGTGAAATAGTTAAAGTTTGTTAGAGACATGAGGTCATTTGGGACTCTTTTATTAAATCTAACAAAAGGTAAGATGTTTCATAATAAGTGTTGAATGTTCATTGGATGTGGGGGTGGGAAGAGAATTGGTACTGACTGGTTCCAGTGCTCTTTGGAGACTCTGTAGAGTGTGCCGAAGACCAGAGGCAAGATGACCTGGCAGTTCTCCTCGATCAGGCTCAGAATGTACTCATTATTCCAGAAATACAGAGCCCGCTCTGCAACCTGACACACACACACGGACACACACAGAGTTCAGCATCAATGGAAACTTTAGTAAAAGTTGCATGGCTGATCATCACTGTATACAGTGTACAGGTACAGCTAAATATCGTCACTGTTTAATGAAAAACATATGTCTCAAAACAACAACCGTACAGGGGATATAAAACCTTCAATACTTTTAATGGAAGCCAATGTAGTAAGAGCTGATTTCAGAAAATCTATTGGTCCATTCATCAACAAAAATAAACACAGTGTAAGGGTTTGTGTGTATAACTTATGTAGTAAATAAAAAATGGATAAACTTGGGCAGCAACGATATTCACGTCAGACTTTTGATTTGTTAATAATTTCAGTCCTCTGTTGAGAAATCATATTGTTTTACAGAAAGAAAGAAATAGAAATATCTGAGAGTGCCAGTCAAAACACAAAAGCAATCATGGAGTTTGAACATTACTCAAAAATGGCTATTAACTGTATAACAACTCTACCCCTTCACAACAAAACTGATGCTCTCAAACCCATTAAAAGGGCAAGAAATTCAAGTAATTAACTCTTGACAAGTCACAGCTGTTAACTGAAAGCAATTCTAAATGACTACTTTATAAAGCTAACTGATAAAATACAAAGATGTGTAAAGCTGTCAAGCTAAGCAAGAGGTGCCACTATGAAATATTAAACACATTCTGGTTTGTTTAACCATTTTATTGTTTACTAAATAATTCTATATGTATTTCTCCATAGTTTAATTGACTTTAGTAATAATCTACAATGGAGAGCACTTTAAATAATGAAAAAAACAAACAAAAAAAAAAACACTGAATTTAAGGTGCGTCCAAACTTTTGACTAGTACTGTAGTATTCTAAAATATTATTCAAAAAATATATTTTAGTATCAGTATTTTTTTGCTTAAAAAGAAAGAAAGAAAACAGTGTAAACCCAACTCTGATGATAGATAAGTAGTAGTTAAGTAATAATTGCAGTTGGTGAGCTAACCTGGAAGTGAGGGCTGGAGATGCAGGCAGCGATCTGCTTGAAGAGTGGCTCCTGCACACGAATGAACTGAGACGGCTCAATGACGTCCAGAATCTCCTCAATCTCCCCCAGAAACATGACCTGAAATCACAGTTTAGCATAATACACAAATGCACACACAAACACAACCAATATTTATACACATACACAACTAATATTTTTTTTACACTGTCAGAGCTGTATAGAGCATATTACACTCCAGTGATGAACTCCCTGTAGATTTGTAGGATGGCCCTTCGTCTCCTCTATCACTCAGTACAATGCTAGTCAGTTTGTAAATCTATTAGATGATTTAATGTTATTAGACGGCGTTTAGTATTCTTCTCCTAGCCTGCTCGGCTGAACTAGCAGCAGCTGTTGTATATCTTTATGTGACTTAACTGAAACATGTCAGCTAGTGATCGTTCGAGCTATTCGTCCAATTTCACCATCCTACTGACACACAGCAGAGGAGCTGATGAGCTCAGTTCCCCAGAACCTGTAAAAGCTTCAGACACAGCGTCACTTTACCTTCAACTGGTTCCAAACTGGACAGGTAAGTGAATCTATCCGACTGGCTTTAGTAATGAGCAGTGGACCTTCTGTGTTAGACGGAGTTATAATGTCTAGTAGCCTCTGTGCTGGCTAATGCTAACCGGCATGCTAACGCTAACAGGCTAGATAACGCTAACTGACAAGCTAATGCTAACAGGCTAGCTAACGCTAACAGACAAGCTAATGCTAACAGGCTAGATAACGCTAACTGACAAGCTAATGCTAACAGGCTAGCTAACGCTAACAGACAAGCTAATGCTAACAGGCTAGCTAACGCTATCCGACTAGCTAACGCTAACTGACAAGCTAATGCTAATAGGCTAGCTAACGCTATCCGACTAGCTAACGCTAACAGGCTAGCTAACGCTATCTAGCAAGCTAACGCTAACCGGTTACTTTAAAAGCTCAGCTGAGCTAATTCAGCAAAACCTACAAAAGAGAAACTCCTGTTTAAAATGTAAACTCTAGAACAGTGTGTGCTGAAGCCAAATCACTCAAACAAAACGCTCAGTACAGCCAAACAGTTAAACAGTGGGGAAATCCCAGCTCTCCAACTAGTAAATATAACGTTTGCACTTATATTTCGTTATGTGTTCATCTCGTAAATACAAAATACTGCATGTTTTGAAGGCATTAATTGGGACTACATAAAATGCGGAATGTACCAACCTTGATAGTTATTTACACAAAATAGCTAGCTAACCTACTTAACTCCTTTATTGATTTCATTGATTGAGTAACTTAAATACTGCGGTAAGGAGAAGCTCTAAATATCAGTTAATTGGCTAATTTACCCACTGTTTACTGGATTTTCAGCTTTTTAACAGGCCTATTATTAGTGTGGGTGTCGTACTGAATCAGGTGTAAATGATAGAGATATTATTAAATGTGTGTCTTGGTAGTAAAATGTGTGAGTAGTGTGTTAATAAAAAGTGATAAGGTTGGTGTGGGCTATAGTAATGCAGGTGTCAGGTGTGGCTGCTGTAATGAGTAAATGATGGTGAAAGAATCATTTATTGCATTGTATTATTTATTATTACAGATGACAGCCACGCTCCCCTGAATATCATCAAGATGTACTTTTCAGAGGATTCTGTGGCTGCCCGCTCAAGAAATAGACTGGAATATTTACACTGGAAAGAACTACTTTCCCACAGGCCATATTCTCTTACTGCTCTGTAACATCACTGACTGGCTGAGGTAAGAAAATTTTGTGGTTTTTATGTGTAAGTATTTTACCCATATTCTGTGTGTGTTTAAACACTGTACACTTTCCAAATGTAAAAGTGTCTCAAACATTCAATGTTTAAGTAATTGGAATTCAAGTGAGTTCAGAGTACCAAACTATTTTAATAGTGTAATTCCAGATTATGTGTATGATTATTATTGTGAATAAATGGGAAAAATACAAGCTAAAAATCAGTTGTGACGAAAACAAAATTTTGGCTTTATATATCGGCCATCGGCCACTTGTGATCTCTAAATATAAGCATCAGCAATTATCAAAAAACAATATATGGCTACAAAAAAGGCATAAAAGAAAAGCATAAGTAGGTTGTTAATGGAGGTCGAAAGTAATGAACATAACCTTTATAACATCAGACCATTGTCTGTTACTCTACAAACAAAACATCTAAAAACAAGTCTAATATAAAAGTCAAATATAAAAACACTAACAATTTAAAAACACATTGTTTACTTATCCAATCTCCCATTTTAATACCAGTTTTAACAAGCGCTCGTCCACTTGGCGTCACCATTCCCTCTTGGGATAATCCCTGTTGCCATCCTAATTGCCTATGTGTGTATGACGCACTTCCGAAGGGTGAGTCAAAGTTGGTAAGAGAATGTTAAAAACAGTCTGGAATGGGTCTTTTTCTTTCATGCTTTTTGTCACCCCCTCCACCCAAACATCCATCTGTCCGTGCATCATCCACCCATCCATCTGTGCTTCTCACCTCTTTTTGGGTACAGGTTTTGGGCCAGTATTTCAGCAGCCCTCTGATGATCTAAAGAAAAACATTAAAAACTCTTACTACATGGTACTGAAAACAAAGAAAATTATACTATCAATATTATATTATTTACAGCTCTGGAAGACATTAAGAAACCACTTCAGTTTCTGAATCAGTTTCTCTGATTTTGCTATTTATAGGTATATGTTTGAGTAAAATGAACATTGTTTTTTTTTATTCTATAAACTACAGACAAAATTATCCCAAATTCCAAATAAAAATATTGTAATTTAGAACATTTATTTGCAGAAAATGAGAAATGGCTAATATAACAAAAAAGATGCAGAACTTTCATACCTCAAATATTGCAAAGAAAACAAGTTCATATTAATAAAGTTTTAAGAGTTCAGAAATCAATATTTGGTGGAATAACCTTTAATCACAATTGTCATGCATTTTGGCATGTTGTCCTCCACTCGCTGCTTTTGGATAACTTTCTGCCACTCCTGGTGCAAAAATTGAACCAGTTCAGCTTGGTTTGATGGCTTGTGATCATCCATCTTCCTCTTAATTATATTCCAGAGGTTTTCAATTTGGTAAAATCAAAGAAACTCATCATTTTTAAGTGGTCTTTATATTTAAGCTTTTTATATAGCATTAATTATATAAAGTGACTTACATATTCTGTAACGGTGGCATCCTTCTCCATAAACTGCACAACACAGTAGGCCAGCTAGAGGATGCAAAAGGCACAATATGAGACAGAGGAAAGCTTCAGATGAAATAAACACATCGTGTTGTGTGTGTGTGTGTGTATAATCATGAGTAATGTCTGTATCTCATTGAACAGTGCTTTGATCTTGTTGATTAGGTCTATTATAGAAAAAGCTCATTCAGGCCTAACCAGAGCAGCTCAAACACAAGGTGCTTTTATACCAACACCTTTCAACTAAATGCAGCCTGAATCTTTTATAGTCATATGCAAAAGATTGGACATTTATTGTCAAATATTTAATAGATTTCTGAGAATAAAAAAGTAAAAGACTTTACAGATACCTGATTTTTTTATTGCACAACTGCAATTTATCTAATTCGAAATTGAAAATACTGAAACAATAAAACAGAAAATGTAGCAAGTACAAAAAATATGCCAAAGTTATATCCTGTCATCCAGTATTTCACATTAAAAATGCATAGAATCTGATTTGTTATTTAAAAAAATAATTAAAATGTGTAAATTCATCAGGTTGCAAAATATATATTGTCTCTCTCATAAAACAAATAAAACCTCAAACATCAGACACAGTAATTTTACTTTAATTCCACTGAAATGCCAAATGCATAGACATCAGTGCAGTGTTCTTTAGCTTCCATTGGACACAATATTATTTCCTGGCCCGTATGTTTGGCCTGTTAGTGTATACTAATTCAGAAAGTTTATTGCTGTATCTGTATCAGGTAATATTAAGGTTTCAGCCAATAACTGACTAAAATATTCACATTCTAATAGTGCAAAGTAATATGACCTAATCCCTAAAAATTAATTGGCCTTCTTTTTCTTATTTCTTCTTAATATACTTTTCTTTCTCTAACTTATTCTTAAAATCTATTTCTGTGTTTTTTTCAAAGGCTCTACAATTTACCAATTGTGGATTTATCATTATAAGAATTATGAACAGTCTAATAACAAATCATAAATCTGATGTACATTTTTTACTTGTCTCATAAACAAATTTAAGACAATTTGTAGGGAGATGGTGAATGTGGCCCATTGTGTGTTATATAATGTAATATTTTCTTATTCTACCTCTATTGAATCTCTTTCTCTCTCTCTCTTTTTTTCTCTTCTCTCTTTTCTCTTCCCTTCACCAAACACCCTCTTCAGATAGACACTACGTGTCTGAGATCCACACAGATTACAGGTCAGGTAATATAGAAGCACAATGCTTCTCGAAAAGAGCACATCAAATTCAAGTGTGAGTATTACAGTCCTCTTTCTGCTGAGGATGGCCGCTGTAGTGAAGTAAAAGAATGGCAGTTGTGTGAGAGTATGTGTGTGTGCTTATGTTGAAAGAATGTTATGTATATGTGTATATATATATATATATATATATAAGGCACGATTTATAAACAAAAATGAACTAAATGACTCAGTCAGAGTCCATTCAGTACGTGTGCCCTATATTCTCTCATGGCCTATATGGAGCCAATAGAGACCCGTTGACAAATGGACTTCAGCTAAGTCTCAAAAGCAGATTTTAACAATGAATGTGCCGCACACCTTTGATTTGGCTTAGCCCGAAACAGATAAATCAGAAATGAAGAGCCAGCTTACTGACAGTGTAAAGCCTGTAATGTCACCTGCTTCTCTCAGCTCTGTGAGGCCTAATCACTAAAATACCTGTTTAAAACCACCTGACTTAACAGCGCTTATGTTCATTAGTTCCTATGCAAACAGAACACACTGTTACTATGTAACACTGTGCAGTCATAGGTAAGCTAAAGTTCAGCTGCTCACTAGTTTACAGTCTATAGGATCCCAATCCAGTCCTTAAAGCCATGTTTTGATGGAAAATCTAATTTACACAGTTTTTTCCCTCACACTAAACATATTATTGTTGTTAAAATATGAGCCTCTGTGAAAGTAATGTAGCTGCACTGTATGTACGCTGACATGCAGCATGTCAATAGAGGCAATGGGGGCTCATCAGTCCCATCTGGCACTGTCCTATCAAGTCTTTTTTTTAAACTGACCAGTGTTAAATCTCACTCACAAGATAACACCTCACCATTTAACACACATTAAATAACATTAGCTATACTTTACTACATTGAACAGGACACTTTAATCTTCTATAGAATAGATACATATTTTCAAACTGTTCATAAATCACCTGGTCATTTTTAGCAGTGTAAGAGATGTGGTTAGAATTTGGATCATGACTTAGGACTAATGTGGAAATTAGTTTAATGTTTTGGGTTGAGGTTAAGGTTGGGTATAGAGTAAGGACCAGGTTTAAGATTATTATTTATTAAGTTGAACATATGTTGAAGGTACATTAAGTATTTAAAAATAATTAAGGTCTCTAATTCAAATAAGTTATTACCCAATGTTGCTTGTTTCTGCACAAAGGGATAACTAATAATCTTCCATAGGAAAATAAAAAAAATAGAAAAATCAAAATATTGTTTGTGTGAAAAAAAAACAATGTCTGTAGTTTCTTCTAGACAACAATGAGGAAAGACAAAGGAGACTTTAGCATAAATACTTCTGCTGCTTAAATGTGTCTCCTGAGATAAAGAGCTCAGTAATCTCACACATGTCTCCTCTTTAGTATCCTAAGCCTGTGTAGTCAAACAAGCAATGACAATCGTATTTTTAAGATGCAAAATTTATCAAATTTGTTCTCAGAGATTGCAGTTACTGTATTATGGCAGAACAAAATCATTACATTCTCTGCAACTTTCCTAAATATGTGACATACTGTCTGAGCTCTAAGTCTCTGCTTAGCAAGCCCTGCAAAGTGTTTGAATTTGAGATTCCAGCTATGGTCAAAAGGTGTAACTAGGAGACCTGTAAAAGTGAGATCCTGTCTCCGATAGACTACTAAAGTACTGTATGTCATTTTTCAACCAATTTTCATACCTGGAAGCAAACTTTTAAAATGGTGCCATCGTCAGCAGTCTGCAAATTTGATTTGAACAATGCCCTTTTTCCTACAAAAGCTGAAATAGGCTGTGTCAAAAAGTCTACTGCAGTGCTTTGAGTCAGCAGAGATAAGACCTGGATGGTACTTAAACATTTTCCAAGTTGTCTTCACTGGACAAAAGTTGTGCCTTTTGTGAGAGGACACGTTTTACTGTATACTGAAGTGTATTGAGGTGTATATTGGTTGTGTTTACTGTATGTGGATCCTACAGTATTGTCTTGTCTGATGTTTTTACAGGACTACCCGAATATGTATTGCTGCCCACATAGTAGTAGTTCTATAATTACAGACTGTAGTCTTTACCCTGTTCTTTGATGGTCAGGACCAAAATGACCACCCTAGAGCAGCTATTATTTGGGGGTTGGGTCATTTTCAACACTGAAGTGACACTGACACAGTAGTGGTATGTTCAGACACTGCAGCAGTGCTGCTGGAGTTTTTAAACACTTTAGTGTCTCTGCTGAACTGAGAATAGTAGCATCGTGTGATCATTGATGAATGACTAAAGGATGACCAACATGATGAGCGTCTTTACACCTACAAAGTGGAGAAGCTAGGTAGCTGTGTCTAATAGAGATTTCTTCATTTGAGTTTTAGAGACCTTAGAATTCTTCCTATGCTCTTCACATGACTACTTGAATACTTAGAAAACTGCTTTTAAATGCAAATACATGCAAACATTTTATAGGCCTACATAAAAATCTATTTATGCCTACATAACTGGTTTTATGTATTTTTAGCTTCTGCTTCAGCACCAAGTACTTCATGCTGTACAGTCTAAAGGGAGACCTTGAACAGTGAGAAGCTTTGGGCTACTGTACAGTGTCATACACCGTAGTGTCTCAGGCATGGTGCATCTGCTGGCTGAGAAATGTGCTTGAGGGGCCTTTAAAAAGTAAACCGAGGAGGGCATTTTGGCCAGGCTTTATGTCTGAGTAAGCAGAGAAAGCGAGAGAGACAGAGAGAGAGAAATAGGCCTGGCCTCGCAAAGACATTCTCTTGGAGAGCCTCGGGTGCTCGGGTGTCCTTGCAGGGCATTACAACTGTAAACAGCCTGGAGTGTGAGGACTGAATTATGTATAAAGAGATATTGACAGACCAGAGAGAGAGAGACAGAGGAAGAGAGAGACAGACAGAATGTAGGGCAAGAAGCCTCGCCACTCACAAACACACTGGAACTAGGCTACTGAGATGCTCCTAGGAGGTAAATGTCAAGTTCAAAGAATGAGCTATGAGCCATATGAGGCATTACTATTATCTGCATAACACACACACACCCCTCATGCCCTCTCCTCCCACTGAGAGGAGCACTTCCACGCATTAGTCTGCAGCGCCTCACTGTGGACTCTAACCCCGTAACATTGATTCACAGATACACAGTAAACGTGTGAATGTGTTTTTATGCATGGTTACATGTGTGTGACTCTAACCTGCGCATGAAAGATGGAGAGAGACTTGGCAGTGTGCAGGGGGATCAGGACCCTCACCAGGAACTGCTTATGCTCCGATTTCAGAGGCAGAGCAAAGCCATTAATGATACTGAAAACAGGAGAAGAGAAGAGACAAAGCAGAGAGAGGAGAAGTGAAGGGAATAGAAGAGTGAAAAGAAGAGACAAAACAGAGAGAAGTGAAGAGAAGAGATAAGAAGAGACAAAGCAGAGAGAGGAGAAGCGAAGAGAATAAAAGAGTGAAGAGAAGAGACAAAACAGAGAGAAGTGAAGAAAAGAGACAAAACAAAATAAAGAGAAGAGAAGTAAGAATGGAGAACAAAAGTAAGAAAGGAAAAACGAGAGAAGATGAAATGGATAGAAGAATTGAGAAAGTAATAGAATTACAGTTAAATGATCAAGAAAAGAGAAGAATGGAAAATAAAAAAGGGCACTCCAAGAAAGAGAAGAGAAGAGAGAATTAAATTAAAGAGAAGACACCCATAGAAAAAAGAAACAGAGAAGAAAATAAACAAAGAGAAAAAATAAAGAAAATACAAGGAAGAAACATAATGGAGATATGAGGACACAACATGAGAGATGAAGAGAATAAACAGAAAAGGTGAAGGAAGAAACAGATTGAAGAGAAGAGATGGCATGAGAGAAGAGACAAAACAGAATGGAGAGAAGAAAGAAATAGAATGGAGTGAAAAAAACAGAATGGACATGTAGGGAGACAACATGAGAAAAGACACAACAGAAAAAGAGAAGGAAGAAAAAGAGTGGAGAGAAGAGACGACATAAGAAGAGAATAGACAAAACAGAAAAAAGAAAGAATAAACAGAATGAAGAGAAGAGACAAAACAGAGAAAGAAGAAACAATATAGAGAGAAGGGAAGAGAAGAGATGTTGTGAAGAGGGAGTGATGAGAGGAAAGGGAAGAAGGGATTGGGAGGAAGTAGGACAGTGTTTTAGAGAGAGAAGTCAGAGGATAGAGGGAAGTGTGTAGGCGGAAGGCAGAAGGAGGGAAGGTAAATAGGATTAGTATCAGTAGACCTGATGATGTTCTGTACACACACATTCTCCACACTGCTGTTCAATAGCTAAGCCGCTACACCCTCCGCCCACCCCAGCCCCTCTTACACACAAACACAAACACACTCATATATATATATACACACTCTCTCATTTCTTCTGCTGTGTCCTCCTTTCTTCCTCCTCTTTCGCTTTCTTCCCTCACTTCTCCATCTAGCAATTAAAAGAGCTTGTCTTTTGGTATTTCATCCCTCTCTCATCTCTCTCTTTCCCTCAGGTTTTTCTCTCCGTTTTTCACGTCATCTTCATTTGCTTCCTTTTGTCTTTCGCTTCCCTTTTAGATCTTCCCGTCATTCGTGTTCCTCCTCTCTTTCTTTCTTGCCTCCCTCACTCCTCCCTTGCCCTTACACGGACAATGCACGAGGGCGACAGGAAGTGACAACAAGATCATCTTTGTCACTACTTCATGTCGTTTGCCCCATCTACTCTCTCTCTCTCACTCTTGTGGTTGGTTATCAGAGAAAATGTGTGGGCGGCACTAAAAATACCATGAGCATCAACCTGAACGTAGACCTCCATCCCTACCCCTCTCTGACTCATCCCTCTCTCTCTCTCTCTCTCTCTATCTATTGCTCCTACTCCTGCCCCCCCCCCCACTCCACCACCACAATAACATCTCTCAATCCGTCAAACACTGGCTTTGTTCACTGCGTTCCAGTGCGCTATAAAACAGGCCCCATTTTGTTTGCGTTGAGACAAACTGTACGACCAAAACATGGCGGGAAATTGCAGAGTAGCGCTAACTACAGAGCGCTAACACCAACGAGTAAAACAAGCTGCGAGGTGGAGAGTGCAGCTAGCTCTAATGTTTGAACCCCTGCTAAGGGTCTGACTCGCAAGCCCACACGCTGCTCTAAGTAGCTCTCAAGCAATTACCAGCATCCCTGGGTATCAGTTACCACCACACTCCAAAGATGCATAATAAAATTATTATTTTTTTATTTTTTTCCTCCCGCGATGGAAGGCGATACACAACTTTATCATTTTTAAGACTCTGTATTTCAGTACTTAGTGTTCACTCGCATCCAGCAATATAATCAGTTACATAACACCTCATGATTTTTGACTCATTTTCAAGGCCAAAGCACACTGACCCCAACAACGCCAACAAACGCTGCCACTTTTGTGCTGTCGCTTATTTTACAATGTTTTAAATAGCAGCTGCTGAGCAAAATGAACCAGAATGAATGAAAGTGACTGTTTAACTGCAGTGTGAACAAAAAGGACATTCTAGAGAATGAGCATTTTAGAACTGTGTGGATTGAGGAGAACATTCTATACATTCAACAGTGTGAATGAAGACCTTTTCAGAACAGTGTGAACATGAATAAATATTCTTAAGAAAGAACAGTTAAGAATGGCTTCAGCAGGAGGAGCAGTTCAAGCTCTTGAATGGGAATAATATTCAGGAACAATAAGAATGAAGGAAAATGTTCTTGAACAATATGAGTAGAAAGTACATCAAGAATGATATAGAGCAACCTTTTGGAATATAGGCTACTGGGAGAATAAGGGATAACATTTCAATGCTATAAGGAGAATATTTTAGAACAGTATGACCACAGAAAAAACTTTTTTTTTTAAACAGGGTAATTATAAGAAAAACCTTGTGAACTTACAGTATATTTAAAAAAGAAAATGCTCTAGAACATTGTGAATGGACAAGGACTTTCCAGAACAGTGTGAATGTGGAGAATATTTCACGATGTGAATTGAGGGAAACAATCTTATGCCAAGCCCAGACTACACAACATTTGTGTCTTTCACCTCGTCTTATCTAATGTTCACTAATTTGTGCCATGTTTTGATTGGGAGACCGCCAATACTATACGTGTGACACTGACCAATCATCATTTACATGCTTGCATAGGGTCAAGAAATGTGTCAATTTTGAGTTTAGAAAACGATGAATCCACTTCTGGGTGTCAGGAAAAGGATAGAATAGGCTGTCTTATCTTTTAAAGAGAACTTAAGGTGACTTTAATAACATTATATAAAGGTAGTTGCCAGCTTCACTGTATACAGTACCAGTCAAAGGTTTGGACAAACCCTAAATTCAGTGTTTTTTCATTATTCTAAAAAAAAAAAAAAAGGCTCTTCTTAGTTGTTGTTTTTTTTTAAAGGTAGTTACTTGGGATGGTATCCAGATTACAGCGCAGCCAAGAGTTAACTTTTCAAATAAAAAAAACACTTGTCACAAATTATGTACTTGAATTTCTTGTGCTCTTAATGTGTGTAAGAGTATCAGTTGTAAAGTTGTGAAGAGGTAGAGTCTGTATACAGGGAATAGTCCTATTTGCGTAATGATCTAATCCATATTATGGCAAGAACTACTCAATTAAGGAAAGAATAAATACTTCAAGAAATGAAGGTCAGTCTATTCAAAACATTTTAAGAACTTTCTAAGAACTTTAAGAATTCTTAAGCGCAGACGCAAATACCATCAAACATGTTATGATGAAACTGGCACTCATTAGGACCGCCCCAGGAAAGGAGGATCAAGAGTTTCCAGCCTCAGAAACCGCAAGTTTACAGCACCCCAGATATTTTTGGTTTATTTAACGCTTTTAAGTTTAGTACATGATTTCTTATGTGATCCGTCATAGTCTGGATGACTACTATTCAGAATAAAAAGTTGTGTCCAAACCTTTGTCTGGTAAACAGACATTTGCTAGTTTAGAACATGTTATCAGTTTACAATTATGCAGGAGGAGACTGAGGAGAGGTAAAGAATAGTTTTGAGTAGCTTCTACTTGTGGTAGGTTGCCAGTCCCCCCTCTCTGATAAGTGGAGTAAAGAAAGACAGATAGTAGAGTTAAAGTAAGGAGACAATTAGGAGATGGTTTCAAAGACTCGTCATGACTGTAAGAGAGGTAGGAATTGTATTTTATAGAATGTTAGATTAGGAGACGGGGCTTTAGACATGTTCCATCTCCCAAAATGAGTTATTTTCATAACACCACGTGGAAATCATCTTCGATCATCCATCCATCTTCTTATCTTCTCCTTGTCAGTGTCTCGGTGCAAAGTAGGTACAGTGTACTCTCTGTACAGGGCACTGGTCTGTCACAGGGTACCACACACAAGAGGACTGCACTGATCATACCCACAAATATGGGCCACAAATATAGACACATGCACTACCACACGGACATTGGACATCCGCTCCAACAAAATCATGTAATAACCACAGGCTGGATTTGTGTAGTCTAATCCTGACATAAAACAGCATGAATGAAAAACAACATTGTAGAACAAGAAATGTAAGAATAGAAGACAATTCCAGAATATGGTGTGAATGGAAAAGAGCACCTATAAGCATGTGAATGGATGAGGACATTCTTGTAAAGTGTACAAAGAAATTACTGCATTCTAGAACAGTCTCAATGGAGGGAAAACTTAGTCAATAGCCAATAGTCTCACAATGGTATAACACACTAACCACATGGGTTTGGTTGGTCGTGTTTTGCGTCAGTGTGCTGTGGTCTTTAAAAAAGGAACTTAGAACAGCTGACTGAAACTAAAACCAGTTATATATAAAAACACACTTCTACACTAAACTCACTACAGCTGATCTTTCTCAGGTTAAAACACACTGTAACAGAAGCACAAACACGTACCTGCCCAGAATCTCCAGCAGCTCAGCAACTCCATTGAAGTGCTCAGTTTCATAAATGAACCTGCAGGGTTGAAAAGTATTCATATACTCATCATAATCGATTAGTCATGTGTCAATGAAATTGACTATTAAAGGAGTCACTTATTAAACAAGATTACAGGTAAGCGTCCCAAAGGCATCTGAGTCATTAAGTAGAGAAGCAATGGTTTAGTGTGGAGATAAATCATGAGATAAAGCTATAGTAGAACACTTTAGGGACACGCAGTGAGAAATGTACACAATCCACAAAAGTGTGTCAGGTCAATATAAACCAGAACACAAACAAGAATAATAAATGAGCGTGTGTGTATATGTGTGTGTGTGTGTGTGTGTGTTTCTAACCTGAGGAAGATGTTGTTGATCTGTTTGCGGATGTACGCTCGTAGGCCGAGCAGTTTGCCATAGACACGGTGCAGGATGGTCTTCAGATATTCCCTCTCTCTGGGGTCTTCGCTATCAAATAGCTCCAGCAGCTGGGAACATAATCATAATGCAGTCACAATATAGTTATTACTATACCTCACAGTTTATTATGGACAGGACATTTTTTTTAACAGGACATTATGGTTAAATACATGTTTGGTATGCATAATTACATTGGTGTGAAAAGTGTTTGCCTTCTTCATCATTTCTTATGTTTGTCACTTTTAAATGCTTCAGATCATCAAACAAATGTCAATATAAGTCAATGACAATGAAGATTTTCATTATTAATGGAGAAAAGAAAATCCAAACCTACATGGTCCTGTGTGAAAAAGTGTTTACTCCTAAACCTAGTAACTGGTGGTTCCACCCAATCAAGCGTTTGAGGAAACTTGCAGTGAATCTTTTACAATCCTGTGGAGGAAGAGTGTGCTCCACTCTTCTTTACAGGATTGTTGTAATTCCATCACATTGGAGGGTTTTCCAGCATGACCCAACTTTTATAGATCACGCCACAGCATCTCGATAGGATTCATGTCAGAACTTTGACTAGGCCACTCCAAATGCTTCTTTTTGTTTTTCTTCAGCCATTCAGAGGTGGATTTGCTGGTGTTTCGGATCATTGTCCTGCTGTAGAACCCAAGATTGTTTCAGCTTGAGGTTGGTTGTGGGGTCTTTTGTGGCCTCATGAATGAGTTGTCGCTGTGCTCTTGTGATAAACCACAGTTACAGTATGTTTAAACTGGGGGGGCAAACACTTTTTCCACACAGAGCCATGTAGGTTTGGATTTATTTTCTCCCTTAATGTTAAAAACATTCCTTTACAAATTGCATATGGTGTTTACTTGTGTTGTCTTTGAATAATATAAATTTTTTTGATGATCTGAAACATCAAGAGTGACAAACATGCAAAAACAGAAAAAGAAATCATGAAGGGGGCAAACACTTTCACACCACTGTAAATTATTCATTGTATATTGTTTATTTTTAATTCTGGAAGCTCTAGAAAGGCTACAGTAACTCTAGACCACTATAACTCTGTACAACCTTAGAGAGAAGAAAGGCATTTTGCTGCACAAAAGCTGCAAAAAGCTCAGGCTGCAGTGAGCAAAGACTCACTAAAAATAAGACAAGATAAGGATTAAAAAGTTAGTCTGATCTGATGAATCTGCATTTCTGCTGAGGAAAACCAAAGGTACCATTTAAAATTGGTCTCCAACAGCATAAATCTCCAGCTATTAGCAGCTCTAACAGCTACTCCCAGCATGATAACGTACCACGTCACACAGCACAAGTCTCAAAATAGTTCTATGAACATGACAATGAGATTAGTGTTCTTCAGTGGCCTTCACAGTCACCAGACCTGAATCTAACAGAGCATCTTTGGGATGTGAAAAAATCTGAGATTTTTAAAAGCTTTTAAAGAATCTGCAGCCCTTTTCAAAGTCTAATAAGACACACAGATATTGTATACATTGATGGATGACATCATAGAAAGGCACAGGTGAAACAAGAAACAAACAAGACGCAGGTGAATAGGTCAGCGCGTAGCTGAAATGGACCTCAAAGCACAGAGAACTGGAACAGTAATGAAATACCCTCACAAGTCATCCATCATACGTACAGAGCACCTGTAACTGACCTTGCTAAAAGTAATACCAGACCATTGACAAGCAAGCAGCAAGCAAGGACAAAGCTTAGAGCTTTGTGTATTTAAGGTATAGTGACCATGTTTTGGTTTTAATAAATGAGGAGCCTGAGGACAAACCGAAGACTATTGTATTTAGGCATACAATTAAAAAAAACAAACATATCTTTTATAAAATTTGAGTAAAAAACATGTAAGTGGGCTTGACCAACAGAGAACAACACTGCTATTTAATGGGCGGGGGTTTAAACACAAAACACAAAAAAATAAACCACTGTCTTGACACCAAACCTTTATGTAATCTAATAATTTAAAATCAATACTGTTACATTTATGCAATACAATAAGATATTGATAATTTCTCACAGCCCTAGCATCAAGTAAGGCTAAGATGTAGGACCATGGCAGTGTGTGTGTAAGTGCAGGACAGAATAAAATTGATCTCTAAATGTATGCAGCTTTGTTAATCAACATTACATACAGAACATATACATTTACCAAAACTAATAAGTAGTCTTAAAGATGCACTAAACCCTAAACCATATTTTTTATTTTCAGTAGCTAAAATGTGCTCCTTTAAAGTAATGAAACATGCCAGTCCTCCTTAAATTTTGTATAAACATTTCCTAAGTGTTATAAAAAACGCTTTTATTGTGGTAATTTCTGCCTCTGCAGCGCCCTCTCAGGTCAAACTGTGCTATTGACGTGGATGATGTGTCCATGTACTTACATACGCAGACACATCACAATATGCGCCAATAGGTGATGTGGATGCAAAGCATATCACCAATGCTTGGCAAAGTTAGAAGCAAATGCTGATGTGAAATCAATAAAAAATCACCGACATTTACTAATCCCACCCAGATTAATTAAAATCCCAAAAGTACATGTCACCCTAATGCAAGAAAGACCCTGTATATATATAGTATACTAACACACACACGCAGAAAGATATGTACCTGTAGAACAAACTTCTGGTCCACGTAACGTTTGGCCATAGAGGGCTGGAAATCAGGACTCTCCAGGAAGCGCAAGAAGAACTCATACACCAACTAGAGAGAGATGAAGAGAAAGATAAAAATAAACACGCTAAAATGTGATTAGATATTATTCAAGGGAGTGTGAAGGTGTGTATATGAACCTGTAGATGTGGCCAGGAGGCCTCCAGTGTGGGTTCGTCCTCCTCTGGGTCAAAATCTGGGTTTTCACTGGGCGGGAGAGTCCGGAAGATGTTCACTGAAATCTAGAGAGAAAGAGAGAATGAGAAAAAGGTCACATTTCCATTCCACTTTTTTCGAAAAAGAACGAACATGACTTTTAAAATACTTTGACTAAATATAACACACAAATACACATATTATTTGTCCATTCTTTTTTAAATACATAAATAGAATCAATTTTTTTTATTACAAATTGAGTCGACTTGTTGCCTCCATATATTAATAAGTAGTTTAACTTTAAGTTAGCTGGCCAGTGTTTAGCCTCACTCTCAAGACTTGGGCATTCCCAAGTCACCCCCTGAGGTAACATTTCATGATCAGCTTACATACTGATATCCTATGACTTTTGGCATGTCAGTGGAAGCTAAAGCAAATTGCAGAGCAGTTCTTGTAAAAGTGGTTGAAACCCTGTTTTTAAGTCAGTGACTCAGAAAAGAACAAGCTTAACTTCTTCTTCCAAGCTGAACTTAGTGCAGTGTTGAATTACATTTTTGCTGGAATGAGAATTGTTTTTGCGGCAACATCAAAGTGAAACTAACAACAAATAAAAAATACCTCACAGTATTCACACTGTTTTCAGACTGAATTCTTAGCCACAGTTTAGCATGATGAATTAGGAAAATTATTGTTTTAGTTATTACTCATTACTACTATTATTATAACTCAAAAACAGCTTTCACTGGAATTTACCTCCAAGAAAAAAGTGAGAGCAGCATTGAATTACAAGTCATCATAGACAAATGTGAAATAGTACATATTATTATGGCTAAATTAAGCTTTTCAGCAAATTCACAAATCCAGTCCAAAATAACAAACGCAAACTAATGCTTACATTAAGTACATTACGTTCATTAAGTTCAAAACCACTGATACTTACATTGACTTACATAGGAAACAAATCCAGTAAAGAAAATAGCTTCATGTTTTCAGCTACAACTATAAATAAGTGAGTAATCAGAGTTGAATTAAAAAAATAGCATACACTATGCACAAATATTTGTGTACCGGCCTTTTAAGTATTCTACTAGCTCCGCTAGTCCCTGTAGAAAAGTGTTGACAATAAAATTGCATATTAGAGTGGTATTAAGCCCCCAGATCCTCCAGAGCTTTGAGGCAGTACAATTGTGTTCTCTGAGATGATGGTACTCCATTGAATACAGTTGGAGATGAGCTGGAATGGTGATCTTCCAGCATTCTGGCCTCAATAACACAGTTATACTAAATGCAGTCAAATCCTCACAGCAATGTTCTAAAAATCTACTAGAAAGCCTACCCTGGAGGGTAAAGAAGACAGATACTCCAACAAATGCAGAATAAACTCTCATCTGTTTTTTAGGTTATATACAGCTGCTTCCACCGGCTCTTCTATAACCAAGATTATATATACAGAGAGCCCCCCTCAACCTATTAAGCCCTTTAACAGTCCCATATTCAGCCACCAGAGCCTTAGTCAGCTAATGTAATGACAATGGACGATTACTTCTAGATTGCAAACTCTACTTTATCTCATCCCAAAGCTCTTGTATGGAGCTCCATGACTCAACTGAACATAGAGCATGAATACACCAGACTCATAAGAAACTGTAAAAGCTTTGAAATCCTGCATCAGCAATGGCTGAATTTGTCTAATATCTGTCTGGATATTTGTGAGCACATAAGGCCAATTTCCCAGACCCAGATTATGCCTTAGCATTATGACATACCACCCTACAAAAACGATTTGTCACTGCAATATCTGTATGTAATATATATATACATATTACAAAATAAAAGACCACTTAAAAATGATTAGCTTCTTTGATTTTACCAAGTTGAAAACCTCTGGAATATTATCAAGAGGAAGAAGGATGATCACAAGCTATCAACCAAGCTGAACTGCTTAAATTTTTGCACCAGGAGTGGCATAAAGTTATCCAAAAGCAGTGTGTAAGACTGGTGAAGGAGAACATGCCAAGATGCATGAAAACTGAGATTAAAAACCAGGGTTATTCCACCAAATATTGATTTCTAAACTCTTAAAACGTTATTATATGAACTTTTTAAATATGCTCTAAATGACAATATTTTTATTTGGAATTTGGAAGAAATGGTGTCTGTAGTTTATAGAATAAAACAACAATGTTCATTTTACCCTGCTTATACACTGTACTGCTTTCAAAGAGAGAGTAAATCCCACCCACTGAGCACACTGATTGCTTGGCGGAGCAAAAAATAGACCAATCAGGATGCTCTGTATGTCTCACTCATTATGTCTGTCACTCTCTGTCCCTGTCTCACTTCCCTCAGAAATGTGCGCAAGCGGGTCGATATACAATGTACTAATTTCTGGGATATTTTAGATGACTTGCGGGCATCAGGGAGCCGCTATCAATATGCTATCAACATCAATATGTACTAAATTGTGAATTAAGACGTTCTTTTGTTTTGTTCTTCTTAGGTTTAAGAACTCCGCAGAGGCATGCACAGAAAATTTTAATTTTAATAAAGTGACAGGTTTACTTATATGGACAAATTAGTAGACTAAACCAGATTTTTTAGGTGTAAGGTCATTTTTAAAGTTGTTTTCACTGAGTAACACAAAGTGGCATTAAATATATCTAATGTGTTTTTTTATTTAATAATAGTAGCAGGCTGGGAGGGTATCTTCTAACTAATTCTCTTGCATGTCCTACACCAGACTATTTCTTAAATTCTTCTGATTTGACTTCTTATTTTTTCCTTCTATCTCTCCCATGTTTTGAGCTGCCCCCAGCTGTGCACTTGATGGCAATGCAAGGCTATTCATGGCTGGGTGCTGGTGCCTGCCTTTTCAAGATTAGGGAAGATCTAGGGAAGGCTTTCACGCTAACTCCTGGGGTAATTTTCACTTTTATGGAGGGCTCCTCTGTGAATTTATTCCCATCCGGAACAAACATGTATGTGTTTTTCTCAGACGTCCAGGCTGAATTACATACTGTTTTTCGCTGAACTTGGTGGTCGTCCTGTAATTTTAGTCCCGTCCAGATCCACATCTCAGAGTTTCGTCTCCTTGTGTTTGATAAAATAGCTATTTGTTCACTGCTACGCACTGTAATTGCACTTTGGGAGCGCATTTTCAAGGAGATCCATGTAAACACAACAGCCAGTGGAAATGGAGGATCTACTGAACGCGATGTCATGTGACCGAAAAAGTAGTCCAGATGCAAGAGTTTTATAACTGAGTAGAAGTGTGGGTTATGGGCTATAAACTCACATTCTCATAATTCGTAACCTGCTTCTGCATTAGGCATAGCTCCTCATAATCTCTTTGTGCAGTTATTCTCATTGTTCCCTTATTTGTGTGCTAACTGCTTGTATTTGTTGTGTTATCCACTGTTGATCAGAATGGATGGGTTCCCCTTTTGATTCTTGGTTCCTTTTAATGTTTCTAACTCCTAACTTAAGTGAGTAAAAGCTGCTTTGCATTTACTGTAAAGTGTGTTATTTACATGAATTTGAATTGAAGTAAAATGGATTAAATTTGCCCTGCTTGGGTGTCATACAGGTTGGTTTATGTGCTCATAAATCTCATCAAATAAGCTCAACTGGGCTGGTCAAAACATCAATGTTAGCAAAACTATACGGTCCCTAAATATTTTCTTTTTTACACTTAGGCTGTAACGCCTCGAAGGGTTAACTAATTCAACACAACTTTATTTCTCCTTTGCCCTCTTTTCCTCTACTTATCCCATAATCATGTCACTTTCTCTCTTTATCTTCATTCCCTCGTTCCCACCATGCTGTCCATCTCACCATCTTGATGGCCTCGGGATAGAGAGGCTCAATGAGGACACCGCGGCTGGTGGCCACACTCTCCACTAGTTCATTCAGCGCTGCCCGCTTGATCTCTTTCCCCTTTAGGTCCGCCACACAGTCCAGAAAGTCGAAGAGAACACAGCACTGCTGCAGCTTCTTACAGAACAGGTCATGCAGCTCTGCCACCGGGGCATCTGAGAGAGAAAGAGAGAGATGAAATGACTGTGTGTAATTACTTACTTTTAAATGTGAGTAGGAAAGCAGGTGAAAGTTTGAGGTACTGCTATACAGTGAGATTTTGGTTGTGATGGTGTGCTGGATCCTGAAGCTCAGCACACCACTTACAATATCTCATGGTACAGCACTACTTTGTTTACATTGTTACGACTATGCCCACAGTTAATATCAAGACAATGTACCTAAATCTGAGAAGACACATAGCTCAGATATAGAAGCAAACACTATGTAAATGAAATGCTGAGGAATCTCTTTTTTTCCAGGCATATGATTTAGTCTCTCCTTATCTAAACTGGTGCTTACAGAGGTGTTTTTTGTGTAATTTTTATTTCAAAAATTTTAACTCATTTTCTCCAAGTTTGCACGGCCAAATACCCAACCCACTCATTAGGAATCCACCTATCACTAGTGATGCCCCAACACCCATATGCCTCCTCTGATACATGTGAAGTCACCACCGCCCCTTTTGAACTGCTGCTGATGCAGCATTGCTGAGCAGCATCACAGCGCACTCAGAGGAAAGTGCAGTGACTCGGTTCTGATACATCAGCTCACAGTCGCCTTGTGCTGATTGACATCACCCTTTGGAGGGATGTAGTGTGAGAGCGCCATCTACCCACCAGAAGAGAGCCAGGCCAATTGTGCCCCAACTGGGCTCTGGTAGGCAATGGCAAGCTACATGAACAGGATTTCAACCGGCAATCTCCTGATCATAGTGGCAGTGCCCTAATCCGCTGGACAACTCAGAGCCCTACAGAGGTGTTTTAAGAGTGCCAGTATTATGAGATATTGGCACTAAAAAAATGCCTCTAAGCCGATCGAATGTGAGGTCAAAGCTAACAGTGATGTCAATAAAAGTACATTGTAAATTTAAACACATTTTTTGTTAGTGATGTTTAAAAATAATAATGTCCAAAACCCCAAACTCAGCATTTACAGTCCATAATCCCAAACTCAACACATATGGTCCATAACCCTAAACTCAGAACTAACAGTCCATAACCCCAAACTCAACACTTACTGTCAACACTTCATGTGCATAAATCAAACATCAACACTTAGGGTGCATTAATCCCATCCTCAACACTAACAGTCCATAACCCCAACTCTACACTTACTGTGCAAGAACCAAACATCAACACTCAGTACAAAATTCCATCCGCAACACTCAGAGTCCATAAACCCCAACCTCAACATTTACAGTCCATAACCCCAAACAGTCCAAAACCCCAAACTCAACATTTACAGTCCATAACCCCAAACTCAACACTTACAGTCCATAACACCAAACTCAAAACTTACAGTCCAAAACCCCAAACTCAACATTTACAGTCCATAACCCCAAACTCAACACTTACAGTCCATAACCCCAAACTCAACATTTACAGTCCATAACCTCAAACTCAACACTTACAGTCCAAAACCCCAAACTCAACATTTACAGTCCATAACCCCTAACTCAACACTTACAGTCCATAACCCCAAACTCAAAATTTACAGACCATAACCCCAAACTCAACACTTACAGTCCAAAACCCCAAACTCAACATTTACAGTCCATAACCCCAAACTCAACACTTACAGTCCATAACCCCAAACTCAACATTTACAGTCCATAACCTCAAACTCAACACTTACAGTCCAAAACCCCAAACTCAACACTTACAGTCCATAACCCCAAACTCAACACTTATGGTCCATAACCCCAAACTCAAAATTTACAGACCATAACCCCAAACTCAACACTTACAGTCCAAAACCCCAAACTCAACATTTACAGTCCATAACCCCAAACTCAACACTTACAGTCCAAAACCCCAAACTCAACATTTACAGTCCATAACCCCAAACAGTCCAAAACCCCAAACTCAACATTTACAGTCCATAACCCCAAACTCAACACTTACAGTCCAAAACCCCAAACTCAACATTTACAGTCCAAAACCCCAAACTCAACATTTACAGTCCATAACCCCAAACTCAACACTTACAGTCCAAAACCCCAAACTCAACATTTACAGTCCATAACCCCAAACTCAACACTTATGGTCCATAACCCCAAACTCAACATTTACAGTCCATAACCCCAAACTCAACACTTACAGTCCATAACCCCAAACTCAACACTTACAGTCCATAACCCCAAACTCAACACTTACAGTCCAAAACCCCAAACTCAACACCTACAGTCCATAACACCAAACTCAAAACTTACAGTCCAAAACCCCAAACTCAACATTTACAGTCCATAACCCCAAACTCAACACTTACAGTCCATAACCCCAAACTCAACATTTACAGTCCATAACCTCAAACTCAACACTTACAGTCCAAAACCCCAAACTCAACACTTACAGTCCAAAACCCCAAACTCAACATTTACAGTCCATAACCCCAAACTCAACACTTATGGTCCATAACCCCAAACTCATAATTTACAGACCATAACCCCAAACTCAACACTTACAGTCCAAAACCCCAAACTCAACATTTACAGTCCATAACCCCAAACAGTCCAAAACCCCAAACTCAACATTTACAGTCCATAACCCCAAACTCAACACTTACAGTCCAAAACCCCAAACTCAACATTTACAGTCCATAACCCCAAACTCAACACTTACAGTCCAAAACCCCAAACTCAACACTTACAGTCCAAAACCTCAAACTCAACATTTACAGTCCATAACCCCAAACTCAACACTTAGTCCATAACACCAAACTCAAAACTTATGGTTCATAACCCCAAACTCAACATTTACAGTCCATAACCCCAAACTCAACACTTACAGTCCATAACCCCAAACTCAACACTTACAGTCCAAAACCCCAAACTCAACACTAACAGTCCATAAATCCAACATCAACACTTGCATAATCCCAACATAATCAAACATTAACAACCAGTCCAAATTCCTATCTGTAACACTTTAAAGCTTGGACTCTTACAGTCTATAACTACAAATTTCACACTAACAGTTTGTGCCTCACTACATTTATCAATTATTTGAACTGCATTATTTTTTTCACAGTTCTCATAGACCTCCATCAGAACTACACTACATCCTGTGACATTTTCCAGTGTAAACATTATTTGCTGTAAAGTGGCTAATACACTGCTAAAGTACTTTATTAGAGATACAAGAAAACACACAGACACAGACACACATCCAATGATGAGAGAGTAAATGCTCATGGCTTTGTGAGCAGTAGTGAGCATTTGTAAAATGATACATGCTGACACGGCTCTGTCTTAACAGGATTATGATGTTCTTTCTTTTAAAACCCTGCTCACTCTTAGCCTCACTTAGGCCTCAGTGCACTGTGACAAGGCCTTATGATCCGACTCGATCACAGACCCCCCCATCCAGTTCAGCTCACCACATACACACACACACACACAAACACGCACACACACACACAGCTAATACTGCCCATCAGGGGAGAGAGACTTACACACAACATGGTTTCAACTGCTTTGTTTGTTTTTGTGCCAAATGCACCATCTCTCTCTCTCTCTCTCTCCTTCTTTCTTTCTTTCTTCTTTCTTGCTCTTTATCTCTCTTGCTCCTACTATGGAGTCCCAGTACACCACCTCTTCATACAATTACTCTCCATTAAAAATGGATTAGACTTAACCTTCACAGCCTGTGTCAGATACAGCAGTGAAAAAGGGAGATCAAGAGGAAAGAAAGAAGAAGCAAAAAAGAGTGATAGTAAAAGAGAAAGGCGAAAAAATTAGATAAATGGATGAATGCGAGGAGAGGGGTAAAATGTGCGCGTGTGTGTGTGTGTGTGTGTGTGTGTGTGTGCGTGCAAAGTGTGTGTGTGAGGAGAAAAGAAGACCATGAAACCGCTACAGACCAGAACAGAAAAGCTGAATTGTCTGAAGAGAAGAGAAGAGAAGAGAATTTAACTGATGTGTGTAAATATAGAAGTGTATTTATAGTGTAAATATAGTGTGAATTTGAGATACACTAAGTGTAAACAGGGTAAAATGAATTAATGATTATATGTGTTATATACTGTTATATGTAATTGTGAAGTTTTGTTTGTATAAATAAAAAGTGAATGAAGTTAAACTAATGTGTGTGAATATGAAGTAAACTGTAGTTAAACTGATATGTTTGATTATGGAGTAAACTGGATTAAACTGATATGTGTAAATATAAAGTAAACTGAATTAAACTGATGTGTGTGGTTCTAAAATTAACTGAATTAAACTGATATACATGTGTTTGAATATGGAGTGGATTATGATAAAAAGCCATGTGTGGATTGAACTGATAAAGTTCGATTGATGTGTGAACAAGAAGTTAACTGAGCTGATATATGTGAAAATGCAATTAAACTGGGATGCTCTATAAAGTGAAAGGAGTTAAACTAGTTTGTGTAAAAAATGTACATTTGGAGTGAATGGAGTGATATGTTTAAATATGGTGTGAACAGAGTTAAAGCGATGTGTGAATAGAAAGTAAATGGATTTAGTAAACTGCAGTGTTTGAAGTGAATGTGAATTGTTCACTGAAATTACTTTAACAGGGATGTCTTAAAGGGCAAGCCCCTCTGCAGCAAGCCTCGCCATCACTGAATTAAACACCCTCTAATATCCTCAACTCCAAGCTGCAGCTAAATATAGTGTAGCCAATGAGAGAGGCAGAGGGGGCGAGAGAGAGACATAGAGAGGGAGAGAGAATAGACAGTGAGCAATAGAGGGAGAAAGAAATGGACGAAATGGCAGTGCAAGAGAAAGTGGGGTGGAGAGAGCAACAGGGATGATGTCATCCTTCACTCGGCCTCTCTCTATTCCTACTCTTCCTCTACCCCACCCTCTCTCCATTCTCCATCACTCCCTGTAGGTACCTATCTCTCTCTTTCTCTCTCTCTCCTCTCTCCCTCTTTCTATCCCTGTCTCTCTGAGCACAGAGACTCTCTCGTTAAATAACGGTTACTGTGTTTGGGTGGCTGATGAGCTGCTGCTCTATTTTCGGAGCCGCCAAAACCGCCTCAGCACCTAGCGGTTGGGGGAATACGGTAAAAACAGCAGCACTGCAGAAGAACAGGCAAAGCAGAGCATTTTTTGCTTGCATATTTTCTTTTGCTGTTTCTGTTTCTTGGTTGGTTTTATGGTTTCACACCATTTGCAAATGGCAGCTGCTCTTTACAGTGCATCAAAATGTCATGAGGAATGGACCAACAAAATGATTCAACAGGAATAAAATAATTAAAGATAAGAATTAAGCCTGTAACAATATTTTTCTTCTCCTGTAAAGTTATTTCTTCACATAGCCCAACATTTCCAGTTGCTAATGCAGTGTACAATATGAACATGGATGTTGCCATTTCCGAGTTCCAAGTAAAAAAATTTACATGGAGTTCTGCTACAAGTCAGGAGCTCTACTCAAAAAGTTAGGAGAGAGCCTCAACCAAACCTGAGTTCAAACTGCAAAAGTCAATAAAAAACAGTAAAAGAAATATTATTACACAATTTTATCACATCTGTCAATTTGTGACTTATTAAATTAGTTATACACACAGTACTTGCCAACTTAAATCTGTGGACATATTTTCCTGGTGGTTGGATGCACAAAATACTGCAAAATGCCTTTATCAACTGGCATTTTTAACGATAATAACTATGAGACAATGCTAACAGTAATAACCCAGGACAATTTTAGCTTAGATTCACCTTAAAAAAACACTAGTAATATAATGTCAAGCCAGCTGTGGTAAACGCCAAAGTCTTTAACTGCTTAAATACCTGGAATACCATCAATTCCAGCTCCGACAACCGTCTTCCGAAGTAAATGGAATGCAGCACAATGTGCAGAGAGGGTGTGGACTAGCATTTGCTTCCTTCAAAAGCATGTAAATCCACCCAAATGTGTCTATGAGTAATGCAAGCTATCTAATCTTTTGTACATCTGAACACGCTTGGATGAGAACACTACATGCCAATTCTGTTACATCTGCTATCAGATTCCAGCACTGGTTAGCATCACCCTGACTTATGGGAAGAGAAGGGGAGTGGTTCTACCCACAGAATCCCAGACATGGATGGCTATGGCATCATCAGTTACTGAAAACAATCATCTTATGACCGAGCTAATATTGAGAAATTTTGGACTATTTCCATTGGACAATTCACCACAGAATTGTCAAAAATTCTAGAGAATATGTATTTTTGAATGATGTTAAAAGCTACAAACAACAATAATAGAGAGCATAGTTATAATAGGTATAATGCCTTGTGCCTTAGAGCAGCACAGCAATGCCAATATTACACATTATAGCACTCCTTCTCGTGTATTATTGTGATTATACCACAGTTCCAATATCACTGTTTATTGAAAGTGTGGGAAAAAATGATCTGTTTGGTCATAAACACTCTGCTAGTTAAAATAGTTTCATTGCTGCTCTGTTTGTAGCTGTAAAGTTTGGCTTGTAAGCGCTACATCATTGCTAGGTTACCTGTATGTGGCAGAATAATACATGGAGAGCTTCAGTTACAGTGCGTTACCGGCTGATAACAGCACTCATAGAACGCCTCCCAGCCAATCACATTGCAGGGTCAGAACTAACTGTGATATAATGGTTGTGTTGACAACTGTCTATAGTAATACCATTTTCATTTCATGTTTAATTACTCAACAGAAATGGCCCTACATTTAAAATATACAACTTATGATTATCTGATAATGCCAACACTGTTGATGGTTGGTTGTTCTATATTTTGAATCATTTCTACTGGATAGTTTAGCATGTAATTACCACAAAATATGAAGGACAACCAGCAGCATGAGCAAATGAGCAAATAACAATCACCTAATGACAGGGTTAACACTTGGTTGTATGTACCACAATTTGACTATTTCTATTGGACAGTTTACTATGAAATTGCTAGAAAATATGTTATACATTTACAAATTGTGCATAAAACTACACACAACAGCAATGAATGTTTAAAAAATAAAATATATTTTTCCAACTACACTTAGTAAAATAGTAAATAGTAAAATGTATTTCAATATTAAAAACAAACAAAAAAAAAACAGACTGGATTAATTTTAATGTTTATGTTAATGGGTTTCTGTCAAATTATTTATAAGCAGATAACAAGGAAATAACTTAGCAAAGTTGAACATAAATATTTCCTAAAATTAAACATATGCATTTATACAATCAATAAAACTAGCTAATAATCACAGCAAGCCAGTAAACAACAGACACACAGCCATGTGTGCAAGTCTACAGCATGCAAAGATCTGCCATGTTCTTTATTTGGTATTCACAAGAACACAGACTGGATTGAAGCTCTTTGCTTGAATTAATTAACACATTGCAATGACCCAACATCAAATATAGGCCACAGCGGAACACATATTCAGATGCTGTCAAATGGTTAGTGTGGCTTTGCTGAGCTATTACACTGCTTAAATATCTAGTCTAATCTTTTTTTTCTCTCTCTCTCTGTTTTTTTTGTAAAGACATTCTTCTATACACTCTCACAGAATTCTGTGAAGGTTCTTCACACTGTCATTTTGTAACACTGTTACAAAAAGGATAATTTAAATTACCCATATTTATAAATGCTTTTCTTGTTTATTATCTTTCTTCCTGAGGTCTACTATAAATGTCTTATGTGGGTTTGAAATCAGTTCTAAAAGATATTATAGTATGTTTTTATATGGCCATATTTCAGCCTGTATTTATTCTTTAGAAAAATCAGGCTTGGTTAAAAAACACATGCCAAATGTCATGTGATGGCATGAAGTTTAACCTTTAGAGAACAGCTTGGGAACAACCACAACTATATTGCTGTTTATTGATGTGTATTATAACACTGTCCAACTTATCAGTTTGAAAGAGGCCTGATGGATGGCTATTGGATACCATATGGACGGGAGATTCCATTTTCGCAGAAGGAATTACCATTAGCAGTGGACAGCACAGTGGGTGGTAATGATTGGGAACGGTGATGATTGGCTAGAACTGTCAGGGTAAACAAATAAGTGTCCTACATGCACATTCCGCATGCTAGTTTCTGTCACATGACTTGTCTGTGCATGTCTGTGTATTACTGTCTTTTATAACTTCAGCATGATTTTGCAGGAATATGTAAACACAATCGTTTTTAAGATACAAAACCAGGGAATGGGAAATCCATCAATCTTTTGATAGAATCTAACTGAAATTAAAGTTCTTTTTTATTTCTTTTTGATTTAATTCACCACTAAGAAGACATCAAATATACAGAAATTGGAATGTTATAAATTAAACAATTATTAGGCAACTAAAAAGTGAAAATACCTCATAATTAATATTGCCCAGTCTGCATTTCAACGTTTATTCCATTTAAAACATCATCAAGGTTAAATTACATTTAATTACATACTTTTTGATTTAAAAGGATTAAACTATATAGAACCAGGAACACTCAAAGAGGCATTTGCATGCAGAAAAGGTTCTATAGCTTGATTCAGAAGTAAGACGATGTAAAGTTTTGATGTAGCCTCATAATAAACATGTAGTAAAATGCTAATAAAATCTGAATAATTATCATATCCATGACAAAGATACTGGGCCCTATCTTACACCCAGCCAACAACAGTCTGTTTTCACACCTTGTTCCTGTGTAGTCTGAATAGCAAAGGTGCTTGTGAATATACTGTATCTACACCAATGGACATGGTGGTCTGGAAGTGAGGTGTGTTCAGGTAAATTTCTGGCGTATTGCTATCTTGGCAACAGAAAACACAGATGGTTTCAACAGTCAGCTGTTAGACAATCATTGCTATCTTGGCAGTAAATGGTCAACACAGGCACATGCCCAAAGCACGTACACCCCCGATTGTAATGCACACATGGACATGCAGCTGTGCACAAACAACACATAGGGCATGCATATTGGCAGCTATGCAGCTCTTACATTAACAAACCACAGAATGAACGAGCCTGAACAAGCAGGTCAGTTTCCTCTGCTGAGAAGCATTGGACACATACAGGAAGCGGCGCCATTAAAATAGCAGTCTGCCAACACCAGAGTGCACCTGATTCTTAAAGGGAATGGCAAGTGACACACTGATTGGTTTATTGTACGTTACACCCAAAACACACCCATTATTAATTAAGAGAATTAGTACATGTCTTTTGCACATTTCAAGCCACGGACAGCATACTTTTCCTGTCATTACGACAGCAAAGACACACTAACACGCTCTAAATCAAGCTGCACTGTTTGCAGTTCACGGTTCTATTACTAAAATCCATCCCATGTTAACCTTTCCACAATCATTTAACGTTAAATGTGGTTTCAACATATTTTTTTTTTTTAATACTGAAACTGCAACTAACATTATTTCAACCAAATTTTAATGTTGAAGATCGGTCGTGTGCCAACTGGACGGGCCTGACGCAATCAAAACGCAACAAGCGTGGAGTGAGATGCTCTTTATTTATGCAGTAATAATTAAAAATTCATTCATTCATTGAGGCAAATGATTAATTTTGTTTGGTTTCAGATGAAAAAATATATATTTTTTGCATCCCTATTAATATCAGTATTTCTTAATGTATATGTTAAGAATCAGATTCCCTTGGCTCTAGCGTTCCGTTCTTCTCATTTCTAGCTGTAATATCTCTCTCCTTTCTTCTCTTCTCTCCCTCTTTCTCTTTCGCCCCCTTTATTGATCCGAGGAGGCCAGAGAAAGAGCAAACCTTCTGTCTACTGTAACCCTACACCACTCTGTCCAGCTGGAGCTATATGAACATTCAAGCACACACACATACACTAAGACACACACACACACAAGGAGCTAAGCACAATGCAGGAAAATGCATGACTCAAGCACTGCAGGAGTGTAAAACAGGCTTAAACATACACACACAGACACAGCTTTATCCCATACACATACACACAGCGATGCACAACAATTCACTACAGCACAGGATATTCACTCACCACACAAACACAAAAACACAATTTGAATAAAAAAAATCATTAGCATTCAATGCATTTCCCCGACCCACATAAAAAACAAATCACTGTCACTTCAAAGCAGCCGATTAATAGTTTTCAAGTGGCGGCCAAATATAAAACCCAAACCCCAAAATCACTTTGAAACTGGAAGTTGAGTCCTCTAAGCAATGAAGCGTTGCAGTAAAAGTGTGTTGTGAGCGGCCTATTGCAGAAGAAAAGCTCTGCTTCAGGCTAAAGGGGCTATTTACAGAAACACACACTCACTCACGAGGACTAGCAAAAGCCAAGTCAGAGTTGGTCTTGAAGTAAGACTAATAGAAATCATATAAATCATACACACATATGGCCTAATTCAGTTATTTCCCCAGTTACACACTATAGTCATTCTCCAAAGTGGCGTAACTAGAACTAGGAATCATGGGGCTCATTACAAAAACAAAACAAAAACACCAGACCATCCATTTTAAAATTATCCTCAATTAAGAAACAATAATGTATTATACTGTCTACTTGTTTGTGCTTACATTTAGTTACTGAAGAACTTTGGCTGCACATTGGCAAGAACTTGGCAATACAACACGTAACACTTTACAAAGATTACTATTCAATATATCGCAATATATTACAATCCTGTAAGCATATTTAGAAAAACGTAGAAAAAACCTGTCAGATGCAACCAAAAAAAGTCACACTGTAATATTTAATTGGACAGTCTTTAGCTTTGACGGCTGGATGCATTCACTGTGGCATTGTTTCGATAATCTTCTGCAGTGTCACAAGATTTATTTAAATCCAGTGTTGCATTAACTTTTCACCAAGATCTTGCAGTATTGATGATGGTAGATTCTGACCTCTGCACAAAGTCTTCTCCAGCACATCACAAAGATCCTCAATGAGATTAAGGTCTGAACTCTGTGGTGAACTCTCTCAATCCATGTGTGAAAATGATGATCTCATGCTCCCTGAATCACTCTTTCACAATTCCAGCCCCATGAATCCTGACATTGTCATCTTGGAATATGCTCGTTCTATCAGGGAAGAAAAAATCCATTGATGGAATAACCTGGTCTATATTCAGTATATTCAGGTAGTCAGCTGACCTCATTCTTTCAGCACATACTGTTGCTGAACCCAGACCTGACCAACTGCAGCATCAACCCAACATCATTTACTTAGTTAAATCCAGTTGGCGACTTTTTTTGGCCAGGCAGTGTAGATTAAAAGAAAAGCACAAACTATCAGATTTATAAAATCTGAATACAAAAAAAAGCTGACTTTTAATCCAGTCAGAACACTGGTATCTAAAAACAATACAGCTTAAGAGGGCAGGTCTGGAAGCAATCCTAATAAACTGATACAGTGTTTTTTTTTAAGGAAATATTTTGATACAATAGGAAATGAAGATTTTTTACACATCTAGTAGATATCCTTGAGCACTGATGTGAAGTATAAGTAGTATATAAGTAGCAATAAGGCATCCAGTAAGGGTGTAACACAGTTTTTAAAAATATGAAACACTGATACACAGTTAAAAACTGCACACTCACACACACATATACAGTATATATGTATGTACTATAAAATAGTATAGATACATATATACTGTACATGCTGCTGTCAGAATAAAACCTGCATATCTTAAAAATAAAACCCTACAGGAGAAGATTAAAAAATAATAATATTTTATGAAAATAAATATAAAGAATTTTTATTCGAAATATTTTTAATTCAAGTATTTTTATTAAGAGATTTTGACAGTGTAATTGTAAAATGTTAAATTACGTAAAAAAAGAGTAAGAGACACAAGGTTTTATTCCAACAGCAAAAAATAGTTTAAAAATTATTAAACTTAATAAAATTTTAAATTACACAAAAAAAGAGAAAGAGATACAAGGTTTGGTTTCAACAGCAGAATATAATTATTTAACTGTAAATATAATTATACATGGATTGTTGCACTGCTACTGTCTAGTAAAGGTGTTAGGGATTAATGGTTTTATTATTTAATCAATATTTGTCATTTTTAACTTAATCTTTCAGAATAAAAATGTAACATGTCTTTTCTTCTTTTACATACAGCAGGAGCTGTCACACCCAGATACAAATACAGACACACCAGCACGTTTCCACTAACATGCGGCTACGGTCACACATTAATGAACAACTGCACCATACAATGTCTGTCACACACAGTCAAACACAGCTTCACACGTGACACTTATATGGGGCGCTAGAAATAATGAAGACACACATCTGTATTTATACCAAGCATGAACAAGAGTAGATGTAGAGAAATACAGTGCATATGGCCACATTTATAAAGCAGATGTTGCCTCTGATTCACCCAGTATATAGTAAGATCTTTCCTGTGTTTTATTTAAGATTAGATATTGATAGAATTAACTAACTTACTAATTAATAACATGTACTGTTAGACTAATCAGGATTTTATTACATTTTTAAGAAACCTATAGTCGATTGTTAAAAATTAGCCAGGCGAATTAGTACACGATGTGGCTAAAACTGTATTAGAAGCCATTTTGATGTCTGTTCTGTTTCTCTACCTTTCTCATAGTGTTAAACAGTGTTGTAAAACACATAAACACGAAGAGATCATATAAATGAAGAGACAGGCCAATAACAATTTTCGTAACAAAAATTGTAATGCCTGTTCCAGGACAAAGTCCCATTCCTAACTAAAAACAGCCAATCAGCTTGCTGTAGATATGAGCGCAGGCGCAGTAGCCATAAGAAGCCCCTCAGTAAAAACAGACAATCAGCTTGCTGGTTGTGCTGAGAGCAGAAGAGTGTAAGTGTGCTAGTAGGGAAGGCACTCCTTGCTGTGGAGATGTGCGCAGGTGCAGCAGCCATAAGAAGCCCCTCAGTAAAAACAGCCAATCAGCTTGCTAGTTGTGCTAAGAGCAGAACAGTGTAAGTGTGCTAGTAGGGAGGCCATCCCTTGCTGTGGAGATGTGCGCAGGCGCAGTAGCCATAAGAAGCTGAAAATTATTATTTAGGTGAACACTATAAAATGTTCATGATTAATTGTTTATCAGATCTTATCAGTGATTTAAAATATGTTTATGAAATCATAATCGTAGTCTCCCTATACAAACAGTTGGAAGTCTGGTCTTGAATGGCTGTAAATAAAGTCACGTTTCAAAGATGGCCACTGAGTGAAGTGACTGTCCTATACGGAATTTGACACAAGTGTATTTTTTGTTAATACACAGTTTGGCACAGTTTAAAGGACCAATATGTAACTCATTTTCAGTAGTAAATGATAAAATGATCAGGATGTATCATCAGATATTAAGGAAACATGCTAAGTGAAAGCACTGGCAGCTCTTGTCAGCAGAGCTTCAGCAGTACGTTCCTATTTTAAGTGTGCAGTCCGTCCCGGAGTTTTGTGTCAGTTTTATCCTCTGACTCCTCCTGCTGCTCGTTCCCCAACACTAACTCCACCCCCGAGGTTGCCAGCACGTAACACTACGCTACAGCGACCTGTGCTGCAGCAAAGGAGCTAGCTAGCAGAGCTGGTTCAGTTAAACCTCAGCTGCTACACAGCTTAAAAAGCCTTAGCATGTCTCAAAAAGCTCAGTTACCAAAGAAGGAATATAACAAGAGTGAATATTGGCTGTGAGTTGGAGAATTAGAGCTCAAAAAGACTACAAGTCCGACCCAGAGCTGCTACTTTTCTCCTGAACAGGTAAGATAACTGGCTAGCTAATTCAGTCAGGTAATTTATCACCACCACCAGGTTAGCTTACACAGTTACAGCCGACCGCGGCGCTCCCTCGCACGGGACACAGCCGACCGCGACGGTCCCTCGCACGGGACACAGCCCTGCCAACTGCGGCCCTTCCTCGTGTAAAATACAGTCAATATAACGCTAAATACTGAGTTTAGAATTGCTGTATTTCTCCTCTCTCCTCTCGCTCGTACTCTGCCTCTCCTACTAGTCTAAACTTTGTGTAGATTTGTTAGATTCAGCCTGCTGAATTTGGCAACCCAAGCTAGTTCCGTGGCTGGGGTGGGGTGGGCGGGGCAGACTACTCTCTGTGGTGTTTTGAAATTGGACCGCTGTAGCCATTTCACACACTCGCTCTCATTTCCTACAGAATGTACCTTTAAGGCTACAATGTCATGGTTCACATAGTGTAAGTCTCTGTTACATGTTAGCTAGATAGCTACATTTGATTAGTTATTCATCGAAAGGATTTTTATTACAACACAACACAATTAGTCAATAATCGATTTTAATTAGCTCTTTA
Source organism: Astyanax mexicanus (assembly GCF_023375975.1). Classification (NCBI taxonomy): domain Eukaryota; kingdom Metazoa; phylum Chordata; class Actinopteri; order Characiformes; family Acestrorhamphidae; genus Astyanax; species Astyanax mexicanus. Next base: position 24,475,218 of record NC_064415.1, on the reverse strand, counting down.
AAAAAGTATTTTTACTCTTTATTACATTTAACTCCAATTGCAAATGTGTTTCCTAAGGTCATGATCTACAGCTAGCACATCATATAATCAGTTAGCGTTTATTTCAAGCTCAAGCATAATACAGTAATAGACCAACATCAGTGAAAGACAAAAAGTGAGCTCAAACAAAGTTCATTTTAGACATTGATAAATACAGTATGGACTAACTGCACAGTTAAACTACACTTCTCTTTATTGAGGAATGAGGAAAGCACCTTACCCTGAATGAGGTAATCATTCAGTGTCTTGGTGAGTGTTTTGGTCATCAGTTGTTTTCCTAGCCAAGTACTAAAACAGAGGCGTTCTGAGTAGACCGCTAGAGTAAATGCTGTATTTGTATTCATAAGATCTAAAATGCAAAATCTAGTCTTATTGTTTAGTCCTTTAGTCCAATCACTTTATAAAACAGTATACAGCTCTGAAAAAAATTGAGACCACTTCAGTTTCTGAATCAGTTTATTTGATTTTGCTATTTATAGGTATATGTTTGAGTAAAAATGATCATTGCTGTTTTATTCTATAAACTACAGACAACATTTCTCCCAAATTCCATTGAAAGCATTTATTTGCAGAAAATGAGAAATGGCGGAAATAACAGAAAAGATGCAGAGCTTTCAGATCTCAAATAATGCAAAGAAAACAAGTTCATATTCATAAAGTTCCAAAATCAATATTTGGTTGAATAACCATTGTTTTTAATTACAGTTTTCATGCATCTTGGCATGTTTTCCTCCACCAGTCTTACACACTGCTTTTGGATAACTTTACGCCACTCCTGGTGCAAAAATTCAAGCAAAATTCAATTTGGTAAAATTAAAGAAACCCATAATTTGTAAGTGATCTCATTTTTCTTCCAGAGCTGTGCACAGTATTACTAGATTAACAGATTATCTAGGTTAAATAAAATCCTCAGCTGATGTATTGCTGCTAATATGCTAAAGGAACAATCCACTGAAGGTTCTTCAATGGCAGTGCTTCAAAGAACTCTTTTTGGCAGTTTTATCTTTTAGATGCTGGTCATCATAGTTCACTAAAACTCTCACTGGGGTGGTATCTTGCTTGTCACTGTGATCGTACCCTCATGGGTATGTCTTTGATACCTGTAGTTGAGGCAGCAGTGCTGTAGGGTTTTTTTTTCTTCTGCAGTTTTATTTTACATTATTTTAGTATAGTTTGTATGTATTTAAAATGTTAGATTGTGAAAAGGTACAGATATGCACCCTTCATCCTGCAGTAGTGTGTACTACATTAGACATACACAAAACACATTGAAATTAAAGGGTCGTGTTTTTCATTTTCATTTTTTTATAAAATATTATTAAATACATATCAACTGTGGAGCGAAGAGATACAGAGTCCTGATACTGATATGCAACCTGTCACGATAACTACATTATCGACAATAAATGGACAATACCTTAATCATTTTTGATAATCGTGATATTTTATACTGTACTTATTTGTATATTTGTTTAAATATATAACAGTAAACAGTATTTTAGCCAGTAATAAAATACAAGACCAATGCTTCATTAATTGTGACTACACACACACATAGTGTGGACTGCAGTAGGTGAATAAAAATGATATATTTCACAAATTATGATTAATTACAAATTTGTTGTCTTTAAAAGGTTATGATGATGCGTCGGTAGGCTAATATTATCATGCTAGTATTCTATTATCGTTAAGTCAGTGGCATTTCAATGGTCTTTAAATGACAATAATGTGCTTTATCGCAATTATTTCTGGAATTATATATCACAGAAACAAAAACAATTACCTGATCCATCTCCGTATTGGTTATTTTATAGAACTCTTGTAAATTATAAAGCCTATCTGTACTGTTTATAATGATGGCTTAAAAATGTAAATAAAAAAATACAATAGCATGTATACCTATATATCTATATATGCCACTATCTGAATAAAACTTCTATTTCTAAAAATATTAAACTTTACAGGAGAAGAGAACAAAAGAATTTAAATTGTACAGAAATTGAATTCCAAGTAATTTGGGGCCATTCCTATTGATTAATTCATTATGAGATTTTGACACAAAGTAAAGATCATTTTAAATAAACGAGGAAGAGATGCAAGTTTTTTATTTTATTTTTTTTCCATCATATATATATATATATATATATATATATATATATATATATATATATATATATATATATATATATATATATATATATATACAGTATTTGAGTATCTGTATGTAATAATGTGGTGTCTACAACATACTGTGGGTGAACATGTGGGCTCACCACATTGCTAAACGTTCTCCCTGACGCAATTCATGAATCAAAACATCACCCGTAAACTGTGACACCCATACCCATAACTGTAACATCTGAATTGGCGTTGATTCTAAAAATGCTGCAATTGTTCAGGCTTGATAAAACACCAATTAAATGACTCACGTGACCACGCATGATGATCATTTGTAAACTTGGTTGTTCACACTTTTCTGCAGAACTGCTTGTTATGTCAACCGGTATGAGGTTGCAACATCACGGCTAAGTCATAAAGCTTCGGTAATGCCTTGCCTGAGGTGAAGCTTAAATTCCAGTATGTGTAGTGTGGGGGAAAAAAAATACATAACACATTGGACTTTGACTGGTCTATGAAAAACTGATCATGTGTTACTCTAAATACTTAAGAAGATACCACATACAACAACATGGAGAGGAAAATGACAATAAGCCTATTTTATACATGACTGCTTGAAATGTTTTCAGGCTATAAAGCATGTGCTGTCTTTAGCTTGTGTTCAGAGCACTTCAAAATGGAGCACATGCACTATGACAGCGGTGGTTTTGGTGGTACTCCCATTATAAACCGAACTCTAAATTTTCTAAAGTCAAATTGCAAAAAAGAAGTCTAATTTGATTGTTTTAATATAAACATAAGTGCTTGCACAGGTCATAGATATAGTATTGATGCTAGTATTGATGGTTTAAGTGACTCATAGCAAGTGGCACAAAAACATCAACACCAAAAACACAGTGTGATAAAGATGATGGAGGTCATCAAGGTTACAAACATTAGCAGTCAAATATAACAAATCAATAAGGAGAACAGTAGAGCTGTTATAGAATCGCTCTCTACTCTCTATTAGAGCTTCATGTGTGCCACTATAAGCAGGCCATCGGGGTGGTAAAAGCAGGACAACGGCTCAGTCCAGACCCCCCATATTGGCAGCACACCCACATCTGCACTGCCACATCACATGGGGAGATGTCCTGCCAAAATCAGCTGCACTAGAAATCCAAACTAAAAAAAAAACGCATCCCAAATGAATCCAAAGCAAACCGCATGACGCCAAAGTGTGAATCATGCATGTGTTGTGGGCGTCTGAGTGAAATAAATAATAAAAACAAATTGAATCATACGTGTGATCGGTGGATGAGATGGATGCATCTGCCCTATGAACCACGGTCAAAAAATAAACCCACTCATTAAATACATCTGGGCGCGTTTTTAAGTGATTCATCGCAAAATATGTTTAATATCCTGTAGAGGGTGTACGCAATCTCCTGTTTTATAACGTTTGCATTGAAACTGCATTCAGAGCATCGAAGCTTTACTGCTTGAGTTGTCAAGGTGACAAAGATGACTGGAATGATTGAATGAACATGGTTTAGTAGGTTTTGTACTTAAACCCAGCTCTGGATGATGACCTTGGCCACACTACTGTTGCTCAGCTTTTGAATGCAAATCTTTTAGAACACTCTCAATTAAACATCAACTTGTATGGCACCTTGAGGTCTTGCGTGGCTAACACCCACCCACTGTTGGACATCAACATGAGTGAGTTCATCATTAAAGCAGAGTGTAGGAACTGGGAGGTGGAATCTGCAATTTTTAGTCTGATTAATTTGGACTATGTCTTGTTTTTACACTTCTAGTGATTCATATCTAGCATGATTAACACTTAGATATGGACTAAAACAACTCTAGAATGGATTTTTTTTTATAAGAATGTGTTCCAACCTTGATCCAATACGACTTTTAGGTGCTTTTTGCATGTTTGAGCTAAACTAAAAACAATTATGCCAATGCTGCTATCCGATATTACACATGTACCATATATATCTGCCCGATGTTGATGCCAACATACACATTTATAACTAGAGAGACTAGACCCTGTGGTATAACTATAGAACATTAAATTTAAATGAACATAAATCATTGAATTTGAAAGTAGCAAAGCCAGTGTTGGCCAATTGTAGTAATTGTAATTGTAATGCCAATGATTCTTAAAAAAGCAATTATCTGCTGATACTGATTTATTACCGATATCATTGTGCTAAAATATTATCCAAATAACTACTGCAGCTACAAACGAATACAATTTCTGATGTCACTACAAATTAAACTGCTCAGAAATCTCCACTTGGACCTTATTCCTGTATTTACTTTCTTGCTCCTGTGAAGTTTGTAATTTTCCCTGTGTATCTTTAACTACCTGCTACCTGTGCCTTTTTTAATTAATATTTATATTAATATGTATAGTAGTTGCTAGTACATAGTATAGTACATGTTTTTAAAATTGTGTGTGGCTAGCTAGCAGACATAATTAACCTATTAAGACAGCTAGCTAATAGATAGATGTTTATTCTCATTATTATTTTACCAGTGTTCTGAATCTTATTCTTGTAGAATCTTTGCTTTACTACTAAGCTAATTGGCTCCTTTTATCTAAAGCCTGGACTTTCCATAATACAGTCACCACATTGAATGTTTCCATTCAAATGTCAGACATTTTTTTCTTAACTAATTGCTCATTTCTCAGGTCTCAGCTATGGTGCATTTGATTTCACTGCCTCCTTCCCTTTTGTGCAGGCCCTGTCCACATGTTTCAAGATATTTTTAAAAACTGATTTTTTTTTTTACTTTTCTGTCTACGCATAGATGAAAACACTGGCATTAAACATCAAATAACCAAGAGAAAGGACGAAAACACAGAGGTTTTATCCCATTACACACTGCTCTCTATGTACTGTGCTATGTGCTAAGTAATTCTGAATGTAATTAAAGCATTATATATTAGTAATAGAACAGTATATTAATGTATTAATACGTCTGTTCATATGTCTCTCATCTAAAATCTAGTGCATTGTAGTTATTTAGTTGACTACACAGAGAATAAGGAGGTATTTCAGATTTGTGTCGTAGAAAAGCTCTGTTTTCAGTGGCCAAAAACAGCATCTTTAAATGGACAGTTTAAAGATTTAAAGTTTAAAGTTTTAAGAACAGTTTAAAGACTGTTCTTAAAAATATCTGGATTTGTGTGAGCAGGACCTGAGAGAAGAACATCCAGGTGTTGAGTCAAAGATCCCACCCTGCACCAACAAGCTGATATGCTGAAATAGGCACCTACATTATAACCTTAACCGCAAGAAGAGGGAAACAGAAAAAAAAACTAGTTCATCTCACATCCAAGAGCTGCTTCCAAAAGCCGTAAAACTGTGCATTATAGATGAACCTGAATATGGAAGTTCTACAATACCGGAAATCAAACATGCACCAGGCTCCACTCTTGATCATGAAATAAGTACACCCTCACTGGTGTGCTTGCTGGGTTTGTGTAACCCAAACCTGGCTCCTCCTATTCCTCCTGTGAACATCTGGTGGCACATGCTGACCTGGTTGAGGCCTACACACCACAAGCCAGTCCTTGAGTGTTCTTGGAAGCAATGCCATAAAGGAACCACTTCCTACTTCCCTAAAGAATCAAGTGTAAAGAAGAGTGCCTGAGCGTGAAGAACCTTTCTGAAGCTTAAGGATCCTCCATATCAGGTAGAGGTTCTGTGTCAAGTGATCCTAAATCGTTCTCTAGTAAAAAGGATGTGAATGCTTTAATGGTTCTTCTCAAGATGTTTCTTTAAAGATCCCTCTTTTCGAGAGATGAGAGTATAGAATCACATACTCACAAGTCAAGAACCATTTAGGAACCTTCACCTTTTTCAGATCTGTGTTTCAACTGTGGGCTAAATGTGATGGTGCTTAGAGAACCAGCATGACTTCACACACTCACAAACATCACAACACAACAAAACATGGCTTCCTGGCTTGTCCCAGCAGCCCATGGCCTTACCTTTGATCAGCGGCAGAGGCGTCAGCTCCACCTGCGAGCTCTGGTAGCGGAACTGCGAGGAGCTGTGGGACCTTCTCTGGCGGGCCCGGCGCATGGACCTGCGGGGGAAGCCATCCACCTTCTCGGCACTGGGCACAGAGAAGCCTGTGGTGGGAGAGGACGGGCTGGATGGAGGGAGCTTGGTGGGGGTCTCCATGGCTGCCTGCAGAAGCCCTGGCTGATGCTTCAAGGAAGAAGAAGAGGAGGAAGAGGAGGAGGAGCAGGAGGAGGAAGAGGGTAAGGAGGTGAGGTAAAGAGGAGGTGAAGGGAGAGGTGAGAGATGCTGCAAATGAAGAGAGCACCACTCACAGCCCTAGCTTGTGGATGCTGAGGCTGCTGAAAAAACAGGCTGGGATGGAGGGAAGGAGGCAGCAAAAAATAGCAGCTTCAAGCGAATGGAATGAGGGGATGGAGGGAGGGGGTAGGGCGAGAGAGGGAAATAAATAAAGCCGGTCAAGGTGTGGATGGAGGGGGTCCGATGCTTGATTCGAGGCAATAGGCGATTCCCCCCTCCGTGCCTTTTCTCCCCCCTTCTTCTTCTTCAGCACGGGACGTGCCTTAAAAGCGAGCGCGAGCTCGAGCGTGAGCGCATCTCCAAGACAATGACCGCTGCAGAGAGCTGCCTATAGCCGAGCAGGTCTACTTATAGGAATATGGGGGAGCCCATGTGCCGCCACTGTGCAGAAGAAAGCCTGCTCCTATTGGCGTCATCAGCCAGTCATCGGCCTTGATGTGGGATATTTCAGCGCGTTCACACGCGTGCAGACACAATCCGGATCAGGTGCGGCGAATATTACAAATAGAAATGCAATAAAATACGGTAGAAAAATCGAAGGGAGCTGCAGTGCCCGCGCCGCGCCGCCCCGCTGCCCATCAACGGTGCCGCTCCATGTCGGGAGTCCAATTGAGAGATTGATTAAAGCAACAATAATATTAAATATTAACAACAGCCGTATTAATAATAATGCAAATAATAAACAGCAATAAAATCCGGTCGGATGCCTGGAGCTGTTGTGATGTGATCTCGTAAGAGGCGCTCGCTCGTCGTCTCGATGCTCTCTCTCTCTCTCTCTCTCTCTCTCTCTCTCGCTCGCTCTCTCTCTCTCCTCCTCACCCCGCGGCCGTGAGCGCGCGCGCAGGGCGGGGACGCGCCTCGGCACGCGCGCGCGAGACTCCGCGAGGCTTACAGCAGCAGCAGCATCAACAGCAGCATCAGCAGCAGATTGGCCAATTGTTTTTATGTAGTAAAACAAGGCCAAAGAAATACGCTGCTGTATTTTAGATGAAGTCGAATGTCATTTTTTTTAAATGTTTGATTATTTTGGTAACAGATTTTTTTTGCAACATTGAAAGTTATTAGAAAGAATTTAGAAATGTTATTAGGATTCTAACATGTTAAGAAAATATGGATAATCTTGTATGTTTAAAAAATAATAATAATATTAATAAGCAAAATAAATTGGCATATAAAGCAGCAGCACTTTTTTTCTTTTAAATCAAAATCAGTAGTGCTCCTACGTAGAGAGAGGACAAACTATTATAATTATTGGCACTATTGTGCTTCTGCTATCATTTTTGCAAACCCACCCACTCTAAAAAACACACAAACTGTGTTTGGAATGGTTCACTCATTAACTAATTTACTATTGACTATATGTAGCATTTACTATGTAGTGAACTGACTGGAAACGACCATGTTTGTGCTGCTATGAGGACATCTGACACAATGTCACTGCGTTGCATTATGGTACACATATAAAATGATAATAGTAAACTATATAGAGAGTAAAACATACTGTTGAGAGTTTAAGCAGAAATAGAAAAAGTCTGAAACGGGAGTGATTTTGAACACTGCGGATGTGTTGCTGTATTTGCAAGTTTCCTACGTTTTTTATTGTGTTCCACTGATACAAGAGCTACTGCGAACTTTGGGATATCAGAACTGCAAACTCTGTCTTCATCTGCTTATTTATACAACATTAAATAAAGAATAACAAAATTAAAACTGGGGAAAGCTGAGAACTAGCAAGCTAAAAGGGAGTGAAACAGAATCTACTCTGAAAAAAACTGCACAACAATCCTTTTTTTTGTATTCTGTGCAATTGCGCATTCTCAAAAAAAAAAACCCCACAGACAGGATAGCTTACAACATATATGTATACAGTGAAACGTGTTTTAGACTTCAGATAAAGAAATATTCATTCACTTATTTTATCTTAAAAGATGGATGACCACAATCCATCAAACCAAGCTTAACTGCTTGAATTTTTGCACCAGGAGTGGCATAAAGCTATCCAAAAGCAGTGTGTATGACTGGTGGAGGAGAACATGCCAAGATGCATGAAAACTGTAAATTAAAACCAGGGTTATTGCACTAAATATTGATTTTTGAACTCTTAAAACTTTATGAACATGAACTTATTTTCTTTGCATTATTTGAGGTCTGAAATCTCTGCACCTTTTTGTTATTTCAGCAATTTTTCATTTTCTGCATAAATGCTCTCATGAGAGCATATGGCAATATTTTTATTTGAAAATTTGGAAAAATAGCAAAATCAGAGAAACTGATTCATAAACTGAATATCTTTATACAATAAAAATAAGGTTGTACTATTTATTTTTTTTGTATTGCATTTATTTAAGTTTATGTCTTGTGTATTTATATACATTTTTGTATTTTTTCTGTTTATTTAACTCTGGAATACAGGTCTAGTCTACCTTTTGTTCTTAAATTATGTACCTCTTCTTACTGTTTAATAGGAATGTGTTTTTTTAAGCAGCAATAGAGACAGCCTCATCCACTTTATCCTTCCTCCTCTTTCTCTTCCTCTTCCTCTTTTTCCTCCTTACCGCTGTCTCTCTCTCTCTCTCTCTCTCTCTCTCTCTCTCTCCTCTGCCGTGTCCCGCGCGCTCAGGTGCTGCAGATGGAGGAGAAGCTGCTGCAGACTGCGGGTGGCGCTGTCTCGCGCTCGTATTTACCAATTTATTTAATTCACTGTTTATGAAATGTGCACAGGCGCGCTCACGAGACCGCTCTTAGTTTTGATGCTCGTTTTGTGGGGTTTGTGTGAAAGCGTGCGCGCGCAGGGTGAAGCCAGGCGAGCAGCACTGCATGGTTCGGTTTGGCTGTAAGCTGTGTAAAATCCGAGCTACTGGCAGTCTCTCTCTCTCTCTCTCTCTCTCTCTCTCTCTCTCTCTCTCTCTCTCTCTCTCTCTCTCACTCTCTCTCTCTCACTTATGCTCTGTCTCATGCTGGAGTGAGGTGCAGTTGGTGGTGGTAGTGACGCCATAGACGTATATAAAGAAATGATCATTCACTTATTTTATCAGAAGATGGATGACCACAAGCCATCCAACCAAGTTAAACTGCTTGATTTTTTTGCACCAGGAGGGGCATAAAGTTATCCAAAAGCAGTGTGTAAGACTGGTGAAGGAGAACATGCCAAGATGCATGAAAACTGTAAATAAAAACCAGGGTTATCGACCAAAAATTGATTTTTAAACTCTTAAAACTTTATGAATATGAACTTGTTTTCTTGGCATTATTTGAAGCCTGAAAGCTCTGCACCTTTTTGTTATTTCAGCAATTTCTTATTTTTTTCTCATTAGTGTTGGTGGTTTGTGTGTGTCCTAGTTAGTAAAAGGAAGTTAAATCAACCTTAATTTGTCTATCGCTATTGCACTGGAACAACATTAATCATCTATGTCTGATTTATTTGTGCACATTGATTTAATGTTGATTCAACATTGCTTTAGTGTTATGGTTAAATGTGTATTGTTTGTACACTGCCTGGCCAAAAAAGTAGCTATCTGGATTTAAGTAAGTAAATGATGTGGGGTTGCTGCAGTAGGTCAGGTCTAGGTTCAGCAATAGTATGTGCTGAAAGAATGAGGTCAGCTGACTACCTGAATATATTAAATATAGACCAGGTTATTCCATCAATGGATTTTTTCTTGCCTGATGACACAGACATATTCCAAGATGACAATGCCAGGATACATGGGGCTGGAATTGTGAAAGACTGATTCAGGGAGCATGAGATCATCATTTTCACACATGGATTGTTCACCATAGAGTTCAGACCTTAATCCCATTGAGAATCTTTGGGATGTGCTGGAGAAGGCTTTGCTCAGGGGTCAGGCTCTACCATTATCAGTGCAAGTTCTTGCTGACTTTTTTTTGACCAGGCAGTGTATTAAACTTTATTTACATTTCATATGTATATGTTGTATGTATTCTATTCTTATAGCTGTAAGTTTGGGCACACATTTTTAGCATATAAGGAGCACATAGTGAATTATATAGTACAATTACTTAAACAACTTAAAGAAAATATTCTGTAAAGCATTTAGGTGCTCTTATCTTGGTGTTGTTAACTTGCGGTTTTCTGAGGCTGGTAATTCTGATAAACTTATCCTATGTAACAGAGATAATTCATGGTCTTGTTTTCTGGTGCAGTCCTGATGAGAGCCAGTTTCATCATTTTTAATGGTCTTTGCTGTAAAGCACCTAAGGATAATTTCATGTTTCATTACATTTTTCGAAAAAAAAAAACCTGACCTTTATTAAGTATTCATAAAGTATTTTTTCTTTACTTAGTTGAGCAGTTCTTGCCATAATATGGTTTAAAACGTTACTTAAATAGCATTATTTAAAGTATACCAACTCAACTTCTTCACAACACAACACAACTGATTTTCTCAGACACATTAAAAGGGCAAGAAACCTTAGTCAAATATACAGTCATGTTTATTTATAATTGCAATGAAATGTAGATTTCTCAGACATAAAAACACATTAAATATATTACAATATATTACAATATATTCATTCTTAATGCCATTGGTTGCATTGGGTCATTTCATACAATCTACACTCTATATATGAAACGTTTTCCATATATAAACTAGTGTGATTTCGCTAATATGAACCTCAATTTAACATTAAATTCACTACAGACATCATATCTTCTACACATCTTCTAGAGTTTGACCTGTTTGTGGTGGAGTAACTGTAGTAACTGTTTACTGTCCTGGGAAAGCGTTCTACTAGATCCTGGAAGAGTGTTAAAAGATCACCCCCTCCACCTCATCATCCCCAACTCCCCAAGTCACCCTAAAAGTATTAGCTGTAGCACCATCATTCCAGAGAATATTTATTGCCAATACTTGCCAACAGGGACTGGACAAGCTGTGCGTGCATTCGTACATCTGTGTCAACAATAAGTGCATTAAAAGTAGTTATATGCATTCATTGGAAGGGCTATCTACAAACATTTGTACGTTTAATGTATATAGCATTGCTGATCTCCAAAATAGGAAATTTGCATTAGAGGGGTTAAGGTGGAAATCAATATATGTTAATAGAAGTTATTATTTTATTGTTTTACATTGATGTTAATTCTATTCTTTAAGGTTTTTGCAGTTTTTATAATGTTTAATTTAGCAGGACATTTTGACACTCCTATTTATAGTCTGTCTTAATGTTAGGGTCAATTCTGTTATAAAATGCCTTTGTTACAAAATCGTATAAAATCTGCAAACAGTTTGAATAAATAAATGTGATGTCATTTCTTATGGTAGGAACTATGGTTCAATGCAGTACTTTTTATGTCAAACGTATAATTGAAATATTATTTATATAGAATGTTGAGGATACACCAACAGTATATTAATTAATTAATTAATTATAGCTCAAATCTTGTATTGTAATTTTAGGTAAATCTCCAATTCAGCTGTTAATGAGGTTAGTATATGGAGTTAAGGCACAAAATGGTAGAGAATGGCAAGTTATCTGTCAGCTCTGTTGCTGGTTTAAATAGTTTGAGCAGGTTAAGTTTACTGTTTACACAGTTTTTAAATGTACCTTCAATTCTAGAGTGGGCCCTATAGCTATATAGGTGTAGATTTACAGCATGTCCCCCAGACACACTTATGTTTAAAATAGAAGCATAGAAAATCCCCTGGTTTGATATTTCTGGGTCAGAGCTGATGTGTGTAGAATCTAAAACTGGACCAGTTAGGTGGACAGTAACTATAAGCGCACTGTGGGGTTTTACTGATAAAGTGAATTGTAAATATTGACCACACACTTAATTTCTATTTATGATTAAAACATTAAATTTGAATAAACATAATAATTATAGATTCAACAAACACATACTGAATACACCTTATTTCATTATAATACAGAATCACACAGATCAGCAGCAAGAGGTTTAACAGTCAGTAGTGGTTTTCAGGCCAGCTGCCTACATAGTCCATACCATGTCCATAACATGCTTATCTAGCCCTGGTCCAGAAGAGTTTAGTTTTAGCTCCAAAACACTGAACCCAGGCACATTACACATCACCTTCCTAACTCTTAGAAGTTGCATTATTGCCAGCAGTAACATCCTGTGAGTGCAGTTTAAGTTTACATGTTATATTGAGTAATTACACTGTAATTACTCTAACATGGTATACAATAAATAAAAAAACATTTTAAGGGTTAATGAGGAGATGAATAGCAAAGTCAGATTAGGGCTGCAACTGATTTACAGAGATTGATATTTATGGACTTCTGTAATGTCTTTGTTTTGTTGCTAAACATCTGCTTTCTTCAACAGCCCATAGTTCTTGTAATAAATAGGGTTCTCTTACAGGTCCATCGGGTCCCATGGCAGCCAGTCAGCCCTGTCCAGTAAATCGGCCAGAGAGATTTCTGACTCTGGTATGGATGAAGGTGGAAGTGGAAGGTCTTGAACAGGGCTTGGATTGAAGAGTGAAGGGGTCATGTCTGTGGTGAAGGTGCTGGGTATGGAAGCTGTGAAGGGCACTGAAGGCTGAGACAAGCAGTGTACCGTACAGTGGGGTTCATGTTCCTTTAAAACTGTATGGTAGTGCTGCAGCTCCTTCTTCAGATCATCGATCTCTTTCACAAAGGCAGCGTTGGACTGCTCCAGAGCCTGCAGTTCCTGTGTGTGGAGAAGCAAGCATTAACTCTTTAAAATGCCCGTCCCCTATATGAGCTACAGGTGTAGGTGACTCAAAATCCTTTTTTCTGCAGGAAAATAACTAATTTACATTCTGAAAAATTTGAGGACTTTGAAATATCCTTTTCACTCTCTATTCAACTTAATAATTCAAGATCAGTAACAGGAATCAACACAAATTCTTTGGTGGAAAGAGCTAATTTTATGATTTTATTCATTATGTTTTGACAGATTTACTTAATATTTTTTTAATATTTTCTATTATTATTACAATCACGCTTTTCAGTAATGTTTAAATAGAAATCCCCAAGATTTAATGGTGTACTGTCAGACAGACAATTAACAAAAAATCCTGATCTGTTAATCATTTTTATCTCTATTTTTATATAAGTTATTTAGAAGACAGTTATGTGGTTGTGTCTGAAAGAAATCATGAAACTCATTAAAGGTGCTATATAGGATTTCAATTCAATACTCTTTTTCAACCAGCTTTCAAAACCTTGAATTCTGTGGTCACCTGTCTTTTCCTACCATTATTTTAACCTAGAAATGAACAAAGAGAATATTTTTATGTTTTTTTCAAGCTAAATATTTGTTCTAGCAAAGTGTATATTGCAACCAGAGGTGGGTAGTAACACACTACATTTACACTGTTACATTAACCTAAGTAACTGCTTGTTTTAGAAGACAGTACTCTACACTTTTGTAATGTGTATATATATATATATATATATATTTTTTTTTTTTTTTTTTTTTTTTCACTCATCCAGTTAGACCTGCAAGCAGTTTTAATTCAATGCATATTTTCTGTTGCTTTATGCATATGCATTCTATTCTATATACATTTTTCATTAAGTGGAGAAGATGCATTTAACCTGAAAGCTTGCGTGTTTACACAACTTATTTACAGAAAAGTTCTTTAGGGAACCAAAAGTGCTTGGTTCTATTGCCTCACTCTAAATAATGCTTTTGGTTTCTTTATGTTTAAGGGGGCATAATGCTCTCACACTTGTTGTTTTATTATTTGTTCAATTAAAGTGTCACTTTTGGATGTTGCTAATTATTTCTTGTACATGAACAAAGTACACTGTTAAACATGATAGTTGCTAAATGGCTCTTTTCATAAACAGACAATTGTAGCATTAACTTCTTAAATACTGCTTTCTCGCTTTTCTCCCTCTGGAATAACTCAGGCACTTTGCATTGCTTTGTCGATTAAAAGTCATGGATTTTTTCCCCCAGTTTTCTATGGCATCACTCTAAGGAACTCTTTTGTTTGTTTGTTTTCCCACAGATTTTTGTACTGTATTTCCTAGAAAACCATCTTGCTGTGATTAAAGGTTATATTCACACTGTGTGTATAGTAAGCCACACTGTTCCCTGGTACTCTGAATACAATGAGGAGTAAAGAGTTCCTGCCAAGGGAAAGTCCAATATTTGTACAGCCTCAAAAGAGAAAGTGAAAGTGAAAGAAGGCTGAATGCAATGTCTGATCTTCATTAAAATGTTACCCATTAATCTGGCAAGCAAAAAAACAGTAAACATGTAACACAAAACTACTTCACAGCTAGTTCCTAATAGCTACCAAGAATTTACTCAGATGGGACTTGAAGTGTGGAATTTGACCTCCTGCAACCCTGGTTCCCTCTTCCTTTAACTCACGGTGTTTCCAAGAAATGCCTGCCAGAACAGGCGTGTTCTATCCCACACACATGCACATACACACACGCTGACACAACCTTACACTATTACCTACTCATACATTACATACTGCTGAATACCCACATCATTTGACACATATTTTGTGAGAACATAAAGTCCTTATTTATGATGACATTTTATCGTATTCAGATCAGTTTTTTATCTGATCTGATGAGCATATCATGGACATAAAAACATCATGCTTGATCAGTACACATTTTATTTTAAAAAAAAAATATATATATATTTTACATTGTGTTTTCATTATTTTACCATATCCTCCACCCCTGATCCACATGCACATTTTGTGCCATACTATACTATACTATCCTATACTATATATAATACACTGACCTCATGTAGCACATCTGCTCTCTCGGTTTGTTTCTTGCGACTCCTTCGTGCTGCATCTCTGTTTCTCTGTCGCCGATGACATACTCTCCCCACTGGCTGATCAGTCTCCTATAAACACAGCAAGCAAGTAAATATGAGAACACGAGTGCTGAACATACAGTAATGTACATTAAACTTGTCATGAGAAAAGTCTGGTAAATGAAGATTATCTCAGCAGTTAGTGCACTGTGTTTCTGCCTGTAAAAGACACTGTAGGTTACAACAGTAGAATGAATACAAATTCATATATGGTATACATACAGAATGTGTTATTTATTTTCAGTAAAGTTACTGGTGTATATAAAATGAACACAGTTAGATGTATTGGTAAGTATTGGATGGTGTTTTTACACTACCTATTTGCTTTCCTTGAGAAGAACACTAGCAATGGTTAACACACTCAACCAATCAAATCAACAAAGTGCATTGTGTATTATTTGTGCTTTTTCTAATATCACCGTTTTAAATAACTACACTTTTACTGAGCAAACAAACATATTCACATTTTATTTTAGAAAACATGACCATGAGGTATGAAAAACATGCATTCATGAGTAAAACACTACTACTGTCACTAATGCTAATATTGCTGCTACTACTACTACTACTCCTACTAATATTAATAATAATAATAATAATAATAATAATAATAATAATAATAATAATAATATTAATCAATCCTGCAATGTATAACCAATATACACTATACACTCCTGCTATGTTGTGGGTAAAATGGTCCATTTTAATATTTTAAAATGCAGGAAAAAATATTTGTGGAGCTTGAAACTTTAACCAAAACTGATGCTGAGCTTATGTAATGTAATTCAACGTTAAAAATAAAAAAAATATAAAAAAATAAACGTTTTAATTTCTGTGTGACTTATTGTAAATATTAATGGATAAACCATTATGTGTTGTTGTTATTATTATGTTTTTTTATTATTAATGTTATACTACTACTACTTATAATAATAATAAAATAAATAATGATAATAATAATAATAATAAGAAGAAGAAAATAATAATAATAATAAAAATAAGAAGAAGAAGAAGAAGAAAAATAATAAGAAGAACTACACTCCTGCTATGCAGCTCAAAGTTGTTTACAACACCAATTAATAAAAAACAATATTTAACCATAAAAGCAGCAAAAGAAAAATATATAAACAACTGTTTTAAGCAAAATTAATAAAACGTAAACAGAAGAGAGAACTAATAGTAGATCAAACAATTAAATTAAAATATAAAATAAATAAGCTAAACTAATTAAAGAAGATAAAACAGATAGACACATTTAAAATAAAATACTTCTATAAAAAAACAAAAAAACGAAATAATATATTTTTGATAACATCAGAAATACCGCCAAAGAAACAGCAATTATGCTCTAAATCCTCATCATATGTTGGAGTATGATTATTAAAGTTTGTAATAAACGCGTTACCCAGTCGCGAGGACTCTGAGAGTCGCTTCCACACACAGAGCTCGATCCCCCTTCCAGTTTATCCATCAGCGCTACCGGCATCTCGACTGAGCCCTGCAGCAGCCTGAGCTCTACTGTTACTGCCCCCACCGCCGACAAGCTGCTTTAAACACGCGCGCGCGCACACACGTGCACGGTCTCTACTGATGATGCAACTCTAGCTGCTTTATAGCGCGCGCTGCAGCGCACGAGCTTTCAGTTTCGCCTTATTTTAAACGCCCGGATTCGCGGATCAGGGGAAGAAGCCAGAGCCTCTTCCCGTACTGCTGAATTCCCGCTCTCACACTCCCACACACACACCCACACATAGTCTGCTGCTCACTACACACACACACACACACATACACACACACATACTTATCCCATAATCATTACTGTCAGGAACACCACAAAGTTCTACTGCACTCTAAAACACTGATTATGAATCATGGTCTGAGTGTCTGAGCTTCAGGTAGGGGCAGACCATGAATACAAGAATACTCTACATGAACACAAGAGCCTCTGGGAATATCCTTTACCAACTGTTTGACCCTCAAAATTAATCAAAAGACCTAAGGTCTTTTTTATTTGTAATTTTATCCCATTTTCATCCTTTAGTAGGACAGCCCCTATGATTAGTAAAGCCCCAAATTTTAGGAGGGTGAAGGGGTTGAAAGTCAGTCAACATTCCTTTTTGAACTGCCACTGATGCAGCATTACTGGTCAGCACACTCGGAGGAAAGCGCAGCAACACAACTCCCGTACACCAGCTAACAGATACCTGTGCTGACTAACATCACACTGGGTGTAATGGGAAAAAAAGAGTTCTATCTACTCACCCCAGCACTGGATTCAAACCAGCTACCCTAAGGTCATAGTCACACCGTCTTATTCAACTGGACCCATCCAAATTTTCTTTACAATATATACTATTGTTACTTGCATGCATTTGTCCACCATGTAATAGCAAGCTGCACAACAGGGTGAACAATGACAGGATGGACAAAAAAATTGACATTTGATGAATAGTTGGTGACCTTTTCTTTTATATATATATATATATATATATATATATATATATATATATATATATATATATATATATATATATATATATATATATATATATATATATAATTTTATTTCAATTATTTTCCCACTTTCTTCCCAATGTACACGGTCACTTACCCAACCCACTCATTAGGACTCCCTCTATCACTACCGATGCCCCAACACCAGGAGGGTGAAGACTAGCACATATAAAGTCAGCCACCGCCTCTTTTCGAACTGCTGCTGGTGCCGCATTGCCGAGTAGGCAGCGCACTCGGAGGAAAGCGCAGCGACCTGGTTCCGAAACATCAGCTTACAGACGCCTTGTGTAGCGGACACCTTTGGAGTGATGAGGAGAGAGAGTGCCATCTACCCACCCAAAAAGAGCTAGGCCAATTGTGCGCTCTCAGGGCTCTGTTGGCCGATGGCAAGCTACATGAACAGGATTCGAACTGACGATCTCCTGATCATAGTGGAAGCGCTTAGTCCGCTGGACTACTAGTAACTTTTCTAAATATATATATATATATATATTATCTTAATATTTTATTACAACGGGGTGAATGTAAGTATTACGACAATTTGATAAATATAAAGTAAAATTAACATTATTAATTTTTGACATACAGTTTGTGTCATCAGTCGTCATAAGATTCAGAGTACATTTAAATCCAGTGTAAATCAGTTATCCAGCCTTTATCAGATTAGAGTGTATTTCTGTAGTTGCTTATGGTAACTGAGTGTGGTTTTGTATCAGCCTAAACTTCACTTCCTCTCTAAACTGTCCCAGGACACAAGTCTTTGCCCACTCCTGCAGACACTTTCACTCTCCCAAGCCCGTTTCCTGTGATGTCAGAGTGGTCAGAAACCCCCCTGATTCAGAGCCAAGCAGTTCAGAGTCATGACATTATAAATCAACTATTCCTGGTAAGGAATGTCATTATTCAGTATTGCGTAAACTAGCAGTAATTTGAGAAGACCTAATTTAAAAATGCTCCAGGGGCCTGGTGCCGGGTTTCAATCCTCACTCTGGTCACTGTCCGTGTGGAGTTTGGCATGTTGTCCACGAGTTCATGTGGGTTTCCTCTGGGTATCTTGGTTTCTTCCCACTTTCTAAAAACACACAGTAGATAAACTGATGAACTGTCTATGCTAAATTGTTGGTTACACTATTAAGCCATATCTGAAACTGTCATATTCACTATTCCCTACATGTGAAATTCTACATCATTAAATAGAGCATTCACTATTATAAGGACAGAATTTGATTAGTGTTTCCTTCCTCAGATGTCAGAATTTCCAAGTTGCAAATGGGAAATTTCAATTCTTAGAGGTCGGATTTCCTACACAGAAGGTGGAAAAGCCTCAGCAGCAAAATCCAGTTCAGAATCCAAGATGGCTGCAGTACATATTAACAGTATTATTATTTAGTTTTTTTTACTGACTTCTATCTGTTTGTGTCAGCTCTATCTAATATATACCTGTAGGTGTGTTCCTGTGGTGTTTGAATGTACAAAATATTGCAATCTATTGTTATCAACTGGCTAATATTGCTAATTTGGGACTAAAGGTATTTCATGTCCGGGGACTAATTAGTTGTACAGTACATGTTGTACCTGTTGTATCTTTAGTGGGTTTGAAACACTACTAAATAAATTTGGTATATCAAGTAATTCAAGCGAAATCATAGAATAACCATTTTTGGTTCCATAACAATCCATTTTTGTAAAAATAAAATAAAACATTGAGAAAATGTAAAACCATTTGAAATATTTAACAATATTCTTTAAATTCACAGTCTCTTAAAAAAATGCTTCTTTATGGAATCAAAAGTAGCTCCTCTATGACATCGTTCAACAAGCTCATTGTAGCATCTTCATTTTTAAGAGTGTAGGTGTGAATGAACGATTACTCATGGTATCCTGCAGTGGACTACTGCCATCTTTGGGGGGATTTTCCAGCTTTCAACTAATGATTCCTGTTAGGCTTTGGGCTCACCACGTCCCTGATCAGCAAGAAGAAGATAACAATATGGGTGGGTAAATAATAACAATACTAAAAGTAAAAGATTAAAGAATTAATTAGTAATAAATGCTATTCTATTCATTTTAAGCAAGAAATGTACAGTAGCATGAAAAATGATTTGCCTCCTACAGATTTTTTATTTTTATTTTTTTGTCATACTGATATTTTTCCAATGATCAAACAAACTTTAATATCAGATAATATAATAAGATAATACGATAATATAACCTGAGGAAATATAAAAAGCACTTTATAAATCGTAATTTTATTTAGTAAAAGAAAAAAAACTATGCCCACTAAACCTAATAACTTGGTTGTGCCACCCTTGTTCTGGGGATCATCAAGGTATTTTTGGGCAACTGTGAGATAGACTTTTGTGTTTTTTTTTGTCAGCAGTTTTTTTTTGCAAGTGGATCTCTCTAACGGATAACATTTTGGACCAGTCTCTTCCTTATTATTGAATCATTAACACTGACCTTAAGTGAGGCAAGTGAGACCTGCAGTTCTTTACATGTTGTTCTGGGTTCTTTTGTGACCTCTTGGATGAGTTGTCCATGCCCTTTTGGAATAATTTTGGTCGGCCAACCACTTCTGGGAAGGTTCAACAGTGTTCCAAGTTTTCTCCATTTCTCCATAGCTCTTAGTGTGGTCTGCTGGAGTCCCAAAGCCTTAGAAATTACTTTGTAACCTTTTCTAGACTAATAGATGTCAATGACTTTGTTTTCTCATCTGTTCTTAAATTTCTTCAGATTGGGGCATGATTTGTTGCTTTTTTTTATATATATTTTATTTGCTTCACATTGATAGAAAGCTTCTTTTTTAAGTGCTTTCTTGATTTTACAGGTCTATATTTGTCTGATACTAAAGTTTGTTTGATAATCTGGAAAATGTAGCATGACAGTATGAAAAAAATGCAAAAACAAAAGTAGTTTGTAGGACTACTAAGACTATTTTTTCACAGCACTGTATCTGGTATTGGCAGTAATGCAAAGCTGTCTATGGACTTATTACATTCATTTACACATGACACGACTTTTCCCCTACAAGACACTCGTTAAAAAGTACTGGGCTTCAGAGAAGGCAAATAACTTTTTCCAAATATTTTACTATATTTTCTGAGGAAGTTTTAATAGTGTGGCAATTATAGGGAGCACAGTTCTTGGTGTGCTAATTTTTAGGACCTCCAGACATGGGCAATAGCAAACACACATATGTCATAGAACAGAACAATCTCTCCATCTGCATCAGATATGTCTATCTCAATGATACTCAGTAAAAATATGCTGCTTCTGTTGCAGTCTGCCTCTGTCTTAAACACAACTATTGCCAACTATATCCTTCTAACGCCATATATGGCCTCACATCCTGTAGGCATGGTATGTACTCAGGGAGTGCCTGGAAAATGAGGGAGTGGTCTGTCTGACCTTTTTCTGTCAGTTGAATGTTACACAACATTCTGCATTCAGCAATATTCATTTTACTTTCCCTTTCTCTGCTGTTCTTTTGGGGTATTTAAATGACCTTCTCCCAGGGAAGCCTAAACAAGTGAGCTCTTCATAAGCAGGAGAGAGGGAGTGTTTAAGTATTTTAAAGCAAACCCACATGTTTAACCACATTATCATTAACATGCCTCTAACAATAGTGAAACTGTTTTTGACCATTGATTTTCTAAACCACTTTTCGATTTTTTCATATATTTAGGGGTTTATATTTTAAACTAAACTGTACTCCTTATTATTCATTATTTAAAAGTATAGCATTATTGTAACATTACTAACATAACTGTTTCTTTTAAAGGGTGATTCTCCAAATCGGGTGCATTATTATGTAAAAAAAATATATAATTTTTAAAAAATATATGGTGACTATACTGTATTAAAATGTGTGATGTCCCTTTAGCCCTGTCATTATTATTGTTATATTGTTGTTACTGTTATTGGAAAGTTCTTTATTAATATTTTGATGGTAAGTAGAAATATGAAGGTAATGTTTATTGGACTGCATGTTTTACAAAAAACAAAAAAAGCCTAATGAAATCTTAATGTTAATGCATAATTTTGGATAAATTATTAAATTAAAAACTGGAGACTTGTCCAATAAGCTGTCCCACAGGGAAGTGTTTTTAGTCACAGGCTCAATGAATCAATTATCAGATGAAATTATCATTTTAAGGTATTTTCTCCAAAAAGGCAAGGATCCAAAAAGAACCCATCTTAAAGAATGACCCTGAATATCTCTGTAAATTACATATTAAACTAAGTTATGTTCATATTTATATATACAGTACATTTAAGACATATTTATATATGATTTTTGTAGCTTATTTTTAAGCACAACTTATATTTATAAACAAAATTGTCTCAGTATGTTTATTAATTTAGCAGATTTTGACAGTGTTTGTATTAAATGTAATATATGATATATGTAGGAGTAGAAGTCTACTTTAAATAAGACATAGGTCGTTTTTTTTGTAAATTTCATTTTATTTTATTTACCCAGTAAGATATGCAGATTGATCAATAACCAAATATATTATGAAAATATTCTTGAACTTGTTTTCTTTGCATTTTTTGAGGTCTGAAACCTCTTTTTTTCATTTCTCTTTTTTCCCCCAAATAAATGCTCTAAATGGCAATGTTTTATTTGGTTTACTTAAACATATACCTATAAATATCAAAATTACAGAAACTGACTCAGAAACTAAAGCGCTCTTGTTTTTTTCCAGAGCTGTATATGTATAGTTTCAGGATTTTCAAATTAAAAGTCTGTATGAACCATAGACTGTACTGTATATAGCTTTATATACAGTCTATGGTATGAAACGGTTTTGCAGTGATTGACGGCGGTTTAACAAATTAAAACTGCAGACACGCCCTTCGTCTGCCCTAAGAGGGCGGTACCACTGATGATAGGTAACCAATCAATTTCATCAACTATTTTTATTGTCCTACCGGGTGACCAATCAGGTTTGAGTATGTTGGAGCGGCGCACAGAACACTTCCTGGATTCAGAGAAAGCGCTGGTAGCGCGAGGGAGCAACAGAAGATGTTCTGTTTCTGAGAATTCATACACAGAGGAGCTTCATCAGCGATGTGATTTCACCATTCTGAAGGGTTCCAGTTTCCGCGGCGGCGTTTAGTAACCGGTTCTGGTTAGAGAGTTCACCATGGGGTTATTAACTATACTCAGAAAGCTGAAGCACAAGGAGCGGGAGATGCGCCTGCTGATGCTGTATCCTTCAGGAATTAGCATTATCACTGTAGACAGATGCTGCTGTGTGTTCTTTTTTTATAAAGCTGGTACTGACAGTTTTAGTATTACAATATCTATCTATTTGTCTGCTGGGTTGTTAACACTAATTAGTAGGACTGTGTAATAGTAGGGACGAAACTGACATAGCAATATTTTGTTGTTCTGCAAAAGCTATATACTGGGATTAGGACTCGGCTATATGACGGTATTAAAGTTGTGTTCAAAATTATTCTACACCCACTGCAGTAAAGTGTTTTAGCAAGTTTAACATTTATATTTTATCCTGTTCACCATCAGATCAAATAGGAAATTGTATCATCAGGTGTTTTTAATCAGGCATTGAAGCACCCGTAGAAATATACAGTACCAGCAGCAATTAAACAGATTTGAAAGGACTTGAAAGGATACTCAGCTCCTTCTAGACAGTTAATGGTGTCTTTGCAACACGGTAAGATAAGTCCAGAGAGTGGTCAAAGAAGTCTAGAGAGGAGATATTCAAGAGACACAATTGGAAGCATAATATATTACAGCATTACAATATTACAATTACCCTCTGTCTAGACTTCTTTGACCATTCCCTGGACGTCACCATGTTGCAAAGACAACATTAACTCTCTAAAAGGAGCTAAGTATACTTAATTGCTGCTGGTTGTGGTTCTGTTCAGATCTAGAGGTGTGCCTAATCAATGCCTGATTGAAAACACCTGACTGAAACTCCTGTTCTTGAGAGAGGTTTATTATGCACTTAACCTTAATGCCTCAACTGGAGGTATTTTTGGAGACCCACAGGGTTCTATTTTAGGACTGATATTAATTATGCCAATAACATGCTGTAGTCATGAGAACAGCTCCTGTGACTCCTTAACCATGAGTGCAGTGGTCTGGACAACGCTGGAAAAACGACCATCCTGAAGAAATTCAATGGCGAAGACGTCAGCACTATTTCTCCAACCCTAGGATTCAACATAAAGACGTTAGAACATAGAGGGTAATGTCTGAACCTGAACTGTACTCTTTTCTATGACTTGCATAGAATTTCTAACAATTTCTTGTACATCTTAACATCACTGTTTACAATTTTCTCCATATCTATATTTTAGTCAGTTGGCCAAGACATCCCAGCTGGTCCCATAATTGATAGATAATGTCTGTTTGAACATAGATTGGGACATCAGTTGACAAAAATTTAGTGTGAGGAAATGTCTAATCCCAACGTTATACTGACATGTAAAAGCAAACAAAGTAGATGATTATGTTTTGATATGCTGAGTAACCAAAATTAAGTGTCTTCACATGTCATGTCGTGTTGACAAAAAATACCAACTTTTAGGGGCATGGTGAGGTATGATGATTTAAAACACAACATCTGCTGAGTATCACAATGTTAATGCCTCATGTTGCTATATGCTAATGTGTTGTTAAGTAACCAAAATTTAACATCTTTCTAACATTGGAATTTGATATCAAATCATTGTTGATTTTGGATGAGTTTACTTGATATATGAGTTTACTTTAAAACTAAAATGTTTTTGATTTATGTCTGTTGTCTTATGGGATGACTGCCATCTAAGTTTAACTACTGTATTTTTGAATCAGACTGTAACTGGAATCTTTCATAATTTTCTACAATACTGCAGATACCAAAAACATCTACACAACTGACTATGTTTATAGTAGGGAAATGTAATTAACTGCATAAAATGGCTATACTAACCTCAACCCAGATATTAGTTAAATTAATAATACCTTACTGATTGGACACTCTTAATGAATCATCTCTGCCATAAGTGGTCTAGTTGTATCATTTCAACTAATGGCTTCTTGACGCATACATCCTTCTTGTCTGCTCTTTTTCTTTGATGTGAAAATAGGTTCAAATTAAATATCTGGGACGTAGGAGGTCAGAAATCATTGCGATCCTACTGGAGGAATTACTTTGAAAGCACAGATGGACTGGTGTGGGTGGTGGACAGTGCAGACAGACTGAGACTGGAGGACTGCAGAAAAGAACTTGGTGCTCTGTTACTGGAGGAGGTGAGAATGTTTATTCATTAATACTGAACGATTCATGTACTGGATTACGTTCTCAAGACATGTCCAGTTTCTTTCCTCAGATTTGTCCTTATATTTGTCTGCTTTGATCTTGCTTGTCTAATCATTCTTGTTTCTTTTTACCAGAGATTAGCAGGAGCCACACTTCTTGTATTTGCAAACAAACAAGATCTGCCTGGTGCATTGTCTAAGGATGCAATCAGAGAGGTTAGTGTTTCTTCATTGCACTTAAAACACTAGGAGGATTTAAGGTTTTGTTTGGACTGCCAGCCCAAATCAAATTTTTGGTCTGTCTAGATTGTATCCAGATTAGGGGTGGGCGATATGGCCCTAAAATAATATCACAATATTTGATGGTATTTTCAGAATACACTACTGCAACCAAATAAAAATGTAATGTTATTATTGCCTATTATATGATATGGCACACCCCTAACTGAGATATTAAAAAATAAAAATTTCTTCAGATTTATAACAGAAGTCAATGATCCAGAATGTCATGACACATAATAATACACAATTTTGATTGTCTTGATAGTTTAAAAAAAACATGAAATCCATACAGATGTGCTTAGGTCTGGACTCACAAGTCTGATTATAAAGATTTCACAACAACCCAAACAACAACCACGTCAAATCCTGATTGACCTCAACTTGAGAGTACAACGGTTTGGAAAAGATGATGATTCACCACCATTTCCCTTGTTCCCATGAATGAAAGCCACATCACCAGCATGGCTGCGTGGTTACTGATGTTTGTGTTTTTATCACTGCAACCCCATGCAAATAGATTTGTGGTATCTCAATACAAGTCAGATCTCATCAGTTGCAAATAACAGTGTGAATAATCAAATCTAATTTGATAAATAGATCCAGTTTGCCTGCAATCACAATATACAAGCATTAAACACACTATTGTTTAATAGGAAGAGAACTAAAGAATATTACTATTAGACTGTCCTTACATTGGGCCTAAGTTGATCAGCATACTTTGGGCTGCTGTGAGTGCAGGTTTTACATCACTTAAGCTAAGTCTGAATCTGGTCCGAGTCAAAATTCTGCACATCACCACCAGCATAGTCATTCTGAGGCCCACTCCATGCCACTGATATAAACAGCTCTGGAAAAAACATGAGAGACCACTCTTTAATTTTACTAAATTAAAACATCTGTAATATAATCAAGAGGAAGCTGGATGATCACAAGCCATCAAACCACTCTGCTTGAATATTTGCAACAGGACAGTGGCAGAAATTATCCAAAAGCAGTGTGTAAGACTGGTGGAGGAGAACATGCCAAAATGCATTAAAACTGTGATTAAAAACCAGGGTTATTCCACCAAATATTGATTTCTGAACTCTTAAAACTTTATTAATATAAATGTTTTCTTTGCATTATTTAAGGTCTGAAAGCTCTGCATCTTTTTTGTTATTTTAGCCATTTCTCATTTTCTGCAAATCAGTGCTCTAAATGACAGTATTTTTATTTGGAATTTGAGGGAAAGGTTTTTCGTAGAACAAAACAATGTTTATTTTACTCAAACATATACCTATAAATAGCAAAAACAGAGAAACTGAATCAGAAACCGAAGTGGTCTCTTAATTTTTTCCAGAGCTGTATATTTGAAACCACATATAACTTTTAATTAGTAAGTTAACATAATGGACAATATTGATGTCAGCAAAAATGATAGAAATAATGTCTATATACTGTACGATAAGTCTATTACATAGTTGTCGAGGGACAGGCCTAAATGTGTGCATGTGTTTTGACAACCACAGCTAGTTAATCATTGAAATGCTTATAACACAATATTTGATTTGTATATTGTACTGTTAGTCCTACTTGTACTTGTACCCCATTAATAAAAGGTTTGGTAGGAATTACAGTATTTTTCTCAGGGCAGAGATTGGACGGATATCTGCAGATCCAGCCTAATTTACTCTCTGATTTAACTCTCTCTCGACAGGCACTAGCGCTGGATGACATTAAGACGCATCACTGGTGTATAATAGGCTGCAGTGCAGTGACAGGCGAGAACCTCCTCATGGGTGTAGACTGGCTCCTGGATGATATCGCTGCACGGATCTTCACAGCTGATTGAGAAAAGTGCCTTAAATATATTGCATTTCTGGTCAGTTTTGAGAGCGCAGCATGTGTAACCACACATTCACAAGTGTTAGTGTGGTTATGATCTTGAAGGCACCTGAAGCATGTTTTGCAATTTTGAAGCAGTTACTGGCATCTTTTTTTTTTAGTACACCATCATTAATGATGCAGATATGTACAGTTCTACTCCCCCACATTTACTTAAGCTTCTGTTTCTCATGTGCCAGGGGGGTAAAATTTTGGGTTCAGAAGAGAGGAATAGAGTTAAAATAAGTAGAAAATAGAGTTAAAATAAGTGAGTTAAGCTGCAATGTGTGTGTTTTTAATGGTGCCTGTTTTCTGCAGGTGTTTGCCTGAGTACTCTGATCTCATTGTAATCTGTAAGGAGTGGTTTTGCTTGGTTCATAATGCACAACAAAAATTCTGCTTTGCTACTGTAATTTCAGTGCCCACTGCAAACCAAGAAAAATAAAATTGTCATGTAGTTTCATTGTCATGTTTGCTTTATTCTTATTAAGACAACCTAATGTTAAAATGAACATTAACTGTATAAAATAATATTGACTTGTAAAAGTAATTTACCTGACATGTTACTTTACTAGCCCTGTAGAATGTTTGTCTATAAAATTCTATAATTTTAATTTTGGAAATAAGCAATTTTAGAATCAGCACACCAGTTTTGCCAACAGACCAACCAAGTATTTTTTTGCAAGCAACATTGTTGTATTCCTTAGGTTTATCGAACACTTAACGGTTTGTGCAAATGTATAATGTATTCAGATTTGTAATACCTTGTGAAGTTTAGTTCAGATAATGGCTACAGATTTCCCCCCCCAAAATGTATTATGCCTATGACTAGACTTCTCAATGGTATTCTAGTGTTTGTGTAGACTAAGACTAGACTTTGATCCTGTTTTAAAATTTAAGAATGTCCAACTTTATTGCAGCTTGGATCCCCTTCAGCTACACCATATGAGGTTGTGGGAGAGAAAGTGACACTTTTTTAGGAAACAGAGTACAAGTGTTATACCCACAATGTAATGAGATTTAGCTTTATTTTATGCTCTGGGAGGTCTTTTAATCTTGAGATTAAGAACCTAGTTTGACTAGGCATTTAATCAGTCTAGGCAAGTATACCCTTTCCCTAGACACTTAAAAATATGCACATCAACTTAAACATTGAGTTTCAAATTACATGTTTTCCCTTTAATGTAGGTGGGAAAAATGAACATTATGTGGCTAATGAACAAACAAAGTACTCTAGAAAGATCCAGAATATATAACTAGTCATTTTCTGCATAACAGATCACTTATTGCAACCATTACACTGACATCATTTTCCAAAAGAGGTTTATTTGAAAAGGCATTTGCCATCAGAAATTTACAGACAATTCAAGTGAAAGCAGAGGAATGCAAAGGCACAAGCCGAACACTTCAAAAATCTGAATCTCTTGCAGGGTTCTTCATCCAAGCACCACATGCTTTGTTTTCTTCAACTTGTGACCACTGATGTCCAGAATTCATCCCATTAGCCAGTTTGCATTTGTTCCAAGACATCCTAGCACCTAAAAAAAATAAATTACCAAATTAAATAAGGCACAGAACATGACATATCCTTGCATCGCTACAGCTGGGCCTGTCAGACAGTTGGTACCCCAACAGACCATCCCCTTGTTGCCCTGGCAACCCCAGTGGGTTCACCTTCTCAGGTTCTGGTGTTAACACAGGGCGTAAGACGTGTGCGAGTTTCATCATTCAGACCAGCAGCTAATCTTAATATTTTAAAATGTTTATATTAAAAAAAAATAAATAAATAAAAAAAAAAAAACACACTTGCCTGTTTAGAAGAAGCCTTCAACTTGGCAGGGTCACCTTAAAAAGAAATAAAACCAATAAGTTCCTCTACCTTTGTACAATTGAGGACATTTAAGTGTACTTTTGCATCATCAGTTAGTGGTATATTTCAACAGGAGTTCAGACGAACGAGATTCTATAGGGGATCATCATAAGATGCAGAGTGGCAGGAAAATGTGTATGGTGTGAGGACCTACCTGGATGCTTGGGACTTTTACAGGCACTAGGCCCCCCTCATTCTAGAAGATGCGGTTCTGTAAGCAAAGCAGAGGGAAAATTTAATGAAAGGATCTGATCAATCTGGTGTAACTGTACAGTGTAACTGTTTCAAAACTGGTGCTGAAACCCCACCCCTTCCCTGGTACTTTCAGGGTTGTGTTTATCCAAGGAGACAAATAAACATATATGCAGGGCACTTCCATGACCAGGATTGAGAAACACGCGTGTTGATCTCTCAGGTGTTCGTGTAGTTTCACATTGGTTCAAAGTGAGCTAAGTATCTTCATCACAGAGATCAGACTCAAATAGTTAAAGCCATCTGATAGGGCAAGCTTACCAGGCAGTCCTGAACTGGGCTCCTCCAGGTCCCCCTTTACATTTAGCTACAATCTGTTGAAAACAAAGATGCCATTTTAGGAACAAAGCCAGCATGTCTAGATGCTACCATATTGCAAGAATATGGCCCAGACTTAAACTAATCAAGCAGAACATGGATACCATTGTCAGCTCAAATTCAGACTGGGGTTGTGTTCTAGTAATCATTTCTCCAATTTAATTCAGACCTAATTAAGTTTAGCCTAATTGTATGAAGGATAGAATAACCAGCCAGGCATTAAGCTTTTGAAAATTAAGATTCCATGCAGATGTAATCTGATTGCATACACATGTAATTACACTGAAATGCCATGAAGTTACCCATAAATACCTAAAGATATAAAAAGTTAAATTGAGCCAGCTTGATAATGGGCTCTCCTTGTCCACTGAGGCAAATTCATTAACACATCCCTATACAGTACAATAAGCTGAAGGTAACCATGAAGAACCCCTCCCCACAAAAAATCAGACTTCTTAAATCAAGTAAAACCTACCTAAGAACCAAGCAGTTCCAGGACATCAGATCACAGCAACTTCATCTTAGAAAGCCCACCTAAAGAGTTGAAGAACAAGTTTAGTTTTAAAGCCCCACAACTTATAAAAAAAATAATTATACCTGTGCATAATCAGATAGTGGTATATTTCAACAGGAGTTCAGACGAACGAGATTCAAGGATAATCATCATAAGATGCAAAACAGCAGAAAAGGTGTAAAGTATAATAAAATGATGAATACCTAGAATTAAAAAAAAAAAACAAAAAGGACAGCCCTGTTCAGACATTCTTGCAGAGTCCTGAAAGGAAAAGAACAAGCGTTACATAACCTTACTGATTAATAGTAACAAAAATAATGCTCTTCATCTCTCAGATGTTAAAGTTGTTTTCACATTGATTCAACCTGAGCTAGGAAAAATTCATCACAGAGACCAGGCTCAACTTTAACAAAGCATGATACACCAAACTTACCAGTCACAGGCCAAGACGGCATCCTCCATCTTTTAGCCATGACCTGTTGGACATAAACATGACTAAAAATAAAATCAATTTTTAATTCAAGAATAAAGTTTACTGTGAAGCAATAAGTGTTTTTTTTTTTACTAATGCCCTTTATGTAAAACCGGTATAAAAGCTTATTTACACATAAAGCAGGAGATCAGGTAAAACCAATCAGTCAGCTCAAATTCAGACTGGGGCGGTATGGCAGTCATCATATTTCTCCTTAACAACCCACAACGTAGTTTTCAAAATTCCTATTAAATAGAGAATTACCAATTAAAAGTAGTCCACTTGGCTGATCCACAAACAAGAAACAGGAACTGGCACCACCTTAAGGGGTATCTGCAGAAAGGAAAATACAAGTTTAGAAAAGCCATGTCAGGTGAAATCTGATTAAGAGTTTATCATTTGTCTGATCAGCCTTTGGTGACTAGAATGCCATTTGACTGAATAGTCGTCCAGATATATAATGGGATAAACCCATTCATCATTCTCAGACGCTTTTTGTATGCAAGTGTAATACATAAAGCAATCTTCTTACCGAAAGACCAACACCTTGCTGGAACACTAGTCGGGCATCCATGGTTAAGGATATTCTGTCCATGTTGGCTGCCAGACATTTTCCAACCTGTTAATATAAATAAAATGAGGTGAGATGCAATTATACAAAGCTTAATATATATAACAGACAACTGAACAATTGCTGAGAAAATAAGTCAGTACTACATTAACTACATACTTTCTCCTAAAACAAATTAAATTTCACCTAGTCATTAAGTAGGAGATCAGGAAAAACCAATCAGTCAGCTCAAATTCAGACTGGGGCGGTATGGCAGTCATCAGTTCTCCAACTTGCCTTAATGTGGCTTAAAAAAAATAAAAATAAATAAAATACATTTTTACCTTGTTAGATTAGGTCTTCCACAGCTCTGCTCACATCCAATTATCTGCAGACTTTAAGCTGCCTGTTGGGTAAAAAATAAAATCAATCAAAGAGTATAACCACCAGACACCATTATCACAACAAATCAGGGTTTTCAGATATTAAAAAGGAAGCATCACCGCAAATCAGACATATGCTTGTCAATAGATTCATCATAATAGTACCCATGCAATTCAGAATATGTTTAAAAAGGTATTCAATTCTTACCTAAAAGTGGCAATGCTCAACCCAGAGGCTTGAGGAGTCTGTGATAAGAGCATAAGAGAGCAGAGATTACAGATCACCCAAGATAAACCAGACTTTTGCATCAGAATTTGCTAAACTACTCAGAAAGAACATTGTGTCTTCAAAAGAATCCAGAAAGAGAGAGTTCATGGATCCTCACGGTAGCTTAAATCCAATCATATGTAAATAGCTGCAGCTAAGGCTGGACAAGATGGCCAACATTTATACCACAATATAATTACTAAGATATGTCAGATGCAATGCCAATATTATTTCTATTGTAAAAACCACACAATAAAATTAAAATTGTCTGTACTAAAATGTGGCAATTCATGCAACACATCCTGCAATAACTGTCCGTTAAAAGATTAGAAAAACTAAACTACAAAGCTAATGAAACTAATAAAATACTACTATTAGATCGCTATTGCAATATATGTGTACAGGGTATACAGAATAGGCCTTCATGCCCAGCCCTAGCAACAACTAATTTTCTGCACTGAAAAAAAAAAAAAAAAAAAAAAGATTGAATCATACCTATAGCAGCACAGAGGATCCGTCTTCACGTAGGCAAACTGCAAATACACAGAAAGTGCGTTTGGTCAGCAAGCACCAGGACAGCACGTGCAGACATCACGAAACTTCCAGACTTCTAGCACGTTCTAAGACGTGCAGAGCACACCCAAAACCGGTGCATTGCCCATCTTAAATGCACGTTTATGAATCTCTTCTCAGATAAAAAAAAGGTTACAATCACAGTGTTTCAGTACAGGTCTGTGAAAGTTATCATCACTGAGAGATTCGACAGCACTAACCGATGACTACACCAATCAGACATAGCTGGAGAATTCACAATTTCTCTGCAAAATGAGAAAAATACTCTAAGCACGTAGAAACATTATATTTACATGACTAATACAAGCTAAAATTCACATATTAACACTAACAGGGCCGAGGATGGCATCGGATTACAAAAGAAAAAAAATCAGCCCCAACGTGGAGCTAACCTGGCTAAGTGAGTCTTGCTCACAGCAGTACAGTGCGACTACAGAGCTTTATTAATCAATTTCACTGCATTAAATGGCCCGTAGGATCTAATATACATTCAGAAACATGCACCAAAACATGAATTAGTTTTATATTGTAACAGCAGATCCAAAAGAAAGGTTTAAACAAAGCTAAACAACATGCTATGCTCACCATGATGTCTCCAGCAGGAAAGTGACCGAGGGGATGGCGGCAGTCTGTTTTATAGCCCCGATAGGCCCCGCCCTTCTTCTTCCGCCGCCCGGTTCCTCCTTCTCTTCTGCTCCTTCTTTTTCCTGCAGGTTAGTTCTGTTTACCGCCGCCTGTATAAATAAACCAACCAGCACTGCTCTGGATTTCTAATATTATCAGACTGAGTCTGTTATTATTCTGTCCTCGAATGTTTGAATTATATATACAGCTCTAGAAAAAAATAAGAGACCACTTCATTTTCTGAATCAGTTTCTCTGATTTTACTATTCATAGGTATATGTTTGAGTAAAATAAACATTGTTGTTTTATTCTAGAAACTACGGACAACATGTCTTCCAAATTCCAAATATAAATATGTCATTAGAGCATTTATCTGCAGAAAATGAGAAATGGCTGAAATAACAAAAAAGAGCCGAGTTAACTGCAAAGCTTTCAGACCTCAAATAACGCAAAGAAAACAAGATTATATTCATAAAGTTTTAAGAGTTTTAAGAGAAATCAATATTTGGTGGAATAATCTTGTTTTTTGCATCCCAGTTTTTATGCATCTTGGCATGTTCTCCTCCACCAGTCTTACACTGCTTTTGGATAAATGTATGCCCCTTTGATGTCTTGTGATCACCCATCTTCCTCTTGACTATATTCTAAAGGTTTTCAATTTGGTAAAATTAATAAAACTAGTAATTTTTAAGTGGTCTCTCATTTTTCCAGAGCTGTATATATGGGCCATTCCACTGAATATCATTTGCTTGTTGTAACACTTACAAATTAAACTATTTTTTAAAATATTTTTTCAACTCTAAATCTAAATAAACACATATATTGAACTATAGAACTAAGTAGGAAATTATAAGAAAAGTGTGAATAATTATAAAACAAATGTGTTGAGTAAAATTATTCTATGAATATTTCCAAGCCAACCCAAATATTCAGTTATATACAGCAAACCCCTGCAAAAAAATGGAAATGAGGTAATTCGCATCAGAATAGGGTCAAATGTTTTGAGAATCAAAAAATAATAATCCATAACCAATACATTTAAATTAAAAACGTTGTTATTTAAGCAGTCTGCAGTGTTAATGGCTCCCTCTGTTGCTGGATGTAGAAAATACAGTTTGAGTTATTTTACAGTTTGCTGTTATTCACAATGTTTATGCTGCTCTTTTGGCGTAAAAATCATATTGCAATAACGATGGTTTATTCATGGCTTATACAATAACGGTGGTCACTTAGAACCCACAGTAAAACCCAATTTAAACAGTGTGGATCTTCCAGCTGGAGGGAGAAAAAAAATTGACCTAAAACAAATTCTTAATATAAAACATCAGAGCCACATAAACATTATCAGCCATTTAAAAACTTCAGTACGTCTAATTTACTATAAAAAAAATTATAAAATTATAAAATATTAAGAAATCTATTCATATTGAGGTTAGACTTTTTACATTTCACAGTTTTCTCACAAGATGGCGCTACTTGTGTAGTCTTCTTAACTCTTCTTAACTTGTTGCAGTGGGTCACACCACTGTTCTCACTGTATTCATCACATTCATAGGTACCCACCCCCTCAACTCCAGAACAGTTTTTCATACAGATGCCAGACCAGGGCTCAGCCTTCTTTAATGCCCCTCTTCACTCTTTTGGCACATATTTACAAACATGAATGTAAAAACTTAAAATATTTTTTTTTCTGATTCTATCTGGTCTGGTATATTTGTAATTTAAGTGCTAGTTAACATTTATTTTTTCCTAATCTGAACTGGCTATTACTTATTAATAGTTTAAATGACAATTGGTTAACTTTATCTATTTACACATGTATTTACAATGTAACAGATAAGGGTGGGTGAGGTCATGGTATTCCAAAGTAGGATGATACTTAGCGTCAACCAATCCCTCAAACAGTCCTAGATTGATAAACCTTCAAATTATGAGAATAATTGAGCCTGTTATTATATGCTTTGTTGAAATTCTCAAGCACTGTAATAACTGATTAAAGGAAGTAAATAAAAGACAATGGAAACTTATTAAACTGGTGATGTTCCACAAAAAAGAATACAAAATCTACCCAAGCCCAAGTACTATCTGTAATGTTACTTAATGTAATTTACTTAAACTTTACATTGTATCTCCATGTGGCAGTTGTTCTTGATTTTGTGATTTGCGTTTTTTTATGATGAATTAACCAATAGAAATGCTCCAAAATGACACAGAATAAAATATAAAATATTGAATTGTCCTGTAAAGTTGGAGCTACATTCTTGTTCTACATTCAGTTCTACATATTTTTGTTCAGTGTGTGTCCAAACAACAAAATATAGACTTAGTCTGTTTTATAAATATACACAGTATTTAATGTTGTTTCATTAAAACATAAAATTAATGACAAATAAAATAACAAATGTTTATTTTCCAATATCTCTCTCCGGTCATTGAAAAAGAAAGCTTACTACATACTTTTGATTTGAATAATGTTATGATAAATTAATTAATTAAATAGTTTATGAACAATGCAAACAATTCAGAAATTGCGGCTCAGCTTTACACCTCATGGCCATGGGAAAAAAAAAAGTAAAAAAAAAAAAATATATATGTTTAAAATGTTTAAAAATACATTTATTTTAATTAGAGCTCCCAGAACTGGAGATTTCAGCCCATCCTCAGTAACCTGTCTAAAGACAAACGGCTGACTCTGTCTCCATTATTCTGTTCCCAGCTCTTCAGTTACACATCTGGAAAAACTCCCAAAACACTCCAATAGGTGATGTGAGGAGGGTTTGGTACATGCTCTGCATGTGTTTGTGTAAACAGGAACAGCATCCTGCTTAAATAATAAACCAGGACTGAATAATTAATTTACACCAAAAGTCAAATATTCAGAATTAAGCATATTAATCCTGTTCTCTCAGGTTATGCATCACAAACCATCCTAAAACAAGACAATACTAAATTTTACTAAATGTAGGACCATAAAACAAATAACACATTAGCACCAATGACTCAACTGGATATAATATCACATTCCATTAGTGCAATTATAAACCCTGAGCTGTACTATGTGTTATAAATCTTGTACAGTTTATAGATCAGTCATAATTGTGAATTAATTAAAAGGATAAATAGAAAATTATCAACAAAAAAACAGCTCCCAAAAGCATAATAATAAATATTATATCTAAACACATTCACAGTCAATCATTAACTGAAATGTATAAAAAGCTATTCTGATCTTGTATTATCTGTATTCTGCTAAAGCAACGTTTCTGTTCATTGTGGATGATGCAGGTGGAGATGATGAAGAAGAGGAGGGTGAGATTGGAGTCAGCGTAACACTGTACAGGTTCGCTACGAAGGTCTCCCAGCCTCGGCGGAGTGCTCTGTCAAAAGCCTAAAGAAGAAGAAATGAGAGATTAAAGTATGAATGTAACAAATCAGATTAACATTATGTAAGGTATGTATTAAGTTGTTAGAGTATTAAAACAATCTAACTCACATATACATATATTTACATAAAATTAAAAGTAAAATGAACATTGTTGTTTTATTCTATATACTACTGACAACAAGTTCATATTCATAAGAGTTCAGATATCAATATTTGGTGGAATAACCCTGGGTTTTAATCACAGTTTTCATGCATCTTGGCATCATGTTCTCCTTCACCAGTCTTACACACTGCTTTTGGATAACTTTATGCCTTATCTCCTGTTGCAAAAATTCAAGCAGTTCAGCTCAGGTTGGTTTGATGGCCCGTGATTATCCATCTTTCTCTTGATTATATTCCAGAGGTTTTCAATTTGGTAAAATCAAAGGAACTCATACTTTTTAAGTGGTCTCTTGTTTTTTTTCCAGAGCTGTATAGCATTTGACAGACTTTTTACCCCAGAGTGTTTACAACTGATTTAATGGGACACAAACAGAAAGAAGTGCTAACAAACTGTTTAATACTGTTTCTTTACTGTCGGTGAGTATTGCAGTCATTTTGGATTTTGAATGTTTGATAAGGCTCGACCAACTTTCCAAGTAGAAAATCTGACTTGTGGGGTTGTTCTAGTTAGAATTTCCTACTCAGAACTCAGAAATCTCCCAATGTAATAGTAGCTCCATACAAGTGAATGAACTTGCCATAGCAGAAAGTGATCACACCATGTAGATATAAAAAAAATGTTTTTTTTGCTATTTCATTATTATTACTTTTAAAGTAATGGTCTTTTTGTCAGTTAATGGGTCTACAGTTGACTAAAACAGTACAACATCCACTTGTTATAGGGATAATAAACTGATTAACATGGACAAAACTTTTTACATTAAAGTAAATCTATAACCATCTATAAAAATGTCTGCAACACTCTTCCCTATCGTACTAAATTCAGTGGTAGGACAGGAATGGGTTAACTGGCTGCAGGAATTTTTATTGATGAAAGTAAAGCCCTTGAGTCAAGGTTGTTCAGCATGAACAAAGAGTTAAGAGAGCGATTATCTCCTTAAGCTAGTCTCCTCCCTTTCCTCTTTACGTATATATCGCATAAACATAGAGACTGATTAAAAGACTTGGAAATGGAACAGAGCCCACCAGGAATGCCCTGTGAAATGAGGGGTGAAAAAGAGGCTGTGTGGGGGTGGTCAATGTGGAGGAACAAGGAAAAATAAGAAGCAACCAGACGAGTAAGAGTGTTATAACGTTATACTGTAGGAAAATGCCTACAGCTAAAGCTAGTAAATGTGTAGTTATACACCAGAATAGAGCTATTTTTAGCCATATTAGGTAAGAGAACGTCAGCCTCCATAAAAGTTCCTCATTATGAATGGATTAGATCAACAGGAAGTTAAACTTTAACTCCAGACGTACCTGACCAAGGGCAATGTGTGCTTAAACTTGCTTTCCTTGATAATTCTCATATCAAGATGGTGCAAATAAACACAGAACATTTTCTACACTACACTCTATTACACTGTAACTTCAGATTAGCTGATGGTTCAAATGAAAATGATCCTTTTTGGGCAAATCTAGTTAAAGTATCTAAACTGAACGGCTCACAACAGACTATTCAGGAATGTGTGGTATGAGTTTAAGGTGCCAAACCCTCTGTTATCTTTTCAGGCATAAGTTTACATTATCTCACCTTGCGATAATTCTTTAGTGTGCTCCTTTTCACGACCTTCATATTTTCTTCACCTGATTTCTCCTCAATTTCTCCTTCTCTCGTCTTCTCCTCAATCTCCACCTGTCTCTCCCTCCTTGCTGAGATGAGCACTTGATCATCAGCTTCTTCTCTAATGGAGAAATGGACCAGCACTGGTTCTGGAGCCTCGCTGGCAGGTGCAGGTTCAGCTTTGCTTTCTGTTTGCACATCCAAGTTCTGTTCCACAGGAGAAGCTGTTTCAGTTTTATCTGCCCTGCTCTGGCAGCTCTTCTCAGCCTTGTTCTTCCTGGAGCTTTTCCTGCTCCAGCGGCGGCTCAGGCGGCTGGGCTTCCTGTGCAGAAGGGTGGCACCATCGTCCTCCATCATGCCCTCGCTGAAGTCAGAAATGCCATGCTCCTGCTCATCTATGCTGCTTGGTCCAACTCCTGGCTTTGTTTGTGGTTCTTTCTCTCCAGTCTCCACTTCTTTCCCAACCTCTGCTTCAGTTTCATCTAAGCGTCCGTAGAATCCACTGGCCCGGTCCAGAAAAGGAGGGGAGCGAGGGGCTTTGCTCTTCTTTGAACTCTTGCCAATCGTCATTGTGTTGCCAAAGTGAGGTTTTCACTGTTTTGTGAACTGAAGGAAGAAGAAGTCAGAAAAGAATATTGTAACAATGACAAAGATAACAACGACTATAAAACTAATCATAACAGTAATTATGAAAAGTAAACAAGTTAAGAATGTAAATAATGTTTTGTGGGGATATTTAAATGGAGAAAAAAAGAATGCTAAAAAAAGTAAAATACAAAGATGGGAAAGAATATCAGTAAAAATCGCAAAAAGTAGAAGTTAACAAAAACTAAAATACCTGAATTACAACAATACTTATAATCATAAACAAGATAAGATAATATTTTTTGTTGTGATTTCCAAAAAAACACTAAGAGAAGAAAAGAAAAGAATATAATAAAAGTATACTGTTTTGTAAATTGCAACAATTAGAAAGAAAATCTATTAAACAAATATGCTGAAAGTAAGAGATAACTAAAACTAAAATATTATAATTACAAAAGCAATAATACTAACAATGAAGTATAAGCAAGTAAAAAATGTTTATGAGGAGATTTAAACTAAAACACAAAGAGAAGAATTAGGAAAAAAATTTTTAAATACATTTAGTAAAATGCAAAGATAGAAAAGAAAACAATTTTTAAAAAATCACTAAAAGTGAAAAATAACTAAAACTATTTCTCCCTCTAACTGTATTGCATGAAGGCTCTGATCTTTTTAAAAGACTGTACAACACCAAGTATATAACAATTAAAAAAAAAAAATAATATATATATATATATATATATATACTTTTTAAATCTCTCACAGGTTTTCCAGCAGAGACCCCGCAGCTTC
The DNA here is from genome assembly GCF_023375975.1 of Astyanax mexicanus. Classification (NCBI taxonomy): domain Eukaryota; kingdom Metazoa; phylum Chordata; class Actinopteri; order Characiformes; family Acestrorhamphidae; genus Astyanax; species Astyanax mexicanus. The sequence goes on along the minus strand of NC_064415.1, from coordinate 24,435,632 downwards.
TTAAATGCAGTTTTTTTACTCTCAATTTAAAAATGTCAAAAAAAGAAAGTTCTTATTTTGTCTAAGAAGTCTAAAGCAAAGTAAAGGTTCCTCTGCGTCTGACGTCAGTGTTGTTAGGAGCTCTGTGATGAGCTGAGGGTGCATATCTCTCATTTTTGTGCTGGGGTTTTATCTGTCACCTCATCATGCTCACAATGTCCAAAGTGCAGTGCACACATGTGCGTTCTTGACGTATCAGCATGTCTCTGTATCTGTGGGTCTATGTGCTGATAGATAAGAGCAGCTCCAGCCTCACTTTGACTTTGACTCTGCTTGGTTGTGCTGGAACTTGGCTGCTGCCAATTTAGGTGGCGTCATTCAAACACAGTATCAGAAATAAAATAAATAATCATTCAGAACTTTATGGTTCAGACAGTTATGATTTAGTGGGTGGTTGTGTTGAATTGACGTACAGTATATTTACAAATAGTGTGTGTGTATAAAGTGTGTAAAGCTGTTTATGTCCCTATGTCCTTTTACTCTGGTCAGTGAGTATGGATGACCTTCAGGGTGGACTGCAAATATGTACATACTGAGAAACCCTGCAATTAAAATGTTATTTTACCATTTCCACTGTAGAAAACTATCATTATTAGGTTAGCTGAATATTAACTCATTTATCTTTAACATACATTGATCTAATGAATGTATGATTATAAGATTTCTGCTCAATTTTGACTATATTGTATGGCACATATCTTGTGACATACATTGCATTATAGTTTGCATTTGATATTCTAATGACTCACTATTTGCCTGACATCTCTTTGCACAATTACCTTTGACACTATGCAAATAACAACACTGTTAATATTTAAACTATCCAGATATTTAGCACAAGCCCTTTAAGTTTGTAGGCTTGTAGGCACATAATGTATATTATATTAACTTTTGTTTTTGCTAAATGGTGATATAAGATATACATCTCTATTTTTTATCCCATAAGGTAATAACAAATAGACACTTCTAGGAAAAAAGCTAGATGTTTCACATTTTACAGAATGCTGATTTTATACAGAAGCTTAAAAACAAGGGACACAAAAATACAGTGTACTTTTGGAAAAGTGCCTAAGAAAAAAATAAATACGTAAATAAACAGTGCAGTTTGAGTTTTATTTTTTACGTTTCTTTAAATCTGGACTGAAACCATTTCAGGTCTATTCTCATGCAAATAGAGCTAATTAAAATGCACATAAAAATATTGTGTCTTTTTATATCTCTTATGAAAATATATTAATAAATCGCCCAACCCTATTACAAAGGCCTCTGAATATGAATAGAAATCTAACTAACATCTAACTATTGATTTTTTTTTTTTAGGTTTACCGGTTCTCTACTTTTGTTGGAAATTCCTTATTTCTACAAAATCAAAGTAGTTAAATATTGTCTATTATAAACAACATGCTTAATAACCAAATTCTTAATCATCAGATCCAACACTGTCTAATTAAAGCCTGATTTGCTTGTATTAAAAGTGTGTTAAGAGAACGGGCTTACCTGTAGTGTGTTCTCTCTCAAAGCTCAGCTTTCTCTCTGTGCTCTGTACACCCTCAGCTCACCTCATACACACTCCCACAAAATCGTCATAGACCCTGTCTGAACCTGTCGTCACTAAAACACACACACACACACACACTCTCCCTCTCTCTCTCTGGATCTGTATGTTTTCCTACTAGATAAGAAAAAAGTGTTTAGTTGTAACACACTGCAATTACCTAAATAACATGAGCTACATGTGCTCTATATCTAGGAATGTCTAGAAAGAATGATAGAAAAAGATACATACCTTAACTTTAGTATGTTTTATTATCTTCTGAATCTCCTCTGAGGCTCTGTTCAGAGAGTTAATAGAGTTCATGGCTGTCTCGGTAGCTTGTCAACAGCTTGTCTGTTTTGAGCAGACCCACATTGCACCATCAAAGATTTCCACCACAAAATCCTCATTATTGCGCCACCATTAATGATAAATCCCAGCCCTGGAACTTGAGAACACAAAACACACAAAGCACGTAGTTACATGTAACTCCATCACAAGCGATTATAGGTCATAGAGAATACAGGGTGTCAAACGTTTGGTTCTTTTGTTTTGTACGGCTGCTATGTTGCTAATCTAGTTAACAACAAGGGGCCCTGAGCATTTAACATCCTCCATGGGGCCCATCACACAGTTTAACAAATCCTAAGAAATACAAAGACACTTGCATTGTAATAAATACACACAATTTAACACATTTCTTATTAGCATATAATGGTGCTTATTACTAACTAATAGCACACTGTAATATTTTTGTATTTTGGAACCAAACCTCTCAGCTATATGTAGGGGAAATTACATTTTTGAACAAAATAACAGTGGTGTTTATTTTATCTCAATTAAAAAAAGGAGCATTGAAACTGCAACTACATTAAACACTAAAAGTAACTATTTACAAAGTTAGGGGAGAGCGGGGTAATGTGAGACATCGGGTAATGTGAGACACATCTTGTATCTTGGCACCTGAACACAATTGTGGTCATGTGACCATTATGTTGTCAAGTCCCTCCCATTTCCCACTACTAGGAAGAGGAAGTTGTTGCTGGTGCTGTAAAGGTTTGGGTTTTTTCACAAAAAGGTGTTTTCTGCATGTAAAAGTAAATTTTCTTGATTTGAACTTAATCAACTATTTTATCAAAGTAAATTGATTCAGGTATAAAAACTAATATCATACATGCTTATGAACTTTCAACATATCAAACCATGTGATTGATGGTAGTTGAAGATTAGCCTGATTTGCTAGAGATTATGTTTTTTCTAAAATGGTAGCTGTGGGGTAAAGTGAGACAAATGATGTGGGGTAAAGTGAAACACCATCCCAGCCAATTGGACTGATAAACATTGTGCAGGTGGGCTAGAGTGTGATTACATAGATTATATGATTATATGATAAGAGATTACATGACTATATGATTCTGTAGGTTAACTTTCCAAAAGCAAAATCTATACTAATGAATACTGTACTTTTTAGGAAAAGAGTGGTTTGGCAGATTCTTAGGACGTCAACATCTCTCTGTATGAACTCCTGAGGCAACATCTCTGCGAAGGGCTACAACTTTTAATAAAACAACAGTGAGGGAGTTCTTCGAAAATCTCGCTGTAGTAATGGACAGGTGACAGAATCAATTCATTAGTTGTATAAGTTTTATGGAGACTTTACCTGTAATTTTTGGCTTTGATTTCAATAAGGTTCTTCCCTTGTCTCTCATCTTTAATAGACACGCATTCCCTCCACACATGATTTACAATGTGGATGAAACAGGTGTCTTTACAGTTCAAAAACCACGGCAGGTGCGCTATACATGATATAACAGACTAATAGTGAGTGGGTTGTGATAATGACAAAATATTAATGGACTGAATTTCCATGATTCTAACACTAGTCCGATATTAGTTATGGAATGTGTGGTTGTCAATCTAGCTGTAAGGATTGTAATTGTTACAACATGTCATAGGCGTAGGAACCGGGGGGGGATGGGGGGGACATGTCCCACCCAATATCAGAAACAGGTGGATTTGTCCCCCCCCCCCAAAAAATGATACCGCAGGAGAACAGGGGCGTCGCCAGGAGCGAATCGTTTCTCTCAGCTCAGCTGTGTTTTTAATGAGTAGACAGAATGCTGTGTAAATGGGAAATCTCTTTGGGCCAATCACGGAACCGGTTCAGGAAAAGAGTCCCGCCTCTTAATAGAAACAGAATCAAAAATCAGCTCGCTTGTTTTGCGGAGGAGAGTGGGGAAGACCCCCCTCGCTGTAAAGGATTTGTAAAGTTTTCTTTTTTAGATTTGGCAGCGGGGCGCAGCGAGCTGACGTTAAAAGAAGGTAACGGAGCCTATTTCTGATAGCTGGTTAAAAATAAACGAATCAAAACCCACAGATCAAACCCACTGTGAGCTTGTGATAGTCATTGTTACTTGTAGACTATGACTGCAGGATTACTGTAAATTAAGGAAAATTAAAAAATATTTTAGCTAGCTTAACTAGTTCGCTAGAAGCTGGGTGTAGTAGCCATATTTCAGTACAATACTTTATGTTGGTAGTTTAAAGCAGTTTCTTCTCCCTGATCACTGCACTGAAATTTTGTGTTTTCACCGGATCCAGCTCATCAGCTAATAAACACTCATTTATTGAGTTTACCTGTTAAAATCCCTTAGATTTACTAATTGAATATATCTGGTCCTTTAGTAAAAGCTCATGAAACTAACAGAAGGTTTGGGTCATCTAACGTTTATATTAACATCTGCCAAAAATCTCTATGAAACATAAGGTTACATTCTTTTACGTAAAAGACCACCATCATAAGTACTTTTAGTCGACAAAATGTGGCGTAAATGTAAATATACAAATATACAACAGAATTGACACGCCAATACATAATAATAATAATAATAATAATAACATCTATTATTTTATTATTATTATTTTCAAATATGCACGCATATTTTTTTCTAACAACAGTAAATGTAAAGTGGAGTAACATATTTAGGTTGTAAAGTCACCTGTACTTGGATGTAACTAATAATAAACAGTAGTACAGAAAAGAAAGGTTTATTTGTAATTAAAGGTAACTCCACAAATGTTGTTCTAAGAGACTATAAGGTGGGCTTTGATTCATATAAGCAGATGTGTCTCCCCCCCCCCCCCCCCCAACATCAAATCCGCTCCTACGCCCTTGCAACATGTAATGTTAATGGTAGTTTAAAAGTGGAAAACATAAGTACACCCCCAACTGGTTCACTTTACCCCCTTAATTTCTCTGGTCTGTCTTAGTTTACCCCTGAGTTGGGGTAAAGTGAGACACAAGACCACTTTTTTTAAAACAAACATATTTTCATTGTCCTTTGTCTTGAAGACATTCTGATAACTTTAATAGTTAGGAAACATCCTGAATTAATTGGAAAAATGTAAATTTTACTTATATATCATTGTAGCTCAGCTAGCAAGGGGCAAATGTAAAAAATGGCTCACATTACCCCGCTCTCCCCTACTATTTGTTATCTAATTCAGTTTGATATTGAGTTGATTATGAGCCCAGACTCAGAACTACTTCTGAAAATTGATACCAAATTCAAAACTGAATCAGATAAATTCAGCGAGCTGCTCATTCACGTTTTTTGTTATTGTATTGTATGTAAATATCTCAAGGTTAAAATCCTGATGTAACACCAATGACAACCACAATTTTAAAACCTGTATTAACATTAACTGTATTTTTTACTATATTTTTTGTAAATATGGTCAGATGAACAAACGCACATTTACACACACACTGGGCTGTGATGCTCACAGGATGTTCAGTATGTCACTTAGGAACTTCATGAGATAAAGTGAAGGACACAGTGCTGTAGATAACTTTCCACATTATTTAAAGTGTCTGTGACACATAGGTCACCCTGGGTTATGGCCAGGGAAGAAAATATATATATATATATATATATATATATATATATATATATATATATATATATATATATTCTTTATTCAATCTTTATCTATTACACATAAATTGTAATTACAGATTCTGCTCCATGATAATTTGATTCTTTGTTTTAACACAGCACAAACATGTTCTATTGGTCATGCAAACATTCCCCCACACCATTACAGCACCTCCACCAGCCTCAGTTGTTGACACAGCACAGGCTGTCTCCATGGTTTCATGCTGTATAAAATTCCCACCCTGTCATTTATGTGCCTTATCAGAAATTCAGATTCTGATGTTGTAGTTAAACTGCCCCAAGGATTAACTTGTGCATTCTGAGGCAGTACACTGCAGTTGTACAGAATGGTGACATGTTTCAGTAGCTTTTCTGTTGGCTTGAACCAAGCATGTTAAACCTCTGTTAAACCTTTAACAAAGCATTTCCATACACAGGACTGATGCACATTGGATGCGCATTATATCATCATATAGTACAAATAGTAATGCATGAGAGAAATACAATTTCTTTAAATGATGGGTTATTATATGTTTTTTATCTTAAATATTTTTTCCACATGAAAATTGCTTTTTTATGCTGGTATACTTGTCACTATTTATTAATTACGAGCGTTTGTTTTTTTAACACTTTGAACATTTATTGTTTTGAATATTATGGTCTACTAGTCCCAAACTTTTACAAAACCAGTGCAAACCAGCCTGGACTCCATGCTGGTTTACACTTTTTCAAACCTTAATCTCAGTAGTGAATATCTAAATCTCCTTCTCTGCATTATTTTACTTGTTAGCATTATTAACATTTATTAGCAGATGTCAGACAACAAACACCCTTCAGGACCTTTAAGTTTGTATAATTTGTTCACATATAACAGTGAAAAGTTTTTTAGACAGTCATGCACTGACCAATGCTTCAATTACCTTGACTCTATACACACAGTGTGGACTGCAGCAGGTGAAGAAAAAAGTATATACAGCTCAGGAGGAGGCCAGTTTCTTTGATTTTGCTATTTATAGGTATATGTTTGAGTAAAATGAACATTGTTGTTTTATTCTTTAAATAAAGGACAACATTTCTTCCAAATTCCAAATAAAAATATTGTCATTTACAGCATTTATTTGCAGAAAATGAGAAATGGCTGAAATAACAAAAAAGATGCAGAGCTTTCAGACCACAAACAATGCAAAGAAAACAAGTTCATATTCATAAAATTTTAAGGGTTCAGAAATTAATATTTGGTGGAATAACCCTGGTTTTTAATCACAGTTTTTATGCATTTTGGCATGTTCTCCTCCCCACTACTGCTTTTGGATAAATTTATGCATCTTCCTCTTGATTGTATTCCAGAGGTTTTCAATTTGGTAAAATAAAAAAAACTCATAATTTTAAGTGATCTCTTTTTTGTTTCCAGAGCTGTATTTCTCAAACTAACTTTAAAAAAGTATAATTTCTTTGTTATGCTATTTTATTACCATTATGTCAGTGGCATTTAAATGGTTCTAAAATTACAATTATATTGTTTATCGCAATATTTTCTGGGAAGATATATAGTCCACAAAAATTGTTATCGTAACAGGCCCAGTCACCATTAATGGTAGCTTTTGGTCATGTTCTCTAGCACCTCGGTTTCCACCTTAGTTTGAGTTCTACATTAAGAAAATCATGTCATAATGTGAATCTGATGTTTGTTTTTTTTTACATTGTGTCAAAATTTTATGATGAGCCTATTGACAAAATAGAAAAGCATCAATATGGGTTATAATAATAAAATTTGTTTAAACTGGCTTCTTTTGAAAGTTAAGATTTTTTTTATTTACTTTTCTCTAAAGTTGCTGTTTTTGAAATATGAGAGCATGAAAAAATTGAGTCAAATAAGTATTCACTTTGAGCTCATTCCAGATTTTCTGGAATAATGTGCTTTATCATCTGAAACAAAAACTTAATGGGAGCAACAGTTCGAGTCATGGTAGCACATCACTGAGACTGTGTGAGCAATCTTACAGGTTAAGAGCTTTCAGCAGCTTGTGAATCTACCTCCCCCCCACCCACCCAGCCTTTACAGCAGCCAGGGATCATCAGTCCCAATTCGTGTGAGCAGCAGAAGCAGCTGTTTTGCAGCTGTGCATGTCAATACGTGTGCTGGTGTGTGTTTAGGGAGCGCAGTGAATACGGAGGCTGGGATGTGGTCGTGAGTCATAATTTAAATGGGTGTTGCCTGTGTGTTCTTTACTTCCTGCGGTCTCTAGGGCTATAACTCACCTAGCTTACATCCCTGTAGTGACCTGAGGCTGCTGAATGAGTGAGCACTGCCTCTCCATACATGGCCATGATGATGGGTTCAGCTGATGCACGGACGTGTCAGTCAGAGGAAGAGTATCAGTGAGAACAGATGTTCTGTCTGTCAGGAATTAAACACAGAACCTTTAAACAAGGTTTAATCAGCAACAGCGGTTAGGTGATGCACCTTACAGTAACTTGACCTCTTAACCCCCACTCATAAGATCAGGGTACCATGACTCAACAAACATCAAAATATTAAGGCTGCCAATGTTAACCTGTTAAGTTGGTGTGGTAAATTTTGACACATTAACGCAGTATTAATTTATTTATTTTTTACATTAATCACAAAAATCTACAAAGCCTGGCAACATAACAGCTCTGTACTCTTAAGTTACTACTTTTGAGTTATTATTTAATCTAAGGCTTAGGCTATATTTTTCTCTCTTACACCCCTGATGGCATGTTTTCTCTTTTCAAGTTGTAAAAGGTGGAATATGGAGCTACACTAGCGTTCATTTCCTCCTTTATAACTCTCAGTTTAGCCCAATTCGGAGAGGATCAATTTCTCCTGGGGCAATTTTCTCTTTTATGAGGGTTTCTCTGTGATTTTATTCCCGTCTGGAACAACCATGTATGTCTTTTTCTCAGACGTCCTCTGAGAAAATTACAATTTGAATTATCGACTCCTTTTTGCTGAATTCCGTGGTCCTCCTGTAATTTTAGTCCCGTCCAGACGCACATCTCTGAGCTGTGTGTCTGAGCTAGCTATTTGTCTACTGCCACTGCATCTGTTTCCACAAAGATCCACGTCAACACAACAGTGGAAATAGAAGCGCTACTAATTGCGCCGCCCTGTGACTGAGAAAGCCAAAAAAAACCTCAATGGTCCTCCTGTTTTTTCAATTGCAGTCCGGATGCAAGTGTGTGTAATATTTTTCACAGACGTCCCCCTGAGAAACAAATCCCATCAGGTTAGGCCTTTAAAGTCAGTTACCCAGGATATTAAAGAGCCACTAAATCCTAACCCATATATACAGTGCCCTCCATAATTATTGGCACCCCTGGTTAAGATGTGTTCTTTAGCTTCTCATAAATTGAGTTTTGTTCAAAATAATATAGGACCACGATGGGAAAAAAAAGTAAAGTCCAACCTTTAACTCAAGTAAATTTTAAGGGGGAAATAAAATCCCTGACTAAGAAATAATTATTCTTCATAAAATCACCTGTTCCACAATTATTGGCACCCCTAACAATTCTTAGGAAATAAATTTAATAAAAGTATTTCTGTCACTTCTACCGTAGTTTACGAAGTTGATCAGAGTATGTAGGAACATTTAATTAGTAATTCACAACTTCCTGTTTCCCTGGGGTATAAATATGACGTGACACAGAGGCCATTTATCTTCAACATGGGAAAGACAAAGGAACATACCATTCAAGTGAGGCAGATGTGTGTTGACCTTCACAAGTCAGGCAATGGCTACAAGAAAATCACTACTCGCCTACACCTGTCCATATCTACTGTCAGAGGAATTATTAAGAAGTTTAAAACAACTGGAACAGTGGTAAACAAGCCTGGACGACAAACTCAACTTTGTGTGACGCGGTGAGTGACGCAACTTCCGGCCTGCGAACCTGCTTGCTGTTTGTTTAGCTCCTCTCTGTTTTAGCTATTTGTTTACGTTTTCTACTACTTATTAACTTTTAACCGTCTTATAACCCTCCTAAACTTATAAAATCCCTCAGGTAGCCATTATTTTTGTGTTATTTATCGATTTTTGCCGTTTTTTTTGTGTGTTTTGTGCTTACTTCGAGGTAATGGCGTGTGCGGAGGATCGTGCTCTCCTGACACTCAGCGAGGAGCTCGTCCGTCTGGATCAGCAGATCCACCGCCTGCTCGAGAGGCAGTCGGAGCTCCACAGGCAGAGGACGAGGCTGGAGGAAACCCGCGACGCCGCCTTCGCGGCCGTCTCCACCCCGGTGCTGCCGGCGCGGCGGACCCCGGCGGTCGTTTGCTTCACCCCCGCTCCGGGAGGGGCCTGGGAGCGGCAGCGCGGCCGAGGAAAGCGGGTTTCCCCCCTACCTTCTCAGCCGGATTTTGCCTCCGCTAACCGGTTTGAGGTCCTCAGCTCGTCGCCGTCGCCTCCTTCACCTCCCCCAGCCCCGAGGAAAACAGATAAGGGCAGTACCCTCATTGTCGGAGATTCCATTGTTAGGCATTTAAAGGTGTCTAACGCTAAGTGTAATGCTGCAGTGTCGTGTTTTCCAGGAGATCGGGTCCTGGACGTCGCCCGGCGGCTTCCTACGGTGCTTCGGCATCGCGGGGACCCCGGCACCGTCATCCTGCATGTGGGTACCAACGACACGTCCGCCCGGCGCAGTGAGGTCCTGAAGGAGCACTTTCGCACTCTTCTGGACACCGCTCGCAGACTGACCCGCGCCCGCCTCCTCATCTCTGGTCCGATGCCCACCTACCGCCGCGGGAGCCAGCCGTTCAGCCGCCTCTACGCTCTCCACTGCTGGCTGCGGGACTGGTGCTCTGCTAGTGGAGTTGGCTACGTGGACAACTGGGAGAGTTTTCGGGAACGTCCAGCCCTCTTCCACCGAGACGGGCTTCACCCCAGCCGCCTGGGATCCACCGTCCTCTCTGGTAACATTGAGGCGGTGCTACGCCGGGACTGACTGGCTCTAACCAGTCATACCGGCCAGGTTAGTGGTCTAAGTAATGGGCAGTTTAGTAATATACATTGTTCTAATGAGTTATCTTGCCACTTTCCTGTGCATAAGGCTGTGAGTTTTAATTATGTGCCTTTTTCAGATACAAGTGCATTTTTACCTTGTAGGATTGAGACTGTGTCTGTCCCCCGTGTCGCTCGAAACCGAAAAACTCAGAAAATCTGTTTTAATAATCTTATTAAAATTAAAACAACAGCATCCGTCTCTCAGAGTACCAGCAGCGTCCGTATGAAACTAGGGCTATTAAATATAAGATCGCTAGCACCAAAATCAGTTATTGTTAATGATATTATTACTGATAATCACCTTAATGCACTATGCCTGTGTGAAACCTGGATTAAACCTGATGAATATATCGCTTTAAATGAGTCTACCCCCCCAGGTTTTAGCTATTTTAGTTACCCACGCAGCTCTGGTCGTGGCGGTGGTGTTGCCACAATCTATGACTCAATGTTAGGTATATCTCAAAACTCACAATTGGATGCTAAGTCGTTTGAAGTTCTTAGTCTTAAAGTAGCAGGCCCGTCTCCTGCTTCCAAAACGCAGCATTCGTTCCTGCTTATAACACTGTATCGTCCTCCTGGACCATACTCAAATTTTATTAGTGAATTTGCTGACTTTCTAGCAGCAGTAATTCTTCTTTCTGATAAGATCATAATTGTCGGAGACTTTAATATCCACTTTGAAAAGGACCAGGATCCACTAAAAATTGCATTTAAATCAGTTTTAGATGCTCTAGGCTTTAAACAAAATGTAATTGGCCCCACTCACCGATGTAGTCATACATTAGACTTAGTTTTGACACTGGGTATTGAGGCTGAGAATATAGTTACTCTTTCTCAACATGACTCAATATCCGATCATTATCTAATTATGTTTGAAATAGTTTTTAATCAAAATATCCTCCTCCCGCCCCGCTATATCAGCAAGCGTAAAATAACAACCGCAATTGCTAATGAATTTGTAAATAAACTCCCAGACTTAACTATCTCCCTTCCGTCCTATGAGCATGATCTCGAGCACAAAACAGAAAATCTACAAACTGTGCTCCGCTCTAACCTTGACCGCGTAGCGCCGACAAAAATAAAACAAATCAGGGATAAAAAGCTAGCACCGTGGTATAATGACCACACACGTACATTAAAACAAACCGCTCGTAACTTTGAACGTAAATGGCGACACACAAAACTAGAATTTTTCCGGCTAGCATGGCAGCATAGTCTCACAGACTACAAAAAAGCCCTAATTAAAACAAAATCCCAGTATATTTCATCGCTTATTGAGAAAAATAGAGACAATCCTAGATTCCTTTTCACTACTGTGGCTAAACTCACCGGCAGTCAAAAACAAACTAGCTCCGTTATCCCTGTCGACATTAATAGTAATGATTTCATGAAGTTCTTTGATGATAAAATTAATAGCATTAGACAAAAAATTCAGTATCACCCCCAAAATTTACTTATAGATATTGATGAATGCTGCTCCAGCTCTGAGACACACCTAGAGTGTTTCAGCCCGGTTACAGAAAAAGATTTACTTAGTGTAATTAACTCATCAAAATCAACATCATGTATATTAGATCCAGTACCCACACAATTATTGAAACAGGCACTGCCAAAGGTGGGAAAATCATTACTAGAAATAGTAAATTCATCCCTTAGCATGGGCTACGTACCCAATTCTCTTAAATTGGCGGTCATTAAGCCCATTATCAAAAAGCCAAATCTGGACCCCCGCGAGCTTGCTAATTATAGACCAATTTCTAATCTTTCCTTTATAGCCAAAATCCTAGAAAAAATTGTGTTTAACCAGCTGCGCTTGTATCTACAAAGTAATAGTATGCATGAGGTTTTTCAATCTGGATTTAGACAAAACCATAGTACTGAAACAGCTCTACTTAGAGTAACTAATGATTTACTTTCAGCTCTTGATAGGGGCAGTAATGCCATCCTTGTACTGCTAGATCTAAGTGCTGCCTTTGACACCATAGATCACGCTATTCTACTTGATAGGTTAGAAAATCTTATAGGAATTAAAGGATCAGCCCTCACCTGGTTCAGATCTTATCTGAGAGATCGATTCCAGTGTGTTTACTTAAATAACGAATGCTCTTATCAGTCTAGAGTAAAATATGGTGTCCCTCAAGGATCAATACTGGGTCCATTACTCTTTACTCTTTATATGCTACCACTGGGTAAAATTATCCGTAGGCATGGTATTAACTTTCACTGCTATGCTGATGACACGCAACTTTACATATCTGCTAAACCCAACGAGGAGCTCTGTATAAATCAAATAACAGACGGTATTAAAGCCATTAAAAATTGGATGACACACAACTTTCTCTTACTTAATTCTGATAAAACTGAGGTCCTTCTATTAGGTCCTAATATTGATAAAAACATAAATGTTAATACTGTAGACATAGACGGTCACTTAATTATACCTGGTAAAACTGTGAGAAACCTTGGGGTCATCTTTGACCCAATTCTTTCGTTTGATGCTCACATATGTAGCATAGTCAAAACTGCATTCTTCCACTTAAGAAATATAGCTAAAATCCGCAGTATACTCTCTCTGGAAGATGCTGAGAAGCTGGTACATGCATTCATAACCTCCAGGCTGGACTACTGCAACGCGTTGTTGGCTGGAAGTCCACATAAATTACTCCATAAACTCCAGCTAGTTCAGAATGCAGCCGCAAGAGTGCTTACCAGAGCTAGAAAGTTCGATCACATTACACCTATTCTTTCATCCCTACATTGGCTACCTGTTAGATTTCGTATAGATTATAAAATACTTCTCCTGACGTATAAATCCCTTAATGGTCTGGCCCCGCATTATCTACAGGAACTCCTTACTCCTTACAATCCGCCGCGTTCACTCCGCTCCCAAGACGCTGGCCTGTTATTAGTCCCGCGTATTAGAAAAAACTATACAGGAGGAAGAGCGTTCTTTTACAAAGCTCCCCAACTTTGGAATAGCCTCCCTATTAATATACGGGACTCAGACACACTCTCAATCTTTAAATCTAGACTCAAAACATTTCTATTTGCTCAAGCTTTTGAGTAATGTCTCATTACAATTTTCTTCCTCTTACAGCTTATCCAGCAAATATAAACCCTGTCCTAATCATCTGCTTTCTTTTTCTCTCCCCATGTCCTGAGCTGCTGCTACCAGTGCCCATCCCACTCCAGCAGAGTTTTATAAAACCATTCTAACCCCTTTTTCTTCCCTCCCCTCTCTGTTCTCTCTCTCTATCTTTCTCACATGTGCTGAGACGCCTGGCCGGCCGGTCTTCCTGGATGCGTCCGTCTGTGGTTCCAGCTTTCAGGAATCAGCCCTGTCCTTCTACTCAGAATTATCACACAGCCCTTCTAACTTCTGCTTTTTGTTTCTCTTTCTTTCCTTTCTGTTTTCTCTATCTATCTCTTTTACATGTATGGAGATGCCCTGTTCCTGATGTTCCCAGCCTGGCTCTCCACTGCCCGCTGTGTCGTTCTCCGGCTCTGCAACCCTGCACTGATTACCATTAACACACTCAGTATCTGTTTCTGTATTAGCCATAGCTCTATAGTTTGTGCCCATCACATTCTTATATTCATAAATTAGTACCTGTTATATTAGCCATAGTTCACATTAATTCTCTGTACTGTTTTTGTTCTGTTATTTGTTTGTTGTTTGTTATTTGTTTGTACTGAGCGGGTCAACCCGAGTAGGATGGGTTCCTCTGACTGAGTCTTGGTTCCTTCCAAGGTTTCTTCCTCTTAAAGGGAGTTTTTCCTTGCCACTGTGTCACCATAAAATTGGCATCTCTGTGGTGCTGCTCATAAGAGGCGTGGACCTGTTTTTCCTGTAAAGCTGCTTTGTGACAACCTTTGTTGTAAAAAGCGCTATATAAATAAAATTGAATTGAATTGAATTGAATTGAATTGAATTGAATTGGACGAGGACGCAAGTTTATTTTGCCACCACGCACAGTGAGGAGGATGATCAGAGAAATAAAAAGTTCTCCAAAGCTCACTGTTACAGAATTGCAACAAATGGTAGCTTCTTGGGGTCACAAAGTCTCCAAAACAACCATCAGGCGCTATCTACATGCCAACAAGCTGTTTGGGAGGCATGCACGGAAGAAACCATTTCTCACTCACAATCATAAACGCAAACGTTTGGAGTTTGCTAAGCGGTACTATGACTTCAACTGGGACCGTGTGCTTTGGTCAGATGAAACAAAGATAGAGCTTTTTGGCAACAAATGCTCTAAGTGGGTCTGGCGTAACACAAGAGCTGAGTATGCAGAAAAGCACCTCATGCCCACTGTGAAATACGGCGGGGGATCAGTGATGCTGTGGCCCTGTTTCTCTTCTAAAGGCCCTGGGAACCTTGTTAGGGTGCACAGCATCATGAATGCTCTAAAATACCAGGACATTTTAAAACAAAATCTGGTGGCTTCTGCCCGAAAGCTGAAGATGGGTCGTCACTGGGTCTTTCAGCAAGATAATGACCCTAAACATGTGGCCAAATCTACACAGAAATGGTTCACCGCACACAGAATCAAGCTCCTCCCATGGCCATCTCAGTCCCCAGACCTCAACCCCATTGAAAACCTGTGGGGTGAGCTGAAGAGGAGAGTGCAGAGGAGAGGACCCAGGTCGTTGGATGATTTAGAGAGAATGTGCAAAGAGGAATGGTCAAAGATCCCTCTTTCTGTATTCTCCCATCTTGTGAAACATTACAGGAGAAGATTAGGTGCTGTTTTGTTGGCAAAAGGGGGTTGTACAAAGTATTAACATCAGGGGTGCTAATAATTGTGGCACACATGATTTGATGTTAAATAATTATTTCTTAATGTGGGATTTTTTTCCTACTGAATAAATTCACTTGAGTTAAAGGTTGTATTTTACTCTTTTTTTCCATCGTGGTCCTATATTATTTTGAACAAAACTCAATTTATGAGAAGCTAAAGAACACATCTTAACCAGGGGTGCCAATAATTATGGAGGGCACTGTATATATTTTTATTAATAGCTGAAATTTGTTCCTTTGAAGTAATGAAACATACCAGTCCTGCTTATGTTTTTTTTCCTAAACATTTCCTAAACTTAAAAAAAAAACTTTTATTTTGGTAGTTTCCGCCACTGCAGTGCCCTCTCAGGTTCAACTGTGCTATAGGCGTGAATGATGTATCCATGTACTTTGGTTCACAGACACATCACAATATGCAGCTTAGCCAATCAGCTCTCTCTCCTGCCCTGCCTCTAAACCCATACATCACCCAGTGTCTCTTCCAAACTGCCCCTCCCATTTTTTTTTTTTTACATTGGTCAAAATTGGGGCGTAACCACAAACATATGGACATACATTGTTTCTGAATACGAGTGTGGCCATATTCAATTTCCAATTAGTTAATGTTTTAGTTCTCACAGAGATTATTCTCTTCCAATCACATTGCTTTATTAATAATGTATGTTTTTTTCCTAAATTTTAAAATGCCATTACACTGTTTAGTTAGATAAAACTTACTACAATTATAACAGGAAAAACTAATCACTATTCAATTTTCTCTGTTTTGTAAAGAAGTTGGTGGTGTTGACCATTTAGCTTAGGATTTAACAACAATATACAATTATAAATAAACATCTAAAACTGCAGAAAACCAGCCCTGTAGAAAGCAGAACACTGACGCTTGTGTAAAACACCTCTTTTATTTTAAGGCATTTTAAAAGAACTTAACCGACAACAGATGAATGTAACAGTAGCAACATAAAGTACAAGACACACATATAAAAGCATGAGGCAGGTCTGGTGAACTACTTACATCCTACAGAACACTATGGAAGATAAATACACATGAAACTGCATTCATACGCTCACGGACACACAATACCTACACAACCACTAATCCTAATAATCAGACATACTGTACAATGTTCATAATTTCCAGGCACCTGGAAACAGCCCTGGAACTCCAGGGAGAGGAAATGCATATAAATAAAATACAGGTGCAAATTCATGGTATAAACCATTCTTTTCACTTTTGTGCACTTGCTCTATTCAGCTCCACACTGAAATTATACCAAAAATCTAATTCAGACATTACTGTAAAACTCAGTCACTCCAGCTGAGTCTCATTGAGTACATACAACTTCACATTTGTAAACATGTAGTTTTCATATATAAATAACACAACTCTACAGTATATACAACACAGCACACATTTTACATCAAATTATTCTGTTATTAGTTACTACTTTCCCTTCTTTCCTTTCCTCAGTACAGTGAAAGTGTGACTATTGCATTACATACAGTATGTTCATAATGCATAGAAATGTTTAACATGCAGTTAAATTGGACTATACAGTCTAATTTTCAGCAGGGTTCCAGTCTTCTGCTTCTATTCCTCATGTACTAAGACTCAGTAGTAGAGCAGAGCCTTGGCTGCATCCCAATTGAGTACTCAACACTAATACTATATACTGTATATTAATCGTGTTATTGCAGCACACACAATATGAATGTACTTGTTTAGCACTAACAGAAAGTAATGAGACATTGCTTTGCCAACATACATCTCTTGCATTTGCAATGTTAACCTTTATTTTTGTCTAATATGTATTGTGCATATTTGAGTATACTCAACTTTTATCTATTATACATACTACATACTCAAAAACTAGTATAAGTAATCAGTACGCAACTGGGACACACTCCAAGGGATTGTGTCTAAGGAAAACAGCCCACACTCAGCCAAACTCTCGGAAAACACTAGTTCAAAGTTCAGAGTGAGTTGTCTTGTCTTTTACAACACTTTCACTTTTCTTTTTGTGATGTAGTTAAACCATAAAATGTACATCCACTCATGTTTACGTGTAGCATCATTATTATCTATACAGGTTCTTGTAAATACAATAATACTGAAAGTCATAATGGACTGAATAACTATATAGTGGACGCAGACACCCTGCGACCAAACTTAATCTCAGTTAACATGATTTAGCACTTAATATTATCCATTTTCACTGTACATTTAAAAATAATGCACTGAAAAAAGTGTTTAAAGATGTACAATAGTTTAAATATGGCAATATGTTAAATTTCTTAATTGTATTTTCATTATAGCACACTAAAAGATTCAGATCGCAATGTATTTGCATGTGTTCCTAGAGAACATGGGTTCACACTTCCACGTTGGGATCTGATCCTAACCCCTGCTTTACGAGAGCATCCTCCCTCTTCATCTTTGGCTTTTCAGTACGAGTGTGCCACACCAGCACCTGCAGCAGCAAACAGAAAAAAATATATATACAATTTCAACTAAAAAAGGAAGTTATGACAGACAATTTTAAAATAACTGTCTCATCCTATATTATACTTCAGTTGGGATAGTACGGAAAATGCAAATGAAATTAAACGAATGTAAACATGACAGTTTTAACCCAAGATATTTTACGTTTTGTCTAGTGAGCTTCATTGCTGCATAGCCAGCCCACAATATTTAAAAAAAAGTTGGTATGGTAACGCATTCACCACTTTTATTTTGTCCCAAACATTTTCTGATTTGACGTTGTACACCGATTGAAAGCTAGAACTTAACACACCTGTAATAATCCAAATGAACTTATTAACTAGCCAGTCAAAACTTACCTTATTGCACATGTCTGCTTTGGGCTCAAGTTCCTCCATGGTAACCATGTTTTGAAGGAAGCTGCTTTCCAGGAAGCCCATCTGAGCATCACCATCAAACCGAGCCTCAGGATTGGCCAAAACAAGTTTCAAGGAGACAGCAAAGCCGGCCATGTCGATGGGGAAGGGGCGACTGGGACGCCAGCCAGTGTGAAACCGAACCACCTTACCGTTCTCCACTACAGGCCGCTCAAACTTCATTCCACCTACTAGACCCACCGGCCAGACGGAGACCTTCTCTGTCTGACGCATCTGGAAAGTAAAAATATTGGGAATGTACTTTAAAATATAAAATTCAATTAATCCATTAAAAAGACCTGTTAGAAAACATTCTAGACTGGAGGAAAATTTGCGAGTTATTATTCTAAACAATAAGTAGCACACTTGCTTACACTTGCTTGTTTAAATAGTTGGTCAGTCTTCAAACAACTGATAGCATGTGCTTAAGATTGGCTCGAATGAAATCCTGCAAAATTAATATTATAGAGATATTTTCTGCAACAGCTGGAATCCACAAAATTAATTGAGCAATCTTGCAAAATCTCAGTGCCTTGTTTTAGATGGCAGGGCCCTCAGAATTAGATTTTTGAGTTTGTTAATGGTGTAAAAATAGTGATTTCTTTGCTATCTTTGTGAGCTTCAGCTAAAAACACTGTATTTCAGAATGCTATGGGCGAACAGAGGTGGGCTATTTGACCAAAGTTCATACTTGATATCATGTTTCATAAAACTCCAAGTACTCATCACACTGGATTTCTCCTTTAAGGTTTCCGGGTAGAACTTGCACTTGTACAATTTCTGCGTGACCATCAATCATCATCCACCACATAAACTAGGACTATGATATCACAATGTCAATTTTGTTTAAATGACAAAAAAATTCACCAGATTTCGCCAGAATCAAGGATCTAATACCAAGATATTAATAAATGTATAGACAATAAGAGTAAAATGAATGAAAATGGACAGATATATTAGTCCATATCTTAACAAATATTGTGCTTTCATTGTGCGAATGCATGCACTGTACTATGATGGTTTGATACAAATACAATTTATGTATTTTACTAAACTTACTAAACTGCAGTGAGCTGTTGTGTGCTGCCTGCCATTTGAATCAGATCACAGACAGAAGGTGAGCAGGTCATAATAACACAACAAAACAGTCTTGGACTCACTCACCTCCTCAAAGAGCTGCAGACTGTAGGTGTTGTCATCATCTGCAAAATACACAACAGCATTTTCAATGGGCGTCCCCCTCCCCCCAGCTGCAGCAGCCATCTCCCTCAGCCAGCGCAAGCCCTCATTCCTCTGCTCAGCTCCTCGTGGCTTCAGCCAGCTGGGGTCACCCTCCTGGAGTTTCCTATCTTTCGGAGTCAGCATGTGGAGGTGTGTGTACGTCAGGCCGGACGCAGCCAGAAAGTCCCTGACTAAAGGTGTCTTGTGTGCAGAATCCTCCACTACGATCCAGTGGAGCTGAGAAACATGAAGGAACGTCTGAGACAAGCGAGTAAGCTCAGCCTTCTGCACCAGTCTGGAACGGGATGGATAGGATGGAAACATAGTGCAGAAAAGTTAGTTTGTATTAATGTTGTGATAAATAATTTCATATTACTGTGAATTTCTTAAACATACATCTGCATACCTTGCATAGGTAGGCGTTATGACATATATGGTAGGCAGATTTGTTTTCTTGGAAGCTTTTGTTGGTTCAGATTTTTTCATCTGTTCCTGTAACTTGTGCAGCTGCCCCCTCAGCTGAGAGATGGTACGATCTTTAGGCAAGTCGTGTTCCCGGCAGTCACAGCGCTGTCCTGGAAAAATGAACAAGATCTGTTAATCCTTTTACAGTTATATAATACATAAGACATACAGCATACATTTTTACATATGAAAACTTCTGCTTATCCATCATTTCTTCTGAAATCAGGGCATTGACAGTTTTATTTTTCCATTTTTGTCTAGTTTTTCAAATTTTGTTCTGCAGAAACAGCATCTACTATTCTGGAAGGAATTACACTGAATGTTGGAACACTGCTGTGTGGGTTACACTGCATTCAGCCATAAGAGCATTAGCGAGTGACACAGTGACACTTAAGTACTGGATAGAGCTCATATTAAAGTAATTCCACTGCTCCAAAGAATATACACAGGCTTTATATCACTCTAGCTGACACTTGTTACGTGATATAGTAAGTCTGAGCTTTCTGACACTTTCTGTTCCAGGTGGTCCTATGGGAATGCATTTCTATCCAAGTACAAAATGTTATTAAAGAGTTAAACATCAGTGTGATAAATGGGTGCTCCACTGAACTCCATTGAATAAAGATCAGTTTAATAATTAAATAGGGCGTGCCATATCATGTCGTGCACAATATATCATGACACAGTAGTATCAGAATTGGAACCCATAATAGCCCACACCTATTTCTGAATAGTAATACCAAATTCAAAATGTTCAGGATGTTCAGTATGTGTCACTTAGGAACTTCCTAAGTTAAAATGAAGGACAGAGTGCTGTAAGGAACAAGTCTTTTAATGGGTCTGTGACACATGTATCACAATGGGCTCTCTTAGGTTAAAAATCCATATCAGTATGATAAAATGTATTATCAAAACAGTATATATATATATATATATATATATATATATATATATATATATATATATATATATATATATATTTTTTTTTTTATATATATAATTTTATTTCTAATTTTTCCCATTTTCTCCCCAATTTACACGGCCAATTACCCAACCCACTCATTATGACTCCCCTATCACTAGTAATGCCCCAACACACCAGGAGGGTGAAGACTAACACATGCTTCCTCCGATACATGTGAAGCCAGCCACCGCTTCTTTTCGAGCTGCTGCTGATGCAGCATTGCTGAGCAGCCAGCGCGCTTGGAGGAAAGCGCAGCGGCTCAGCTCCGATACATCAGCTCACAGACGCCCTGTGCTGCAGACATTACCCTGGGAGTGATGTGGGGAGAGAGCGCCATCTACCCACCCAGAGGGAGCAGGGCCAATTTTGCTCCCTCTGACGCCGGCAGCTTGATGGCAAAGCTGCATGAGCTGGGATTCGAACCTATTTTTTATTTTTTTTTGCAAATGTTTAAGGGCATTTTTGTGCAATTGTTTATGTTAGCAGTTTATACAGTATGTATTAACTAAATATCCTGCACTTTAGTGTTTTTTGGTGGGCCTTTTTTGCTACATTACATTGTTTATAATTGTATACAAAACAGACAAATGTTTATTACTTTTTCGTTTCTGCTGAATGTTTGGCCATGTTCACATTAGCAGGCTGAGGTGACTCAAATCTGATTTTTTTGCTTAATGTGGTTCAGATTTGATGTTTTCATGGCTGTGTAAACATGCCAAATTGATTTTTTTAATCAGATCTGAGCCACTTCCATATGTGGTCCTAAATTCTTATTGCATTTTTTTGCTTTTATGCATGCGCTACATGCTTCTCTCTCGTACCCACACATCTCTTGGTGCAGGGACAGTTCCGTTCACATTACACACAGATACAGGTCACTTACATTTGTGAATGTTGATACATCAGGATAGCCAAACATGATCTGATAAAAAAATTTAAGCAATGTGGCTTGTAATGTGAACGCAGCCCTTGACACTTACACTAGGGCTGGGAGGGTAATCAATTTAATCAGATCATTTGAATTTCTGTTTATTTGATTTGCAAATTGGAATAATCAAGATTGTACATCTTTACATACAGAAGCTACAAGAGGGAATCTCAGTAAATAGACATTTGCTTCTGTCAGAAACCTGTAAAAACTCTTATGTGAGACTTTTCCTAAACTGAAATGCAAGGACGTTTGTTTGCACCTTGTTTAATATAAAAGCTGCTGTAAGGTTGAAGGGGGCTGCTTACTATACATAAAAATATTTTACATGTATAATAAAGAAAACAATAGTTGCACTTCACTTTAAATGGTGCTTTTTGTTTACAACTAAAAAAACAAGTTATGTAAGAATTGTAATCATAATCAAGAATCGCTCATATATTTTAAGAATATATATATTTTCTTTGTTTATAATCTCAGCCCAGTCCTATGGTATACTTATAAACTTTACAATGTATTATTTTGTTGCAGTACCTGTATTCTGGAATATCGTTTTAAAAAGTGCTTTTTAAAACTGTGAGAAATATAATTACTGCAAAATGATCCTGAAATATTGTGAAAAAATATGAGTTTCTTTGATTTTACCAAATTGAAAACCTCTGAAATATAATCAAGATGAATGATCACAAGCCATCAAACCAAGCTGAACTGCTTTGCACCAGGAGTGGCATACAATTGCTCAAAAGCAGTGTGTAAAACTGGTGGAGGAAAACATGCCAAGATGCATGAAAACTGTGACATATGGTGGAACTGTTAGAGATCTCACAGTCTTACCTAACTGCATCAGTGCATAGACGAGGCCCATCAGAGACACCATGAAGTAGAGCAGGAACACGGTCTTCAGTTTGAGCTTCATTGTGGTGGTAGAAATCCTAATCTAGCTAATGGTGACATGAAGAACCAAACCTGGCAAAGACGTGGTTAGTTTACAGCTCCTGCAAACAGCAGCACAGCGCAGATGATCCATCTACAGCAGCCTGGATTACCCGGTGCAGGAGGACATGATCAGCAGCTTTAAACGAGCAGCGTTTCGGTCTCAGTTCAGTCTTGGCTAATAACCTAGCGTTAAATAACCACAATAACCCCCAGGTTAGTTAGATAATTAGGTGAGCGCGGTCAGCAGGAGACCCCGGCGGGCTGGACTGTGCGCTGACTGACCGCCCGCTACAGTAATACTCTAATAATATACGCTACACTAATACTCTAATAATAGTTATTTCTCCTCCTCAGAGTGACCCAGGCACTGCAGTAAACTCCCCCGCTGCTTCCTAACCGCCGCTCCGGACATCAGTCTGTTCTCCAGCGGCCATACAGCGGCGGTACACTGTCCGTCCCCGCGGCTACATTCACCTCAAACACAGCGCCAACATTTTCCGCCGCGGAGCTACACTCACTACACTCCCCCTGAACACAGGACCAGCCGCTGTAGTTCCGCTCCAGTCCCCTCAGCTTCAGCCCCTGAAAGGACCGCCTGGAGCCGGTGTTCTGTCTAGTTCTGCTACCCTGTTAAACTTTGCTACTCTAGTGTATATTAAAATGTAAAAATACAAAAGAAGGATAATTTTTCCATTAGAAATCCCAGTAGCTAGTATATTTGAATAGCATAAATCACTATATAATGGTAAAGTTATGGCAATAAGAAGGCAGTCTTCTACAAGCCGATTCTGTATTTTTTTTAAATAATAATTATTATTCTACATTATTTCCGTTTACATTTTGTGCAATGGCAGTGAGTCCGGGTTGTTTATTGCACCAAAAAAAAAACAGATTTATTGTTAAAAGAACACGAGAAATAATCAAAAAGTGTAGGTTGGCGCATGCGCACTGACTTAAGGAGGCACGTATCGACGGATAGCACAACTCGACAGAACACCGGTGCTCTGTCGATTGTATATTTAAAGTGCTCGCAGTAGGAGTCTCGGTATGATATTTGAATAGCCTAAATCGTTGTATTAGAGTAAAGTTGTTGCAATATATGTTATTAGATTTTTTTTATATTCATTTTTTACACAGTTGTAACACTCAAGCAAACGATGACAAGTCCAGATTGTACAATGCACCCAATTAAAAAAATAAAAACGAGAGTTTAACCCATGCACAAATCGTTCGGTAAGTGTTCTGAGCTACTCCAAGCTGCATGAGGTCTAGAGTGAAGTTTCCACAATCAGTGGAATGTCATAAATACCTGATGAGACACTAGATGGCCATTTCATTACATCAGCAGTAAAGGTAAACTACCAGGGATTTGAGTCCTGAGTTGAAAGCCCACATAGTACATGAAGCTCTCAATTATTTTTGATATGCAATGAAAACAAAGCAATTCTGAGTCAAACAAGTTTCCTTTATTTGCTTCATACAAATAAAACACTGAAAGATGAAAATGACTTTCCCTTTCTGCATCAACAACAAAGCACAAGACAGGAATACTCATTTCTCAAACATCTGGTCACTTTTTAAACTTTTTCAACATCATTCCCCCAAAAGACTTTTGTGAAGGCAAATTAAATGAACAAGGCAAATAGATTATATACAGTTCAGAAAAAAAAAAACATGGATATACAGAAGTGACTTGATAAAAGAATGCTATGATGCTTAATAATAAAAAGAAAAAAAAAAAGTAATTTTCTACACTAAGGGTCCATTGCAATACACACCAACCTCTTCATCAGATAAAGATAGAGAACATCGACATCATCCGTTAACACCAATCCCCTATATATAGCCATTATAAAACATTTGTTATAGGTTTGATTTAGTTGAATGACCTGAGACAGACTAGTTGGAGTGATTATAAAGAATACAAAGACACTGTATTCAGTTTATTGAAGTAATACAACACATAGGCAAGCTCCTTGCATTTCGTTAAAATACATGTACCCTGAAAGAGCAGTAGAGAGAAAAATGGCAGTAACAACCAGTATGACAATAAAAAAAACTAAAAAAAAGAACCCAGCAGCCTGGGAGACAGGCATTTTGTAGGCTAAAAGCATAAAGTGCAGCCTTGAGATTTTGTTGTGATTATCAGGACTGGATGTGCAGATCTGAGGGAACACACTCACCATGCTTGTTCCTGAGGTGAGAAGAGTTCATTACACTGAGCTGTCACAGTGGTCATTACTGCCATCTCCATTATTCAAAACATAATAAAACAGTTTTGTACCTCCAATTACAGACAAAAGTCAGGTAAAAACTAAGAACAAGTGCAAGGAGGACCTTCAAAAGGTGTGGCCGCTATGAGAGGCTAATCTAAGGCTGAGTTCAGTCACAGCTCCATAGACTTAACTTAATAGAGCACCATTTGTTTCACGTGTCTGAAAAGACTCACAGATTTTCATTTCTACTACAGAGCACAGAACCTCTCTACAGCACCTCTTCTTTCAAACACTATATTCCCCCACGTTAAACAATAATAAAGACCAAGACCAACTCGGTAGAGAGGTAGAGATCATGGCCTTCCTACAAACTTAAATCACTGAGTGAGAGAATGACCTTCACATGATTAAACTCAAACTACAGAAACAAAATGTTTACATGATTTATTAAATAAAACATCAGAGGCTCATCTCCCATCTAAAATGTGGATTGTATAAAATCTGAATGAGGTCAAATGAGGAAGCTCATGACGACAGCAAAGTAAACTACTCAAAAACACTTCGCTTGAGTGAGAGAGGGAAACCAACCGACTTCAGAGGCGCCCTGATTGGCTCTTGTCCAGCATCCGGCACTCCTGCATGGAGTGTGACTGAACTAGGCTTAAGGACATATTATATGAAGGTAATGTGGGGCAAAGAGGTGGCTGCTGATTGAAGTGTAGGATGAGAAGTGGTTCCGTAACAAAGGAAGAAAAGGTCTGCACCTAATGGCAGCAGCCTCCACAGTGGCCGCCTGCATGTGCGTGACCCGAGGCCTCGCCGTATTTTGTTCGTCGACTCAGAATCTCATAGGAACAGTCGTCACCGCAGCAACCAGACATACTGGGCGAAGTGTCGTCAATCTCGAATCTGAGGCAGAAATGACAGTGGTAAGACTGTGCACACCTACAAATGGTGTCCGAGCACTGCCAGGACATTGGAAATACTTTCTTGCACTACCAACCAATTACACTTTCTTTGTAAACATGTTATGGCAATTTAGCTTTAATTAAAAAAGGTTCACCTGTTTAATACTGTGATATTGTTATTCTGCTTTATATAATTTATTTTTTAAATAATTTACTAGATTTCACCAGAACAGTGAACAACGTAATAATACACAAATTGGTGACAAACTAAAACTCTCATTCAAACACTATCCAATATATGTGTTTTGCTTCCATGCATCATGCAGCACATTTTGAAAATTAATCACTACACAACATTGAGAAAACTAGCTTTAAAAATGAGTGTTTTGGGTATATCTGTGGGTTTTATTTTATTACTTTGCTGATTTGTGATCTTAACATTTCTTTGGTTGGAATTTGTTCAGTTGTTGACCATTATACACCTGGATGTGTATAATGGTCAACTTGGATTTTATGCACTTAGTGGGTGCAGATTAGGTAGCCAACTGAGTTAAGGCATTTTGTTGAGAATTTAGCCTACTTCAGCAGCCATCATTGGCTGTTACTCATGTGTTATTTTGTTCAATACAAATTTGTACTAGACAGAATGTTAACATAGCCTTAACTTACTGTAAAGCCTCCCTAAAGAACTGGTAGGCCCCATGGTTGTGTTTAAATACCGTCAACATGACCTTCTTCATCTGTGTGCTGAAGCAGAAAAATGCATTAGAAACATTGGCAAAAAAGGTATTTAGGCACTATAAAAATAATTAAAATGAGTTAAATAGAAATAAGCTCTTGGCTAGGTCCAATGACTTATTCCTAGTCATTTTAATGTTATGTACTGGATAATATTGGTCGTTTATTGCTGTTGTATAGTAGCCAAAACATTTTAGATTTGTTTACAACAATAATATTTATATGAAGTAGGGCAGAACTACCGCTAATACAAAAGTCAAGATTACTGAATTTTGCTGGCATTTATAATTTAGCAAAATATGTAAACATGTCCTCTGACTACAATTTATTTATTCTACCAATATACAGTTCTATAAATAAACTTTTAATTTAATATCTCATTTTGTTCATGCTCCAAAAACACTTTACAAAGGGCTTCGTACCTGTTGGCAATGAGCTGTAGAATTTGGATAAGAAACTTCCCCAAGCCTTTCCGTCTGACCTTGCTCTCCAATTGGACTTCATAGCTGAAAGAAAAAGATGTTATTAGTCTCCATAATCAGTAACTTCTGTTTTAGAAAGTTTGGCATTCATAGACATTCTAAGGACCGATTTCTATGGGTTTTTGTTTTCACAATATGACCACGAAACAATGCACACGATAACAATGTCATCATAGCACTGATTCTGCTATATTCACTGTATTCCAATATATTTTTCTAAAATACTTAATGGCATCTGTGTTACAGAAGAGGATAAAAAGGAGTCTTAGTGAGTTTAGAGCATCTAAATCTTAATGAAAATATCAATATTTGGCTGCAAGCATAGATGTATCGCAAATTAAATCAATACAATTTATCGCAATATATCAATATCACTAATTTTTCCCCACCCCTCGTATATATCTGTACACATCAAAAATAACAAACCTTACCAATATAACACCTCATCACCACATTCAACATCGAACCGAAAATGAGAGAAAGCAACCGGAGTGGAGTCGGTATCACGGGCCAGGAGGTACCACGCCCTCTCGTCCTTCATCTCCTCTCTCTTCTCTCGCTCCTTCCAGCCCCATTCGCTCTGTTCATATCTGGAAAGAAATGGACAAAAAACATTACAAACACAGGGCTGTGTAAAAGGTGCAAGACTCATTAAAACAGTAGAATTAACAGTGAGATACTGCTGTTATTTAAATAAATGCCTGTATGACTGCAGTTTGCAAACTGGCATTCAAACTGGAAGGTGATGTAAAGCTAAAGATAAAGCTTATAAAATGTGAAAGCGAAAAGACCTGCCACTTTATGATACTAAAAAAGTATTCACTAACAGAATGTCAGTTTTCAAACAGATAAGACAATATTTATTTCATAAAAATATGTAGAAATCCTTTAATACATTTACACACAAGAGTGATGTACTGGGAGGCACCGGCACTGGACTGGTATCTGAACCAAGAATTAAACTGACTAAATGTCGGTAAGAGGTGACCAGTCCAGACTGCTGGCCCTTTTTAAAACATTTTTACACATTTTTTCCCCAGAGACCTTGGCCATTTTGCCTGGGTAATTTGGTCCATTTAACCAAGTGTAAAAGCTGTTTTCAAGCCCTGGTTCTCCTCAACACATTTTTTTAAGAGTTCCTGAAATAACTGAACTTAACTGAAGATATCAGCAATTTAAGACAATTTTATGCAACTGATGATTAATCATAATAGTGCAATTACACCCTTTCAAAAAGCAATTAACTTGATTAATGACAACCTTAAATATGGTCAAATCCACAGCTAGGACCAATTCTGGCATCACATTCAGGAGATGCTCATTTATTCCAGGTCAATTCAAGATTTTAAACATGTCTATTTACATTTGGTAATCAAATGTTTGTTTAGTTATACTAAATTCCAACTACAATGTAAGTTTTAACCAGACTAGCCTCCAATTCCAATTAGCCTCATCCTGTGCTGTACTAAGGATGATTGCTGCCTTGAAATTGGCTATTTAACACACCGCCCTGCATTTCTTCAGATCTTAGAACAATGCACTAGCTTTAGAGGTTTATACTAATGAAAAAAAAATAATAATACTTTTCTGTTTGATTACATTAGCAAAGTCTTACTGCACGGGGAGGAGTTTTGTTGTCTGCTGTGTCTTGGAAAGACAAATGTGTTTACTGTGCTATAGATTGACTTAAAAGCATTTCAGCACACTTCCTGGTTTGAGCGACTGGAGTTGTATGCGTTTTAAATATTTCTGATGATCCTGCCTGCATTTTGGTGCTTAGCTTTGTCCGGATATAATCCTGGTTCTTAAAATAAATTAAGTGATCAGGTGTACATGAGGTCCAGAAGAACGCTGGTACTCTACATCAGCTGGTTATGTGCCCCATATAGGGACAAAAAAGGTTGAAAATCAATGCATCCCAAAT
This sequence comes from Astyanax mexicanus, assembly GCF_023375975.1. NCBI lineage: Eukaryota > Metazoa > Chordata > Actinopteri > Characiformes > Acestrorhamphidae > Astyanax > Astyanax mexicanus. Next base: position 24,406,622 of record NC_064415.1, on the reverse strand, counting down.
ACAAAATTCATCCCAAAAAGCTAAGAAAATTATTTTCCCTGTGAGCCTAATACCTACAGGGTCTGCATGTTGGATCTGGTCAGCTCATAGGCCCACTCCACAGTGATGGGAGAGAGCGTAGCCACTCTCTTACACTCAATCTCCAGATTTAACCTGCCACAGAACAAAAGCACACCATCACAAGCCTTAGTAAACTTAGTAGGACAAAAAAAAAACATTTCAGAGAACTGAGAAGTTGCCAACTGACCACTTACCCATTTCTGTCATACTTTTTGAACACTGGAAAAGCAGCCAGAGGGTCATCAAGCTGTGAAAACAAAAGATGCCAAGATCAAAATCCAAAAATCTTAAAATAGTTCCAATTTCAGGCATAAATTGCTGAAAATGGTTTAAATCTAGAACCTTATTGGCCGCATCCACTTTAGCGCACACCGCATCCATGGCTGCCCTTTCTTCAAGCCTTCTCTGTTTCTTCTCTTTTGCTCTGTTTGACTTTCGCTGAGGATATAACACAGAAGAGGGAAATTATCAAATATGAATCCTGAATGTATCTTAAATAGGCTGGAGCAATGGCCTACTTTACAACAGTGGGGGTTTATATCCAATGGTATTATTCTACTGCTTGTCTTGCTTTTTTTTTATTATTATTACTACAGGTTATTCTGAAATGTAGCTGATGTCACTACAATCTTTAGAGCAAGACACAGTAACAATAGAGACTGCTGACAGGATTTAATCAGGTTCTTAGATTTATGGCTTCTTGCGATGATTCTATCTTGCCAGATACCGCTCTGCAAGCACTCTACACATCACATCTTTTTCCCTGTTTGGCTAGCTTGGTTCTTTTTAGACATCATATTTGAAATGTGAAAAAATATATATAATAATTAAATCAAATAAAATTAAGAACAAAAATGTGTTTAAACAAAGTCAACATACTACCTAACTCACATTAACTGGATCTTCACACTGGTAACATTAAGATCTGCTCCATTTACTGTATGATAGGTCAGTAATGTAATTATTAACACAGGCCATTTCACTGAAGATTACAGTGTATAAGTGTGTGTGTTCACCCTGTAAAACCCAACACAGTGTCAATGTGATGAGATGACATATTCCAGGCCACATTTACTGCACAAGAAAATATGCATTAGAAGCAGCAACAACAATCCAAGGACAAGCAGCATAGTAAATATAGCAGAACAGTGCCCTTCTATATATGGAGGAGAAAGGATGTAGTGTCAAGGTGACATGTTCTTTAGCCTACTTAGAGTGGAACATACTATACAGTGCTGATACTCAGAAAGTACTGATCACTGACTGATGATAACCACAGACACAAAAACAAATTGTAGGTTAGCAGAGGAAGTTTAAGAATACAGGCTAAGAGAAAGTGGCTGGGGAACTGGACACACTGTCTAGAAGAGATATGAAAATGTTACATTTGCACACGGCGGTGGGCTAAAACATGTGATCTTAGAGAACTGGGTAAGCATATCACACTTCTAGCTGTAATGCATGGCACCTGGTAAGAGGTCACTGTCCTTCCAGGCTAAATGAATAAAGCATAAATGAATAAATAAAAAAACATAAAATCCCAGTTTTTAAACTAAGTTAAAATACAGGCTAAATTACAATTAAATTATATTCATAAACACTCCATGGTAAAAAGTTAAAAATCACCCTGCTTAACAGTGCAAAATATTGAGATAAGCAAAAATGACTACGTTCATGTCAGTTTAATGTGCCATATAAGTTAGTCTGTTGTTTCTCTATTCTGTTCCACAAGGAAGACAGGACAAGCAATATGACCATATTTTATCTCACTGTGATACTTAATAATACACTTCTCTGAACATAAACTGTTGTACAGCTCAGTAAACACTGACCTATTTGTTTTATTGCAGAGTGTAATTATTCCTGTTTAAATGAATAAAATACAGTATCAAAATGTGATTAGTTTTATGCATCTTAAAAATTAGGGGCGGGCAATATGGCCCTAAAATCACGACATTTCAGGATGGACTATAAACTAGCAGAAAAATGATGCTCAAAACTAGAAAGGAACAAACAGAGAACTGTGAAACAGAAGTGTAGCTAGCATAAACAGGGAAACAACATGGTCAGTGTAACGTTCATCAGTTCAATTTTATGACCATATGAGGCCAAATTTGAATTTACTTTTTTTTTAATGAACTTATATATATTTAATTCATATAGTATTGTAAAGGTGAAAAAACAGGATTCACCCATTGTTCTCATTCTCTAGTGTTTTATTTCTAAAACTCTGGTTGTGAGGGCATAAATAAAAAAAATATATATATATATTTTTACTATCTACAGCTCTGGAAAAAAAGACCACTTCAATTTCTGAATCAGTTTCTCTAATTTGGCTATTCATATGTATATGTTTGAGTAAAATGAACATTTTAATCAAACATATAATCTATGGACAACATTTCTCCCAAATTCCAAATAAAAATAGTAATTTAGAACATTTATTTACGAAAAAATGAGAAATCACTGAAGTAACAAAAGAGAGCTTTCAGACTTCAAATCCTGCGAAGAAAACAAGTTCATGTTCATAAAGTTTTAAGAGTTCAGAAATCACCCTGGTTCTTCACAGTTTTCCTTGCATCTTGGCATGTTCTCCTCCACTAGACTTATAAACTGCTTTCGCATAACTTTATGCCACTCCTGATACAAAAAATCAAGCAGTTCAGCTTGGTTTGATGCCTTGTGATCATCAATCCTCTTGATTATAGTTTTTTTACTTGGCAAAATCACAGAATTAATTATTTTATGTGGTCTCATTTTTTGCAAGTGCTGTTAGTTAATGGAAAATATAATAGGGTTTTACACCTTTGATTTCGAATTTGGCTTCAGAAAATTACGAAAAGGCCAGAAAATGTAACTGATGAGCGTTACACTGGTCCAGCATGATGTGAAGCTAGCTAGGTTAGCCAACACAGCTAGCTGATCTTGATAGGGGTAAGTTGGGCTGGTGGCATGTCCATTATGGCGGCCCACATGTTCAGCTTCAGCTGCTGCTTCCAGCCATGCCACTTGCTAGCTAGTTTAACGTTATGCCTTGCACTATATTAGTATTACTAAATAGCCAATTAAGTTAGCTATGTAGGTCGATGGATAGCTAGAAGGTTAGATAAATAAATGGATGGCTACCTAGATAACTAGCTAATTAGATATATAAGCTAACCTAGCTAGCTGAGGGTCTGCTGTTTTACAGTGGAATCATTCCCTTAGCAACGGCTCCAAACTAGACAGACTGGATGATTAGTAAAGTTAGGTCAACTTGGTTGGCTAGATAGGTTAGATAAATTGTGAGAAATGGCGCAAACTGTGCTGACATCAATAATTTGAGGGTAGGACGAATGCCCATCTGTTAGCTAGGTTAGGTTAGTACTTAAGCACAACAGCTGTAGTTATAGAGCATCCCTCGTGTCAAAGGGTGAAAGGAGCACAAGCCTAACTAGGTTAACTAATAATATATATTCACAGCTAGCTAGGTTGGCTAGCCATCGAGGCTGGGTCTCTCCACCGCAATCACTTTCTCCATCTCTCTAGTTATCTCCCTCTCTCTCTCTCCCTCCTCTCGCCCCCTCCTCATGTCTCCCTCGCTCCCTCTGTAGGGATCAGCACTTGGTGCGCTCCGCTCCGAGTCTTTGTTCAAGCTGCCGCACGGAAACGGAGCCCAAAGGCAGACTAGCAACAGAAAACGTAAACACAACTCACCCCCATCTCGCAGACTTTTAAACCACCGCTTAAGAGACACTATAAGTTGTCTAGCTGTGACCTTATCAGCTGCCTCTAGCAGAAAAGCTGTGTCTGGCGAGCAGCAGGGCTCCTCTGATGCACAGGATGGGAAATGCTAGGTTAGCTTACTCGCTAACAAGCGGGCTAGCCTCCAATAACAAAACAACACGCTAAGCTCCGGCTAACTGTTAGCTAGCTAGCTCAACACAGCATCCACAGCCAGACAGGCGAAGTTAGCCTCTCGCATGCTATTTTTATTCGCCTGCTCTTTCTCCGCCAGATTGGCGCCAAATCGTGGAGACGACAATCGCGTCTCTGTGCTCTACTCTTTCTTCCTTTTCTCTCTCTCTTTCTCTCTCTCCCCCCCTCTCTCCACGGCGGGCTTGGGGAAATGACGACACGACTCTGGGGTCATGAGCTCCTCTCCTCATGGTTCCTCATAACTGAACTAAGTGTACAGGTGGGCTAGAGTGGTGGACAACACCTCACATTTTCGATTATTCCAATAATAAGTGATACATATTTTCATACATTTATATTAGTTAACTATATGTTCAGATGATGAATGAATGCCACTTTACAAATACAGGGGCTTGCAAAATATTCATAACCCTTGAACTTTTTTACATTTTGTCAACTTACAACAACAAATTTTAATGGCAGGACAGTGTAGTACCTATACAGTACAATGAAATGTGCATGGTAGAAGAGATATGTGAACGAATCTTTTGAACATCTTTTTTAGTAAACAGATTCTAATGATTTAGTTAATCTAAGAGAGCTACTGTGCCCATCACTAACTTCCACAGAACTATACTGAACCCACCCATCACTCTACTTACACACACACACACACACACACACACACACAGTGGAACTGAAATGTCCCTATCCCTATCAGCAATATTTGCTGCTTCACTCCATAAACTATAAACTCTCTACCTCAGTAACCGCTGTGACCATGTATGTTTTATATATTACATATATTATATATGACTATTAAATATTGCGTCCCATATTAAAATACTTTTAATAGCCAAATAAAGTATTTTACAGAACAGGTGGCAACCATTCCCCTTAGCCCTGAGTAACAGTACATTCAGTGAACGAAGCACACAGTGAGTGAACTGGAGCCCTCAGCCCTGAGTAGCAGTACGTTCAGTAAACGAAGCACACAGTGAGTGAACTGGAGCCCTCAGCCCTGAGTAGCAGTACGTTCAGTAAACGAAGCACACAGTGAGTGAACTGGAGCCCTCAGCCCTGAGTAACAGTACGTTCAATGAGGCTTAGATGGAGGCTTAGATGCTCCTGTATCTTCTGCCGGTTGATCCTGTGCAATCAATTGCCTACAGACATTGCCACAAGCCATGTAGGGGACAGAAGCGTCAGAAACACGGAAAAAGGTGCTGTGATCAGATGAGAGCAAAGTTTAAGGTTTTGTCCCAAATGCAAAGTGCTATGTGTGGTGCAAAAGTAACTTTGCTCATCACCTTCAACGTGCCATCCCCACTGTGAAACCTGATGGCAGTATCATGCTGTGGAGATGCATTACTTTCTTTCTTCAGCAGGGACAGGGAAGCTGGTCAGTTTTGATGGGAAGATGGATGGAGCTGAAAAGACAATCCTGGAAGAAAATCTGTAGGAGGCAGCGAAAGACTTGAGAATGGTAAGATATTCACTTTCCTAAACATACAGCCAGAGCTACAGTGGAGTGGTTTATATCAACAAATATCCATGTGTTAGACTGGCCCAGTCAAAGTTCTGACCTAAATTCCATTGAGCTACTGTGGCAAGAAATGAAAATTGCTGTTCACAAATCTTCTGGTCTCTAGACCCACAAAGCTGGTAAAGACATATCCCAAATGACTTGCAGCTGTAACTGCAGTGAATGGTGGCTCTACTAAGTATTAATATAGTAGGGCTGAATACTTTTGCCTTTCGGTCTTTTTTGGATTTTTGTTTTATTATTTATCATTTTTGTTCCACTTCACAATTATGTGCTAATTTTCATTGGCCTACCTTAATAAAATACATTTAAATTTGTGGTTGTAAGGTGACAAAATTTGAAAGTCTATGAAAACTTGTATGAATACTTTTGCAAGCCAGTGTAAGGGCTTTAATGACAGAGCATCATTTGAGCTCTAAATGGAAGCGCAGGGATATTAATTGCTGCAGGCCATTTCTGTTTTTTAAACTGACTGCTTTTTTAATGGTTCTCCTCAAATATTAAATTGTCGTAAAAAAATTATTCTGAATCTCTAAATGCTTAAATGCTTACCCCTATCTACAGTATATTCTTTTACACAGGTATCCGTATTTAAGGGTGGCAATGTGGAGAAATCAAGCATTTTCTTCCATTTAAGAAATATGGCTCACTATAGCTTAGTGGAGGACTAGCAAAGTAAGAACTTCATTATACGGTGTAACTGCCTGTTTTACTGTGAACATTACAATAAACTTATGAATCCTGAATATAAGTTATCATGTATACCAGAGAGCAAACACAACAAGTCTGTGTCAGCTGCAAATTTGAAAAATACACTGCTTTTCATTCTAAAATTCTAAAGTTGTCAGGATACACAATGAATAATAAAGGGAACAATGTGAACAAGTGGATGTGTAGGAAAGATTTCAGAGAATTTCATTTACAAGTGCTCTGTGTGAGCTAAGGAAAAATATCCATTATCCAATGTGTCACCCCATAGTCCAATTACAAGTTTCCATTTTTCTGTATAGTATAAAATGCTGATGAAAATGTCACAAGTAAGTCTTACTTTAGTTTAAAGTAGTGTACTTTGCGAGCTTTTGTGTAAAGCTCTTCGTTATCTCATTAACTTTAACACTAAGCATGTGTCCAGTACCTACTGATACTCATAATTCATAATGCGTTTGTACATCAGCTATAGCTCTCCATTATCTTTTTAACATTATCACTGAGCATGTGTCCAGCACCTACTCACACTCATAATTCATAACCTGTAATTTAAAATTATTTCTTTGTATGGTTGTTTTTATGTTTTTGTTTGTGCTGTCCGGGTCGACCAGAGGAGGATGGGTTCCTCTTACTGAGTCATGGTTCTTCTTATTAAGTCTTGGTTCCTCCCAAGGTTTCTTCCGCTAGGGTGAGGTAGTCTTTTCTTGCCACTGTCGGCACTTACTCATAAGAGACTTGGACCTGTATTTGTGTAAAGCTGCTTTGTGACAACATTTGAGGTAAAAAACTTCATTTTTTTTAAATGAAGTAAGCCTATTTACATTATAAAGCAAGAAAAATCAGGTCTACATCATAATGGTGGAGGTAGGTACCTTGTTCAGTAGTGAAACCGCACAGCCTGCAACACCTGTGCAGCTTAGAGAGAGGAATTTGCCTCCACCTGTAATTCCTCTTCTTGTCCAGCAGGTGGCGCAACAGACTGGTTTTGTGTGTGTGTTGAGTGCGCAGAAGTATTATTAACGACTCCCAAGTTACGGCTGAAGAATCATCAGCTTTACTGCGGTAATCGATCAATCAATACGCTACAGGTTTGATTAGTTCAGTTTTATTATTATATGTTTAGGCATCAGGTATATATATATATATATATATATATATATATATATATATATATATATATATATATATATATATATATATATATATGTTAGGAATGGTAGAATATTCACACACGTGGCTTTAGCTGCAGGCTATGGCTTTTTTAGACTGCTTCAGCTCTTCAGCTCTCTCTCTCACTTTAGGTTATGTTCATACACATTGGTTTCTGTTGTCGGGAGGTGTATTGAGGGTCCCATGTGTCCATCTTTTACCGTTGGGCCCTCAAACACACCCTCCCTCCCTCCTCCCGCAGATGGTCGTCTGTATAAGCCCCGCCTCGACCCTTTTGTCTTCGGGTGATCTGTATGTGGCTCGACGGGGAGAGATGGCATTTTAGGAAGGGGGGGTCGGAGAGTTCAGCTTTGTTTTTATTTATTTATATATATATACATAATTCATGTATATATTTATATAGGTATTGCGCAAAAATATCACAGTCTCGATGCTTCTTCTTCTTCGCAGTGTGTTCTTTTCTTCTCTCACTCAGACATGATGATAATGCATGCCTCCCTCCATAATGAAGTGCCACAGCACTATGTGGTGGGGAACAATGGCTGCATGTGCTTCTTCTGTGTGTCTCTGAGCACTGGGCCATATAGCTAGATAAGAGTCAGTGGGTGATATGTAGGCCTACATAGCTATGTGAAAGGTGGGCAGGGACTGGCTGAGGGCTACCCGAGGCCTTAAGCAACATGCAGTGATAATTAACAGGGAAAAAAGAAAGCACTGAGTGAGTGAGTGTGTGTACGTGTGTGGTAGTGGTGGTGGTGTGGATGGTGGGTGGAGGGAGGGAGGGGGGTTGTGTTGCAGTGAAGGGAGCACAGGATGAGGAGAGGAGGCACAGAGAAAGAGGGGGAGGGGAAAAAGAGGAACTCGGAGGTGAAGAGGATGGAGGAAGTCTAAGCAAGCAAAGAGAGAGAGAGAGAGAGAGAGAGAGAGAGAGAGAGAGATATATCAACACCATCAAATTCATAGATAAAATGGAGGAGAGATAGAGAAGGAGATAGAGACTAACAGTAATAGATGGATTTAATAGGGTGAGAAGGTGAGTTGAGGCTACTTTGCTGGTAAGAACTGACAAGATGTTGGCTGCTTAAAAGAGAGAGAGAGAAAGAGGGAGGGAGGGGGTGGAAGGAGAAAGAAAGAAAATATAGCTAGCTATATGGGAGGAGTCCTGTGCCACAAGTGCTGTGCTATGTCTGCCTACATGCTTGTTTTCCAATGATGAATACCTACCTTGCCATTACATGCAGCAGAATGGTGGCTGTACCAGGATCTGTCCACTGGGCCTGCTCAGCAGGGTGTGGGCAAAAAAAGACTACGGTCATAAAACAAGAGCAGGGACGATTTTAGCATGTCATCTGTTGAGGGATAGATTGGGAAAGGAGAAAGAGAGATATTACAGTATCACCATTGCATTAGTCATGGGTTCTGACCTATAGCCCCCCTGCTTATAATACATCAAGTACAAGCTTCAGAGAGATTATTTACATTAACAAAACATTATTATTACACCCTAACCAGCTGTACCCTTGGTCAAACTGATCGATAATAATTACAGAAGAGTACACTTGCAAGTTTTCACTCTCCAGTCCTTCTCTTTTTGCATACATTAGTAGCTGCTATAGGTCTGGTGGACCTCAGCACCGCAGTGCACAGCTGACGAGTCCTTCCGCACGTACAGTGTGGGAAGTAGTTCCGTGCGGTATACAGTCTAATGTGGGAGCAGCGCAGGTGAAGTGGGAGCCTCGAACACACACACACAATTATTAGCATTACAACAGAATTTAATACAATAAATGCACTGTAATGGCTTAACAAGGTGGAAAGACGACGGTGCACTGGAGCTTTTTGTAAGAAAATTATAAATGGTATCTTCTTTCTTTCTATTTATTTTTTTACACACACGAGACCAAAACAGAGCAAAGAAGCGCGAGGCAGAACACACATAATTAAACACTAAAACGTTTAAAACGTTGAAGCGTTTCCTTGACAGATACTGTTCGTTCATTCACACATGCTGTTCTATGTATGGGACTATATAACTGACATCGAAGTTAGTTGGGGAGAGGCGGCGGAAGGTTACCACGACTGTGGGCAGCTGTACGCCCCCCCCCCCCCCCCCCCCTTCTCCGGCACATACACACGGATAGAAGCTCCATGCAGTCGATTCCGTTGGACGAGTGAATATTTACGGAGGATTTAAATAGTTGTGTGTGATATTAGTCACTCGCATGTACATTTCCCCTGTTTTTATAAGACTAGCTTTTCGCTCATTAAGTTTTAATAGAGGAGAACTCTCCATTAAGCCAGGTAACTAGCTAACTATCGAACTGCTCATCCCGGTTGGCAACTAAGACAAATGTTGAGCGACCACTACTAGCCAACCAACAACTGGAGCTGGAGGAGCCAAAATCGTGGTTTTGCACAAAAGAATCCTGAATTGAGAGACGGCCACTGCCAAAAAGTGAGGCGAGTGAAGAGAAAGGTGATTTTTTGTTTTTAATCCTGCACTCTCCAAGTTTTTCATTAGAACACAGGTCGTTATTGGCAGAGGTTAGGAGTCGAGGTTACGAGTGTTTGTGTGTGAGAGAGTGAAAGAGAGAGTGAGTGAGAGATAATGGCCTTAAGCTAAATGAACACAAGGGAGAAAGAATGAATAATCGAGGCTGAAGTTGGCTTCTTTGTAGCCGGTCTCTTTATCACAACCTCCGCTCCACCTTAAATCGCGCACGGTTACAAGGTGCCGCCTGTGCGGGCGCCAGACTGTAACTGATACATTATTTAAGGTGGAGCTTAAAATTCGAACGAGCAGCAACTTGGTGTCTCGGTGACTGAGAGGGATGAAGAAGCCTCAGAGTGATCAACCCTCCTCAGAGCAGTTCAGTTCATGTGTAAAGTTTAAATTGCGATTTAAATGCTTTAGTAGCTACGCGGTGCTCGTGTTTTGGGAAGAACCAAGAGAAAAAAAATGTACAAATAAATAAATAAACGCAGGTTTGAAAGATTGAGTAGCTACTGGGTGTGACGTCACATGCCTATCCATGTAATTGACAATTTGGCAGGGTCACTAATATATAGCTACTATACTATACAAAATACTACACTATACTGTTAAAGAGTGACTTAAATCATTTAAAGCCATCTCCCAAAGACATTAGCTAAATACAGTTTTGGTCTCTTTTGGTGAAGCTAGTTTACTGATTTATCAGCAGACTGAGTTAAGATAATACAATAAGCATGTGAAAGTGTAATTTTAACAAAGATCTACTGGAAAGATAACCCCATTTTGAAGTGGACACTGTTTTAAATGAATGAACAGTTGCATTTTTGTTGTGAATTTTTTGTGTGCAAGACTTAACTAACGTAATATATGTTTGTTTGAAATATTGGTTCGTAAAAAATGTTTTTTTTTTTGTAAATTCTGTAAACTTAATATTAGTTGTGTGCTTTTTTGTTTAAAGTATTGTGTTATTTATAACGTGTTCTTAATTTAGTTTGACTGGTTTTAAAAAGTCTTGCATTTATTGTCCCCATACATGTAGATACCATGTGTTCTAATTTTATCTAATTTGATGAATTGTCTAATTTGGCAAATAAAGGAGAAAAAAGTTTATCATTTAGTTTCCTAATTTTAAACAAATGGTATTTTACTATCACTGTAACTATAATGTAAAATCAATCAGTGAAGTGGAGCTGTGACAATGAGCTGGCTTATGGAAATGGTTAACTAGGTTAAAAATGTGTCTTCCAGCTGTGTTTCAGGTCTTTGTTTAAGAGTGTGGTGGGAGCTAGTGATGAAAGAGTGTACCTCTCAAACTGAGGAAGGAGTTGGAGTGAGTTCAGCTGGCTAAAATGTTGGCTAGTCCCTTTTAGTGGGATTTAAAGGCGTAGAAGCGTTATCATGTTAGCTGGGTTGGTTAGCCCCCCAGTAGACAAAGGCCTGCTTATTGTGAAGCATCGCGACCACCGCGTTGTCTTTATTTTCTCCACAACACTCAGAATTACTCTGTGTTTACCCAAAATATCAGTTTAAAACTTTTAATAACATTTTAAACAAATTATTGGCTCATAAAATACAGAGAATGTTGCTGTTTATTATTATCATGCGGTCACCAAACTCCCTGAATACAAAGCGCCGACCTGCTGGACAGTTTGAGTCATTCGGCTTAGAGGCTTTAAAGGAGAAGTTCACCGAAATTTTAAAATTGCTCAATTTACACTTTGCCTAATTTACCCATCACGAGTGGTGTTCTGTCGAGTTGTGCTACCTGGTCAAACCGTGCTACCCTAGTGTATAATTTAACTGTAAAAATACAAAAAAGCACCATATTAGAGCATGTTCCCAGTAGATGTAGGTTAGTATAGTTGGATAGCATAAATCACTGTATTATGGCAATGAGGGATTATTACATACTGCTTTTGTATTTTTTTGTAATAACAATTATTAATTATTAGTTTCCTTTCACACTTTTTTATAAAAATATTATTTATTATACACAAGAAATAATGAAAAAGTGTAGGTCAGCCCATGCACAGTGCTTTTAGGAAGCATGTATAGATGGATAGCATAAATCAACAGAACACCGGCTAAGATGTTGTTCAGTGTTTAGTATCCATAATTTGCTTATTTATTATTAAATAAGAAACTCTACAATACAAAAGCTACAGAGCAATAGTAGTCTTGGTAACTTTTTGTAACTTAATTTGGGCTGATCAGGGGCCAGTTTCCCAGACCCAGATCTAGTCTAAGTTTAGACTAGAATAATTTTTAATGTTAAATCTGTATAACAATTATGTTTTATCCAGGATTAGCTTTAATCCATGTCTAGTAAAGCAGCACAGGCATAATTTAGGCGTTTTAATCTAGTATTTCCAGTGCAAAACTAAGCCCAAGGCGTCTGTGTATTAAAATCTTAAATCTGTCTCCCATAGAACTTTAGCTAAATACAATTTTGGATTTATTTTCCAAATTTCATATGCAAATTAAGATAGTTTACTGGTTTTACAGCAGACTGGGTTAAGATACTGTAAGCATGGGAAAGTGTAAATCTAACAAAAAAAACTGTGGGGGAAAAAAACTATTTTGTACTGGACACACAGTGTTGCCCTCAGGCAATAAACCAAATTGTTGGTTATTACACCATGCTCTACTATTTATTATGTTTATTTGTTTATATCTCACAAGGCATATCTACATCTAGTACAGTGAGATGTACAATTGGGTCATACAAATATGTATATGTGCTAGAACATGTAAAGAAGTATATTTGGCAGTATATATTATTGCTATATATTCTTGTTGTAAACATTTATGCTTCCTTGCTCTAAAACATGAGAAAACTCCATTTGGATTCTGATTCTTTATTAAATCCCAGACTCTCTCAGCCGCCATGCCTTCAGTGATGGAGCGCTCGGGCTCAGGGGTTTTGTCCCGCAGCCGAGCCAAAACGGCTACCAACGGCAACAGCCAGCACTCTGAGGAAGAGAGCAGCGACGAAGAACATTCACATGGTATATATCTCTTTCTTGCTTTCTCTCGCTGTGTTGATGAACTGGTCTTCTAATTAACAAGCCTTTGCTGAGTTGATGTGGACATGTTGGAGCAGGAAAATTACTAAGATTTTCACACTATTCCATAATGCCTCACAGCCCACACAGTAGTGAATATAAATGTTCCAGTTAGTGTTGTCACTTTGGCAGTTTATGTTTGTTGGCTTTGCAGTGTGGGTAAATATTAAGGCCTATCAGATTATTGTTTGGAGGCTAATGTCATGAATGTAATACCATTTGTAATTCAGTTTTAAATATTATCTTTTTGTATTTTTAGAGAAGCAGTGCTTTTAATAACTGATATGGCTGTTATTATATTTTATTTCATGCTTCTTAAACTCAATAAATATAAAAATATTGACTTAATGGCTTGTTGCACTTAGTTCTTTATGTTTGGTTTTTATGAATCCTTAGCCGTATCATTTTGTCATTGTTTGTTTTTGGCCTTTTTCATAACTTTTAATTCTAATGTTTTTCCTCGTTAAGTTGGATACACTGTACATAGTAATTAACCTTATTGGTGTAATACAGTTAAGCATCTTATCACTGGGAGACAAGTCAATTGTTATATGCACTTGACACTGAAAATGTGTAGTGTGTGTAATTGTATTTATCTGTTATGCGAATGTAAGCTACTATGTTCGTGTGCTGCCGGTCGTCATTTATGTAAGCTTGAGGATAAAACAGATCATGCTCCTTATCATAAGATGTGCAGGGCAGGTTGTTGTGCGAGTGCGCTCTTATGCACTACACCCTCAACACGTTCTTCAAGACTCTTAAAGTCTCTATCCAGTCCGTTAGCCACTACTCCACCTCACAGAAGCTTCCTGTGCTTCTGCAACTTAGATTCTACAGCTGTTGTATTTAACCCCACCCCCTCGGTTAGTACTCATCTTTGTTTAGTGTTCTTTCCACTTCCCACCTGTCTCCCTCTGCCCTCTGTGTGACTTCTGATCTCCTTCTTAAGAGTATTCTTCAATCTCTATCTCTCTCTCTTTGTCTTGCTCATTCTCTGACAGATAGCATGATCCGCGTTGGGGCAGACTACCAAGCACCGATCCCTGAGTACAAACCAGGTTAGTGTGTGTTTGTGAGCGCACAGTGAAAGAAATGAACTTTATTTGTATGTAACCTATCTGAGAGATGGAGGAGATGCTCATGAACAGATGGTTTTGTATGAGAGAGGGGAATATTAAGATAAAACATTTAGGGAGGGAAAAGAACTTTTACTTACAGGGGCTGAAAAAGGAGAACTATGAATATAAGTAATGTATAAACAAATGTATAATTTGCAGATTATTACAGCATGGATTAACCAAACAAATTTCTATATTTAATTATTTCCATAGCACTCCATTGTATACAAATGACTTAATAACCTACTGTAATGACTTGATGTAATAAGGTAATGCAGTATTGGTTTATACATTTGTATAGTATTTAATAGGAATGCTTGCATGAACTTGAAACTCAATTTTATAATATGTCATAGTACTATGAATTATTAATCTTAAATGTAATAGTTTTTAATTATTCTACATTTGCATTGGAGTATAGAAATGTTGTAAATATTAAACAAATAAAATGTACATAAAATAAAACCAATGTTTTAAACCAATGTTTTTTGTTAAGTTGTGTATTTTATGTAAAGCTCCTGCTGTATTTTAGATAGATATAAAGATAAGTATGTTTGGTACAGTGATATTGTGTGGAAAGGAAAGTTAAAGAAGCATAAAAAAATAAAGACGAAAACAGGTGTGTGTGTAAGAGACAGGAAAAACCCAACCCTGTGGTGTGTTCTTTCTTTACAGACTGCACGTCTCGATACAGTGACAAAGACCAGAGAAGTATGCTCGTGTGGTCTCCTAACAGCCAGGTGTCTGATGCCATGCGTAAGTAACGTCTGTCAGTTGCTTTAACCCAAAAACCTGCTAAAAATATTTTTTCTTTTAGGAGAACATGACCCATTTTATATGTGATAAATATTTTTATTGTCTTGTAGAGTTACATTTTGTTACAAAAGCATTCCAATCTAAAGCTATTGATTTAAAGGCTAATAACAATATGATTTGTGAATTTCTATCTGAAATTTCTATCTGCGAACTTGGTTCTTCCCAACATTTTTGAACAACCTACCAATAGAATTTCTTAGGTTTTTCTAGGTTTTTATTTGTAGGTTTGAAAAGGCCCCCACATTTAACCACCAGTAATGGGGTTTTCTTAGTCTTTAAACTGAGATTTTTTACTGGATTAATTATTATATCTATTCTTTTTAAGAGGGGAATAGACATGTTTCTGAGTATGGTATCAATGGTTATTTTTACTCATATATTTAACTCTTTTAATTATATTATCCCTTTAATTTAGGTATTTACTAAGTGGACTACATAGTAATATTTTTATCCATTGTTCATTAGTTAAAGGTGCTATATATGATTCAGGAGAACAGACAATGATCTTTGAATTTCACAGCAAAACAAACACACCCCTCTATTCAGTGCTTCTTTAGAAGCTTCACCCCATATTCATGCACATTTATAGGTTTTCTATATATGCTACTGCATTGCAAATCAGTTATGATAATCTTAAAAAAGAAATCTGAAAATGAATCAGCATTAAGCGCCTATTAAGCAAAAATAAAGTGGTATCTGCTCTTTACATACCGTTGCCCTGCCCCCTTTTGGTGCACGAGCATGAAGATTCCTTTTACTTTTATGTGAATAGTAAATAATCTTTTTGTGAATTCTTCTGAGACAATTTGCCTGTTACATATTTATAGGATTTTTTTTACTTGCATGCAAACAGACAAGAAATAATTGAATTGAAATCGTATACAGCACCAGGGAGGACGTATTACATGGGTCTTTTCTGTAGTCATGGGACCATCTCAAACTTAACAGTATCACGCAGTGTTCCTGATTGGTGTTCACACTTGTAATGATGGTTCGCTCTGTCTGCATGTGTAAATGCGGAGCAGATGGCTGGCTTAATAGAAGTTGAAACTCGTGCAGCACCTTATGTGTTCATGGGAACTGCTGCATTATTTTTACCACATGAAAAAGTGATTAATGTCTCTTTTTCTGTTCCTTAGTGGATGAATATATCTTAATGGCCAAAGAGAAGCATGGCTACAATATGGAACAGGTACAGCATAAAAAACACTTGATGCTACTTGAAATGACGCAGATCTTTTTAACGTGGGTCCACAACTAAAGAGCAATTTTCACACCTCATTTCACTTCTAGTCGTTGGGCATGCTGCTGTGGCACAAGCATGATGTGGAGAGGTCCCTAGCAGACCTGGCCAACTTCACGCCTTTTCCAGATGAGTGGACGGTGGAGGATAAGGTGCTGTTTGAACAGGCCTTCAGCTTCCACGGCAAGAGCTTCCATCGCATCCAACAGATGGTAAGAGAGAATGAGTGAGTGAGTGAGTGAGTGAGTGAGTGAGTGAATGCGTGCGAGTGCAAGGGTGAAAGTGAAGGGGAGAGCGAGGGAGAGTGGGAATAGGAAGAAGGAAGAGAACATGGCTTATATAACCGTGATCTGCAGTCCTCCCATCTGCCTGCTGCTTCAGGAGAGCAGCAGTGTTACACACTGCCTGCCTGAAAAATCCTGCAGCCCTTTATAAAGTGTGGGCCTATTGTTATTGATGGCATTAGCAATCAGTTAGTATTGCAATGAATCAGGTTGTCCGAAGGTATTCAGAGGCTAAATATTAACACTGGACCTGACATTTTAATAATACCATGCACAGGTTTTCAAAGGCTCTAATGCTCCTGCACACTCATTGAGCCTTTATTAGGAACATGATGATAACCCTGGTAAGTTTCCTTTCCTATCAAAATACCTTAGTTCTTCATTGATGACATTATTTTCATTTGTGTCTTGTGTTGTGCATTCAGAGATGCATTTCTGCTCTGCAATTTTACAAAGTGGTTAATTTGGTTACCACAGTGTTCAGTAAGCTCAATCCAACTTATCTGAATGCTCTCTGTGGTTCAGAAATACTCAAACCAGCCAGTCCGTCATTAGTCCTGCTCAGTCACTGAGATCATATTTTTCACTATTCTGATGATTTATGATATTTCCTGAAGTAGGCCTGTGTCTGCATTACAGTGTTACCACAAGATTAGGTAAATAGATACTTGCATGAATGAGTAGGTCTACAGGTCTTTATAATAACGTCCAATTAGTGTATATTAAAAACGCTGTCAAGATTAAGCATATTTGGGGGTGCCGAGTGGTCCAGTGGTCTAAAGCGCTGCCACTATGAGCGGGAGGTCACAGGTTCGAACCCCCGCTCATGCAGCTTTGCCATCAGCTGCCGGTGTTCAGAGGGAGCACAATTGGCCTTGCTTCCTCCGGGTGGGTAGGTGGCGCTCTCTCCCCATCACGCTTAAGGTGGCGCCGGACGGCACGAGGCGTCTGTGAGCGGATGAATCGGAACCTAGCCGCTGTTCTTTCCGAGCGCGGTAGCTGTTCAGGCATTGATTTATCAGAAGCAGCTCGAAAAAAGGGGTGACTGACTTCACACGTGTCGGAGGAGGCTTTTGCTCATCCGTATCCTCCAAGGGTTGCCGGTACCACCGGTGATGGGGACGCACAAAGGGGTGGGAAAATTGGATAACCAAATTGGGAGAAAATGGGGGGGAAAATCAGAAATAAAATTATATTTAAAAAAAAAAGGATTAAGCATATTTGGATCTACTCAATGCAGTTGTGGCAAAAGTTTGGAGCCTGTAATTAACTTATTGTGCAGCTGTGTCTCTAAATTTAAAGTAGATGATCGAATATTGCCACAAACTTAAAGAATGAACTATGTTTTAAAAGAGATTGTTCTGTTCAGCTGAATGTGAGGCCTGTTGGCAGATCCAGATGACTGGCATAGTGAAAGTGTTTTTACACCATATAGCATTTAGGACACTTCCAGACATGAGGGGCCTCGTACATTTATCATGCATATTAACATGTCAGTGTAAAAGTACTGATCTTAGATTACCTCTCATAAGCTGTCTACTAGTATTCAGTAAACTTTAAGGGACCCTGGATCAGCATTCTTACTCCAAACCCAGGTTCTGGTTGTTTGTTTATATGAATGGTGTGTTTTCTGTTTTCACAGCTACCAGACAAGTTAATCTCTAGTCTGGTAAAGTACTATTACTCTTGGAAGAAGACGAGGACACGCACCAGTGTCATGGACCGGCAAGCCCGCAAACTGGTCAGCAAGAGAGAGAAGGATGACGGGTCAGTAGTGTGGGGTGGAAAAGTAAAGAGAAAAAATAAAACAAAGAGGAAAAATGTTGAGAATCTTTGTAATTTTTTCTTTTAGTAATGAGGACCTGGAGGAAGGAGAACCAGGCAGTGACAGCGACTTTGAGGTCGACACAAAGAAAGAGGTGAGATGTGAACTCTAAACACAAGTGAAGATGACACTCAAAGATGATATGAGGGCTGCACAATAAGAACAAAATACCACATACTGCAAATAAATTGATTGGCAATGTAAAAACAAAAAAAAAGCATCAAATAATAAAAAAAATCAAAAAATCAAAAAAACACAGCAAAATATTTCAAAAAGAGATGCATATCACATAACTAAAAGCGAGAGCATCTTCATATTTGGAATGGGTAATCATTTTCCTCTGCTGTGATTTGAATGGCGTTGTACAAGCAGTGGGTTGGTACCAGTGTCCTTAAAAGAAACCCTGTTTATTTGGTAGCCATCTTCACAAAGCAAAGCTGCTGGGTAGTTATTTCCAAGTTTGAAAGACCAGGCTCTGATGTCTGTGAATGTCTTGCTTTTCTGTCTTTCTACACAGAAATAAATGCTATTTTACTGAAAACAGCCACTTATTGATTGGTTGATTGAATGCTTTATGTACTCAGATATTCAGGCTGCTGTGAGATCATGGTAAACTGTGGAACTGGAATCTACACCAGTGATCACTCATGCTAACATTAGCGTGGGTTTAGGGTTTATTGCATAAGCTGCGGACCTGGAATCTGGATCGATTAAAAGAATTGGCCTTTCATGTCTGATATCCCATTCGTTAATTATCAGTTGCGTCACTTTCCAACCCGGTACCGACATTGAATCAGATTTATCCTATCTCTAAGAAATACATATATATATATATATATATATATATATACTGCATACCACTTAATGGGAACAAAATGTACACAGCTAAATATTCTTATTTGCTTAATCAGTACTCTTTTGATTCCCTCCATCAGCCCAAGCCTACCTCTGGTGCTGGAAGCGGGAGTGACCGGGGCTCTGGAAGACCAGGCCCAACACGCAAGGAGAACCAGGGGGCTCAGTACCGGCATCATCCGCTCAGGGCACGCCGAAGACCCCCAAAGGGCATGCATCTGAACCAGGAAGACATCACCTCAATTTCTGCTTCCACAGAGTCTGGAACCGTCTCCAACCGTCAGCTGGACACTCAGCTAGTGTCTCTGAAGAGACAGGTAATATGGACATATTCATTTGAGAGAACCAAATATGTGCAAAAAAAATATCCATTCAAAGATAAATGTAGTTGTTTGTCCTTTAAAATGAATATTTTAGAAATTATACATCTGTGCTTAACTAAGACAATCAAACTCATTCAGGTTCAGAGCATCAAGCAAGCAAACAGCGTTCTGAAAAACAGCTTGTCAGAAGGCATTGATGTCATGAGACCAGCTGAGGTACTTATTTCTTTTAAATATACACACTTTTTTTCTTAGTAATGTAACTTGTTGCTGATTACTCATTACTTTTATGCTTAATAATACTCATAATATACTAACCATGCAAGCAAAAGGACATCTGTAGCACTGATCTGTAGGATATGCATGTAGGGACTCCTGCACTGAATGTGTGTGATTTCTGCACAAAATGTTAGTGACAGGCATTACCATAAACTGCACTATCCTTCATGGGTGATTAAGCATTTTATGGTGCATTTTTGGTACTCACAGGACAACTTCAGAAACGTAATGTCCCATCCATTTGGCATTCACTGTCGGGCCCCTCTCAAACTCCAATAATTCACGTTGCTTTGCCATGAGCATGCTGGCTACTGTTTAACCTTATTTAAAGGAGAACTCTGGTGTAAAATGGACTTTTGTTGTAGTAAAACATGATAAAAAGTTCTTACCTTAGATAAATAGCACACCTCCTTTCTTCCACCGCGTTCCGAGATCCAGAAATTTTAACAGTTTGTCCAAACACCCTTCAGACTGGGTGACACAGGGCATAATTTCCCCCGATAAATTGCTTTTTCCACCGTTATCCAGCTCAAAGTAGCTTCACACCTCCTTGATAGAATCTGTAGAGCCCTGACATTTAAAACGAGGCATTAATATTATGTAGTATTTTTACACCGCTAACACTCAAAGTAACTCCCCACACTTCATTGGTAGAATTCTAAAGTCCCTAATATTTAAAATGTGGCACTGAGAACTTTGAAAGTGCACAGATAGCTTATTAAAAACAGTGTTTATACACACAATATTTTGAGGTAGTTCTCTGGGCGCCACCATCTTAAAAATTAAGTAATTTTAAGTCGACTGGCACGCATGAATGAATGGGTAGAATAGGGAAGAGGTTGCAAAATTATTTTTGTGGAAATGCATAAATTCCAGCTGTTGCTGAAAATATCCATAATGTTTAGGCAGTTTTACATCTGTTAATAAATTATTCTTACTTTATGAGAACTACTTCAAGGTGTTTGGTGTATAAAAAGTGCATCGTTTTAAAAGTCAGGGCCCTCAGAGGTGGGCTATTGATTTAAAGTTCATACACGCGATGTGAAAGTGTGAAATAGACTTGGGGTGTAGTGAAACATGGATTACTCCCTTAACGTTACACTTAACTCTACAGCTATCCCATTACTTTTGGCATCTTAGCGTATGTATAAACTGTACATTTAGATTAGGAAAGGTTGATGGCAATGAGGTCTCGTCATACTTTGTGAGCAAATACTATGATGACATAATACATGATTATTAATTTATAATTCTTTTTTTCAGCCTACTCCCAAAATTAACTCCCGCTGGACCACAGAGGAACAGCTCCTCGCTGTCCAGGGTGAGTCCAGTTCTTGGCCATTTTATATTCTGTTACAGGTTAATATTAACAGATTGATGTTATTGATATTTAATCTGTATATAATTCTATTGGGATGTACAGTGAATAGGATTTGTTGGAAGTTTTAATGCTCAGTTCTGTTTCTTTAGCCATCAGGCGGTACGGTAAAGACTTCGCAGCCATAGCCGACGTGATCGGGAACAAGACTGTGAGTCAGGTGAGCTCGTTCTTCGTCAGCTACAGACGACGCTTCAACCTGGAGGAAGTGCTACGAGAGTGGCAAGCAGAGCAGGAGGTGCTCCGGGGAAGCAGCGAGGCCATGAAGGACCTGAACGGGACTGCAGGGGAGGAAGATGATGAGGTGAGGAATGCTAAATAGAATGGCAGTTTACTTGCCATAATGTACAAAAAATAAATATGAATACAGAGCAGAGCGTCTTGTTGTGTGTGACATTTGTTAATCTGCCCTTCATTTGTACAGGCAAAGATGGACGGTATCTGCCTCGCAGACTCGGGGAGTGCCTCGCCCTCTGATGCAGCCAGTAACTCCAACTCCAACCAGTCCTCTCCCCCTCTGGCCCAACCCCCACCTTTACTGCGCCCTACTCCCCCGTCTGTCCCTCCAAGCCTGCTTCGCCAGCCTCCACCCCTCCAGACTAGGCCCTTGCAGAACCGCACTCCACACAACCATCCCCCACCCCCGCTCATTAGACCTGCTGTGGCGTCGTCCCTCCACCAGGGTGGGCTGAGGAACTCTCCTGCAGCGTCAGGCAGCCAGTTGCCTCCCTCTCTGGTGGGCCTGAAGGTGGAGTCCCCACACTCCCATTGATCAGCATGAAGCGAAGTTGTCTTTTTGCAGTGCTCTGGTACCCGTTATGACATTATTGTTGAAGGTTCTAAACCACTGTAAAAGAGAAGCTTCTACAAAGTGCAGACACTTATTCCGGGATGTTTGGTAGATGCTAGAAGGTGGCAAGTGTTCACATCTGGCATAAACATCCATTCTGGATGATTTTAGTCCTAAATGGTCAGCACAAAGTGTGTACAAGTTAGAGGCGCTTAACCCACAGCTCACTCAAACCTCATTTTGAGGAGGTCAGAGATCATTAATATTATTATTGTAGTGTGAAGAGCAAAGCAAAAGTACCATCCACATTAATCGCATTGCTGCCCAGCCAAAATATGAATACATAATTCCGTGACCACACCGACCACCGTCCAGAGGGGTTAGCTGAGCTGGTAGCTACACTAACAAGCAAATGGGGCAAATAGAGGTGATATTTGTGGCGATACTTGAAGCACAAACAAAACCTTACATCTGTTTAGGCTTTGTAATTTCATTTTGCACAATCATTTTTGGTCAAATTATCCAGGATGTATGTTAATGCCAGGTGTGAACAGGGCCAGAGATATAACCAGGAATGGTGACAAACACACAGTCAGACAGGTAGAATGAGTCAGCAGTCCTGCTTCAACAACACTGCAAAACTCCTCTTTCCTTCCTCTGCAACGAACAAACAGACAAAGAACCCAGCCTCATTCATATCACACAGCAAAAAAACCTCACTCTTACCTTGCCAAAACAAACCACTAACCACACCAACCCAGTAGCCCTCAGGTTGGAAGAATATACCTCGTATTGTGCCCACTTACCCCCCCCTCCCCCTCACAGTTGTAACCACAAGTACATCAACAGCCACGGCTATGACCTTTTGACAAGTGGTGTGCCACAGCAGTTCCTGATACTTGAATCAATTTTTATTTTATTTCTGGAGAGGGAAGAAGGAGGGGACAAGAACCTTCAGAACTTATACACTGGATAGTCATGGTAATTAAACGCCTTGACAAATGAATCGCAGGTTCCACCAACCCCGTCACCATGGCAACAGCAGAACATTTCAGACTGCAACACTAAAAAGACACCACGTCATGTGCCGAAGTGAACCGGGTGTCAGGAAACTGGAAATGTGTGTCCTCGCACTTCTGTCAAACAGCCACGTACTGCTAAAATCCAACTGAGTGAAGTGAAGCAATTTTTTGTTTGTTTTTTTTTCCTCTCCCCCGTTTCTTCGACTAGGACCCTAAGATGATGTTAGGTAGTGAAATCGTGTAGAGCTAGTCAATACTGAAGCACTAAATGACCCGAACATACTTGACTTTTCTTGTATCAAACTATTTCTGAACTACACTGATTCCTTGAATTGACCGGCTCGCTCATGAGGACACAAATGTAAGTAAGACGTTACACAACACTAAAGAAAAGAGTTTGGTGCCAGAGAGGGTCTCTTCTGGTTTTCTTCCCAAAAAACTTGTATGTGAGAAATGTTTACATGTGAACTTGGATTGACTTGTGATTTTATTTTGTTTGTATGTTTTTTGGATTTTTTCCTCTTATTTTTTAAGAATAAAGACAGATAACCAAAGTTGATGTTCAGCAGTATTTTATGTGTTTGGATTGGCTGCAGAATCAGCTATTATTCACTTTATTCAACCACTTCCATTTGAGTTTGTTCAAAATGCATTGCAGTCAAAACTAGAGGACATACCCAACTATTAACCCCCCTCAGGTATAGTGTTTTAAAACAGTTTTTTATATTTGTTGGTTTGTGCAGTTTTCACAGATTAATCATAATGAAGCAGTAATTCTCTTCTCCTGCCTTGCTCTAAGTTTGTTATATCCACAGGGGCTCCCAAGTTTCCAAAAATTACATTATCCTTCTGAAAATATAATTCATGCCAGAGAGGGTTAAATGTCTGCTCTTACCCTTTTGTGGTTGGAAACTCTTTTTAAAAGGTCTTTCATTTTAATGTCTAGTTGTGGTCTCTAGTATGAATGAACACCATGTAAGCCGTTTTTTGTGGAAAATGTGTTCTGGTGTTTCTATGTAGCCCTGCTTTAGTTCACTGAATTAATGGTCTCTGAAGAAAGACAAGTTTTCAGCTCTTGCTCATGAATATTCATACATGCAAACATATGGCCTCTGATTGTCTAACAGCACTGCAGCAGAGAACACGTAGCTGCCTTCCCCCCACAGTCAAATTTGCAGCTCTAAAACTCAAAGAACAAAATGTTTTCAGAGATACAACCTTAGTTGTAAAGATGTAGCACTGAGTGCTAGGTAAAGTTTACCCTTAAACTTCACTTAACATTAGGCTCTCTGAGAAATGCCACGGGGAAAGCTCTCTCGAATCGCGGCACTGATAAAGTTATATTCAGCTAAACTAACACTACTAAACTCTTACCTCAGACTTGGTGACTTGGTGCTTGGGCAGTTTCACCACATCGAAGCCCCAGACTCCGCTCTATATCATGAAATCCAACGCGAACAGCATCCGCTCTGATCGGTGTTATCTCTAGTTGTGCTGCCTTGTCAAACCGTGCTTCCATAGTGTGTATTTAAGGTCTCAGTAAAATTCGGAATCAACCGGAGATCAGATTTAAACCTATAGCTACGTACACAAAATAGCTAATATTAACTAGCTGCTGTAAACAGAGCTGTAAGCTCTTTAGCTGACAGTGTCGGCTCTGCTGCAACCCGGGTTTAGCTCTGTAGGCGGTCCCGAGCCGAGGTGGGCGAGGTCATGAACTCACGAGTTGATGTAGACAGAGCTTTTCCTGATCTTTTCCAAATTAATATCACAATTAAGTTAACTTTTTTATCTTGAATACGATTGAATAAACTATTATTCTAAGTAAAGTTGACTTAGTTCTCCATGTTGCTGAGAGTGAAAGTAAGAGTGGTGGTAGGTTTCTGAGGGGACAAACAATGGAAAAAAGTATTAAAAGGAAAAAGTAATAAATAATTAAATTTCCCATCCCTGTTCCCACCTCTACTGGGTTACTCACACAAGCAAAAACACACTGAGATTTCACTGTTGCGTCAATTCCTACGCAACCTCAGTTTTTAATATTGTTTGTGTTTTATTACTATCATTGATCATATTCATCTTTGCACCAAAAAGAAAAAGAAAAACAAAAATATACATTTGGAGTTCTCAATCCCTCCACTCACTCCCTGACAAATGCTCGAGTTCTGACAGAGGAAAACCAAAAAATTACAGCAATGAAAAACATGAAAAAAAAATAACCCTGAAGAAAAATAATAGATGACAATTGGATCCCCAGCACCTTAGACAATGATCAATTCTTACAACTGCAAAAATAATGTGACATAAAAAAGGAAACAAAAATCATTATTTTCCAAAAATTATACAATACAGATGTGCACAGGTGTCCCCAAACTGCTTCTAGACTTGAAAGAGGCTACTAGTGCCCCTTACCTCCTTCTCTTTCTATCTCTTTCTCTTTCCATAATAATCGACTGTGTACCCCAAACCAGCTAGAGGAGGCATGCATGCAAACAAAAATATTACAGCTCTGTGGACATACAGCTCATTTCAGCACACAGTCAATTTACACATTTGCACTTTTCTCTTACACACACCGTGTCCCCTCTCACCTCTATATTAATAATGCCTGACAAGAACTATTCATATGAAAATAAAAATGACAAAAAAATAAGCATTGGAAAGTGAACTCGTTTAAAGTGAGCAGCAGCAAGGCCATGTGCTCACTGCACCTGCTCACCGTACTTCAGGCTTTCTGCTACTCATCAATACAATCATTGTATATGAAGGTCAACAGAACAATTCAGAATCCTGAAGAAATCTTTTGGTTATACACACACTCATTTTCTTCCAATATACACACACACTCTCTCTATCACACACACATATGCACACAGGATTTGCTCTAATTCAGACAAACGCACATCAACAGAGGCTGAACCAATCATTAAAAGGATAAGAATAATGCTTGGAGTGACTTTTGGGCTTCTGGGGTTTCTTGATGCCTCCAGACTTTTGGGTGGTCTTTAGGCATGGAGTGCTTAGGTTCTGGAAGGAGGGGGACACAGATTAAGACCAAACGATGGCAATATGATATCAGTTTCTCAATTTCTCCAAAAAAGTAGATCTGATCTTAAGAAGCAGGGGCTTGAAGTCCTTAGGTCCTCAGATCGTTTCCAGTGATTGTTTTTTTTCCTTTTTCTTTTTAAAATAACACAAGTGTACAATATGTAGATGATGTGCTGTCATCTTTCTTCAGGAGGAGATGGAGAAAGAGGGGAGGAGGGCACCAGTCGGAGTGTGTGTGGTGGTGTTCATGTGTGACATTCACTATACCAAGGCATGAGAAGATTTAAAAACACAAATAAAAATGGATCTCTTCTAAGAATAACATTAATTAAACCATAAATCACTGGTAATACAACATTAAAATACATTTCTTTTCAGAAAGGAAAAAAAAGGCAACGTAAATACACCCATTCCAGTGCAACAAATCACAACCCAGCCAATGAAGAACTAAGTTACCCCCTAAGAACCGTAAGACACAATCCATTGAGCGTTATTCAAGTGTTGCTTGGCCCTCTATAGTGGGTGCTTTAGGGGCTAAACCCTGTAAATAGAACAAAAGAAGGAAGAAACATTGAATGTGTGTGAGTTTGTGTTTTTTCATTAGTCCGTGCAAGGAGGTGGCCTGATCCGCCCTGCAAAAGGAACACAGGAGAGGTCCTACATCATATTTACGGACTCTGTCCAGGTGCCTCAGTGGATATGCTTTTGTGAAGAACTGAAGATTGTGAAGAACGTGAACTCACGAAGCTCAAACAAAGTTCCAGCAGAAGAACCAATGGCAACGTTGCCCGTATTGCGGGCTGGCAAAAGCACCCCCTTTTTGGACTGGAAAGAAAACGAGTGAAGGCTAGTGATCCTGAAACCGAAATCAACATATACAGCACTTTTTAGCTTAACTTTAGCTCTCCTGTCTGGATCCCATGCTCCTGATCCCACACGCCAATGTGTCATAATCGCAATTTATAGCTCATTCAACACTGGTGATTCCTAAACTCCTAAACCGTAGATCTCTCCAGATGCCCTTGCATAACTCAAGGTGAAATCACCACCCCTCCCCAATCTATCTACCTCTCTATTCACCTTCCGTTTCGGAAGTGCCCCTTTCTCTCTTCCTCTCTCTCACAGTTTGAGCTCGTTGGCGATTTTGGAGGCGATGTTTTTGAAGGCAATGGATGTGCCAGAGATCCTCTTGAAGCGCACGCCGTTGAGTGACAGCCTGGGCAGCTTGCACACCTCCATCTCCCACTGGACGAAGTCGTCCCGGCCCGGCTTGCCGTCCATGCACAGCAGCATGTAGCGCTCGCGCACCTCGTACTCGCAGCTGTTGGCGTCCAGAACCTTGCGGATCTCCTTCATCATCTCGCCCGGCTCCATGGACGACGTGGTCTTCATGCTCCAGGTGAAGCGCAGAGAGCGCGGCTTGGCGCCCTCCTTGGCCAATGCTGGAGGAGGGGGTGGAGTCCCGCCTCCGGGAGAAGAGGAAGAAAGAGAGTCCTTGTTTTCGTCTCCGCCCCCTGAGCCCAGAGTCCCGCCTCCCACGCTCGTCTTCTCAGACTTCTCTGCACTGCTGAGCATGGATCTGGAGAGAAGGATGGAGAAAGAGAGAGAGAGAGAGAGAGAGAGAGAGGGAGGAAGAAAAAGAGAGGGAGGGGATGGTGAACAGATGAAAATGAGGTAAGAAAAATAAGGTAAGAAACAACAGAACAAAGCAGATCATTCAGGATAGGGAAACAGGTGGAGAGAAAGAAGCAGCAAGAGAGAAAGAGATTGGAAGAAGAACAGAGGGATGTAGAAATGTGGAAAAAAACACCACCACATGGATAGAGGATAAATAATGAACAAAAAAAAAGAGGCCACAAAAAAGGGGTGACAATGATTAAGAAGAAAAAAAGACAAGACAATAAACAATAAGGAAATAGCAGACATAAAAATAGCCATTTTACATTAAACCTGTTTGTGTGTGTTTGTTTTTTTGATGGAATA
The DNA here is from genome assembly GCF_023375975.1 of Astyanax mexicanus. Classification (NCBI taxonomy): domain Eukaryota; kingdom Metazoa; phylum Chordata; class Actinopteri; order Characiformes; family Acestrorhamphidae; genus Astyanax; species Astyanax mexicanus. The sequence continues at coordinate 24,378,718 of NC_064415.1, read as the reverse complement.
TTCTAGTGTTTTTCAACCTGAAGCACTAAAATATCAGAGATTTAAAGAACACAGTCAGAATCAGCTGTAGAACAGCTGTACACTCCAGCTGCAGGAGATAAAGTTGAAGTAATATTTTAAGACTATGTCTCATCCCTTTACTCCTCCCCAGCCATGTGCTATTCTCATGTCTAGCTCATACAGTTAATGCCTGCTGTTACAGAGATCACCCACAACCTCGCTTACTGAGTAAATGTGTGGGTTTTATCTTACTCAGACTTACTGAGCTGACTAATCAGAGTGATAACAGTGTGTGTGTGACCTTAAGCTGCCAAGAGAACAGCTCAAGCGATTAGACAGAGAGGCATTTACACGACATCTACATTTCTGCATCTTTTTACTCTGATCTGATTAACTCTCCATCTCTTTAAAACTGTTTGAATATGCACTCAGAATGCTTTAAATAGATATTGATAGTTATGTATAGTTATGCTAGAAGAACAAATGTTGGGTCAACTCCAGCTACTGGTGTTCAGCACTTCCTCTGATTACTTTAATGAAAGTCTGATTGCTTAAAAAGTAGTGCTGGGATGTGTGGCCCAAATTTAAATTACAATATAATTCTTAATTATTTGTCAATATATCATTTTAAAGTTCCACAGAAGAATTGTCTAGAAAGCCTGTAACAGATGTTCATTCAATGGTCTAAAATGAATCTGCCAAATTCATGATTCTTCCCCTCCTTCACTCCTCTATCCCATTATTTCCCTTTGACCTCCTTTAGGCAGTATCTAAACATGTTTAGACACAGAAACTAAATTTAAATGTTAAAATGTTCTGCATTCCTAAACTTGTTAGAACAAATGAACAAATGAGAAAGTTCTCTCTGTTTACATAAGCTATACATCACATGCATAATAATAATAATAATAATAATAATAATTTGGGAGTTAGCATGTAATGCTAAAATGAGCTAATGTTATACACAAAACAAAGTACTCTGTTTCAGAACATTTATTACTTTTTATGGTTTGGAGATTCTTATTTTAGTATGGTTTGTGAAATAAACACATGCTTCTAGTTAAACGTCTTATTTACTCAGGTTTACAGACATTTCTCTCCCTGTCGCTCGCCCAATCTTTTTCTGATGCATCTTCCATTGAATGGCCAGGCTGAGGAGACTGTTACTTTAAAATGTCACCCACATACAGTATACTACACACATTGTGTGTTGGTGTGTTTGTGTGTGGTCAGATAGGAAGTTCAGTTTAGGTTTAAATTGTTAGGGAATCTGAGTGATCTTCTGACATTTCCTTCTATTTTACAGCAGAGCTGGCTGGATGATGTGAAGTGTTTGCAACCCTGTATATGTATGTACAAAAAAAAACAACTAGTAGGAGGCTGCTGTAAGTAATACACATGGGGAATTACAAACTACCTAATTGTCTGTGTGTGTGTGTGTGTGTGGTGTGCGTGTGTGTGAAAGGGAAAAAGAGAGAGAAACAATCACTGAGACAGGGATTATACACCAGTTTGATTGATAACACAAAGAGCTTGTTTACACCACCTTCTATCAATGTGTTTCCTGTTCGTATATGGATATACATACTTATTGTAACACTTATTGTAACACTTATTGTAATACTCATTGCAACACTAAGCTGTATTTATACTAGTTGGGAATTATTTTGATGATCTGTGAACTTTCTATGTTTAAGGCTGTGTAAATAAATACATGTATGTAAAGCATGTTCAGAACATGAGCACTGAAGGCCAAAACATACGAGTGGCTTATTCTGATTAATACAAGAAAAAAAAATCTAATAATCTTCCTACATAAAAACAGACACCCAATAAACAGAAGTAAACAAAAAAGGAGATTTTATCCTTGGGAGTTCATAAGGTTTCTGAACAAAAATAATGTACTTTTAAGCTGCAAACTCTTAATGAAGAATATTCAAGGAGTGGCAGATGGCGGCATTAGATTAAAACTCAGAGCATCCAATAGCATTTGGGAAACTGTATTGGGTTTGGAACCTTGGAGTTTACCACAGGGTGTGATAGGATTTTTTAAAATGATCCAATAAACCAATTAATTTCTGCCCTACATAAACAAAGATTAAACTTTTTTTTTGTAATATATGTTTATACCAAAGATACAACACAGACTACAGAACACCTACAGAAATAAAGTAAACAGTAAACAATAAAGTAATCTGTTACTACCATGCAATGTAATATGCACTTCAAAAAAGTAACAAATCGTTTGTATAGTTACTGCTTAAATAACTGTATGTTGACATGAAAATATGTTAAATATGTCAAAGATCAGTTTCCGCACACTTCTGCATGTTGTGTAAGTAATCCTAAATTAAATTCTTATGATTGAATACACATCGTCATGTTGACAGAAGGATGGTGTAAACAGCTTAATTAGTCACAACATTTTCACACACACACACACACACACACACACACACACACACACACACACACACACACACACACACAAACACACACACCTCTCTAACCTCATTAATCCTGATTGGTTACAATTAAGACTACAAACCAATTAGCATCCAATTACACTCCCCTTTCCCCAAGCCAATTAAGACTTTCTCTATATCTACTGATTAGGTCCGATTAGGAAATCGTTTGATCAGGAATGCTGTTTTTCATCTTCAAGGGTTTCTTTTTCTCACCTGCTCCCCTCTTCCTGACCCTCTCCTTCATACGGGTTCCTCAAAACAAATTGCAACAACATTAGTTTCTGTTATGATCTACTGCCACAAACAGAACAGAGAGAGGGGGTTCTATCACCTTACAAGAAACAAGAATTCCCAAAATTCCAACACTTTAATCTCATTCCATTTACTCTGCAGTTTAAAAGAGGTAGAAATGCTACTTGTGCTACTAGGTGTAATAGCAGCACCCATCTGACAATGTTCTCCGATTGCTCACAGAACATTAAATGAATGGAATGGAACAGAACAGAATAAACCGGTACCCTCCACAACGCACTAAAAAAGTAAACACAAGCCCATCACCACAATAACTGTAGCCAACACTGATCCAACAGTGTTTAGCCCTATAGCTAGTACAAGCCCTACACACACCCACCACACATACATACATTAAAAAACAGACACACAGACATATGAACATAAAGACATTGAGACAGACATAGACTTACATTAAAAGAACAGCTTTGTGAAATAAAATCAAACTTAACACCCAAAATGTTGGCTAAGGTCTGCATCTTTATCTTAGCACTGGAGCTACAAGGCTAATGTAGGTTTGCTAGTTCCCCATTTGTTACCACTGTAAATTGCATTCACTGTATTTTCACACACATTTTTCAATCCACATTAAGTTTTTCACTAATCTCAAACAGAATTGCTAATACAGTAACTGAGGCTGTGTGAGGTTATTTCCTTTAATATAAAAACAAACAATAGCGGAAGCAAAATCTACAGCTTCAAGTCAGCCTCTGCTATCGTTTTTAGCTACAGGCTAACAAAACCCGAGCTCTAATTGAGTCTATTTGAGATTCCTTAAAAGCTTTACACAGTTTGAAGCAAAAGTGTGATGTTTTAGGCATTCAATTTGCATAATATTAACTACCTGGTAGAGTACAATGCTGCCTTCCATTTACCAGCTGTATCCAACACTGTTTAATTCTGAGGTAATTGTATACTATTTTAATGCCAAATGGTTTAATGCTAAAACAGTTAGCTAACGGTTTAACTTGGGATATAACTAGTACTAAAGTTTGCACTTTTTAATGTACACATTTAGCATTTGATTCAGGCTAGCATTCTTAGCAATACCATTTGATAATAGTATTATGAAGTATTTTGCAAATCAAAAACATGAAAACATATCCACAAATAGGTGTTGAGAATTACTGTGTGTATAAGTAACATAATAATACACAAACATTTAAAAGCGCTAATAAACTGTATAACTGCTATTTTATTATTATTTTTTTTATTATATTTCAGCCCACTTTATTTGAGAACTTGGAGGTAGGTTCCTGTTGATTGTTTATTATACAATTTAAGATATATATAGCGATCATTAAAATATAGTTTTAACATGTTTGCCATAACCATAAAAGTGGTCTAACTCCATAATGTTTTCCTAAAAAAACAAATAAACAAACTGTACAATGTTTTAGTAAGCATACAAAAATAATACTGGTCTTTCAACAACTAAATATACATTCTTTACATGTATTTATACACATACATATAATTGTACAAAATTTTCGCCATTCAACTGCATCAAAAAAATAATAATAATTTGCCCTAGGTAACATCACTTAATCCTTGATGCTCTCATAATTTTGCTTCTAAATCCTGGACCTGGTGGAACCCTGTTACTGGTCCAAAATACCTGATTCATATGATTAACTAGTTATTAAAAGGTACTAAATGCTACAACTTTATAAGAAGCTGATCATTACAATGAGGTGTGTTTGTAATATTGAATGTCAAATACAAAAATTTGATTTTTCAAAAAGCCCTAATTTGTTAATTTAATCATCTGTGGAGGCGTGTATTTTACATTATATTTACAAAGACATTAAAAATATAAAGAATGGTGTAAAAAACAAAAAGTGTTGAATTCCAACGTCTTAATTCAAATGAAGCATTGAGTGCAAAATAAACTTCCATTATATATTGTCTATATTAGCCTTTAAGCTCCAGTGAAAATTTAAAGAATTTTCAGACATTCTACATTTGGGACAAAATGGAAACTTGTACCCATTTTATTTAATCTCAATTAATACTGATAAACAACCAAAACCACACAAAAAGTCATATAAAATTACCAACATTTTACAAACACAGACAAACAAACAAACAGAGACTCAGAAAGCCACAACACTGCCAGCCAAGAGCTTGAAGCATGGTAACCCCATAAAGGAGCATGTTAGTGAGCACAAAGCACAATCCATAGTTTCAGGAATGTCAAAACACAAGGTTATAAACACAATATACCCTGTAAAAGAAGGTTAATCAAAATGTTGACCACCAGAGGGCGCAAACTACACATTTTAGTGACTATACTGCACAACAGTGCCCTCTGCTGGTCAAAACACCACACATCATTATTCCCACAAAGAAGTGGCTCACTGATGGGAAGGAAGCAAATACAATATACATATACAATATACTGTCAAAATAAAGTGTTACTTCAGTTGTCATTAGTTGAGATGATTGTGAAGCTGTCAGAGTAACCATGTGAGTGAGATGTGAGTGAGGAAGATTTCCATACACCTGGAGTCCGCTTTGTTCTTATACAGTGAAATAAGGAGAAAAAGGATGGAGGGGGTTAAGAAAGTTTATGGTGAGGTGTGTTGGACAAGCAAACCAAAGCCAGCCAATCATTCAGTCAGTCAGTCATTCTCAGCTTCAGCGGCTGTCATCGTCATCCTCATCTTCATCATCATTTTGTTAATAGAGCCAGAAAGAGAGAAAAGGAGGAGGAGAGAGAATTCCTCCTGAAAGGAATTTTGCAGTGCAAAAATGACCCCTTCATCACTCCTTTCCATCCTCAACTCCCGGCCCTTATCAAGTGTCAAATTCAACAACTGTCCACAGATCCCTAAATATGAGGTTCCTACATGGTTTAAGACTTGAGCAGATGGTTCTAAATTTAAAAACGGTAATTGATGTAGATAATCTTTACCCCTATGCTGTTTAGGGATGCACAGAAATGAAATTGTTTGGCCTCAACATAAATCAAACAAAATAAAACATAGGCCCGATACTGAATAAGTTTTTTTTTTTATTTGAAGGTCTTTAAACCACAATTTACCAATTTTTCACCACTGAATAAACGACTTAAAATTTATTTTTTGTCTTGTTTTTTACAAAACCACAATTTTTAATTTAATCTAATCATGAATTTACCTTACAGTGCTGTTCTACTCAGTTATCTACTCCTCAGAAATGCTATGATGTTCTAATCATGAATTTACTTCAACCAAGTTCTGTAGTTATACATTTATCTAGCTAGCTATCTTTGCAAAGGCACTTCTGTCATATTTACCTCAGCAGCGTCATTTTAATAATAAATCTACTTAAGCAGTGCTATTGTAATAGTACAATTACAAACCTACAAAAATAACCACACTCGAGGAAAAACTGAAATATGATTAAACGGGTCATTATCTTGTACAAATTATTCTGTCTTTTAATTTCCTTGACCGAAACCAGAAAGTGCTTGTCTGTTTCAAGAATTTCAGTACATTTTCATTTTACACTTTAGACATCTTATTTTCACAAAGAGTTCTCCAACAAAACATTTACCTAAAGGCTCTTCTACTGCACTTAAAAACACTTTTTTCTAGGAACAGTATGTCTGACACTTACAAGTTTAGACTCTTTTTAATAACTTTAGGTTGGGTTTTTCCACAACCTACATTCTTTCTGCCAGTTCTTTGCAACAAATGGCATCATGTCCTGTATCCAATGCCCCAAGGGTAACCTAAGCACGTAACTTTAGTCCACTTGTAAGCACAGGTGAGTTTACACGTAAACTAACTGAGAAGGGAGGGGGAGAGTGAGGTGAAAGCACAGAGGATGAGGAAAGAAAACGAATGGATGTTACTTTTGTTGCACTGAGGATGTTGAGGGTAAGCTTTTGGGGAGGAAATGGGATGTTAGTACTAGTCATCACACGTTACACAGAAAACAAACTTCATAAAGGGGCCAACCATAGAATATCAGAGGAATACAGCACGAGGGAGAGTCAATAAATTAAAAAAGCTGCACAAAAACACCAACTAGAAAAAGGAAAAAAGGGGAAATAAAAAAAAAATATATTAAAAAAATAAGCTTCAGCAGGGGGTTATCATTGTGCTTTCCTACCTTCTGGGGAACCTGAACGATAGATTTCTACAATAACAAAAAAGAAAGGAGAAAAAAGGAAAGAAAAACATGGATGCATGTAAATATGGATGGCAGTGTGGTAGTGCACATAAATGCATGAGATTTAAAACCTGAAGGTGGATGAATTTCCTGAAAAAAGCATTATTTATGAGCTTATTGGTGGAGGAATGAATAAGTAAACATTAGTACTCATAGCATGCCATTAAACAATTACAGATAATTAAATGTTAACAAACACAGTTATTCACAAAGGATTTCTGAGGAAGACAATCAGTAATGTTTCATGTTATATTTGACCACAAAGGTGACTGATTTTGTTTGTCCTGGCCACTTACTACTGAGACTGGGTCTGAACTGTGAACTACAAATGCTTGACTGATACAAATCGACTGTTGCTGTCACTGAAAACTTTGTGCATTTTTCCTGAAATGCAGACACAAAGGCAAAAACTGTAAAACAGGCTATTTTTGTGTAACAGCGACAATATCCTCTAAGATTTACAGAGAGTTTTTGTGTGATTTTTAAAAATGAAGTAAAATCAGAAGAGCAACTCAGAATTTGCCCAAAGGAGACATTATTTGAATCTTTTAATTAGCTATATAAAGAGCCGTTACAAAACTGGCATTGTGACTACAATTACTAACAGTTTTTACAACTAACTTTGAGACAGATACAATCTGCACAGAAAGTTTCAGGGCCAAACGGAAAACAAGTCACCAATGTGATACAAAGACACTGAATTTAAAACAAACTGACTCCTACACATGAATGGTTTTAATGGCTTTGTAGCACACTTAACGTATTTATGAGTGACAGATAAAAATGTCTAGAACTAAACATTAATCCAGTTTTGTTCTAAATGTTTTAACAAACTAGACCATCACTATTTTTCAGTGTAAAATAATTCTTCCTGTTTCTGACACCAGGTGAATCTGGCGGCTGGCGGCAAATTGTTAAGGTGAAATGACCCATTGAAATGTTCCAAAAGGGGTTTTCCTTCTCATGTAAAGATGTGACATTGGAGACTTGAGTGAATTTAAAATAAAAATTAAACCGAACCCCATCTTACACACTTAAGTGCCACAAATGGTACTATTTTTTTGGCAAAGAAACATATTGTCTATTTATCCAGATTTATATACACAGTATACATAGCAGTTACACGGTTTAAATGATGGAAACAACTGGGCCATTAAAAATATATATATTCAAATATACACATATATCTGTAAGGATCACATATATCTGTTCGTTAGCTTCCCATAAAGAACCTTTTATATCACCTTTATTGTTAAGAATATACATTCTTCTAACAGATACAAGATTCATGTCTTGGTCCTTTACTTAGTAAATCTCACAGTAGATAAAATTAGATCCCTAAACCGTGCTAAAAAGAAAGGAACACGGCTAAAATGGTCGTGGCTCTAATGCTATAATGCCTCGTTAAACATTCGCTGGAGACAATGTGAAGTGATTCTGCTCTGTTTTCACTGAAGTTCCTCCTACAGTTTCTCTCTAAAGCCCACGGCTCTGGCGGCACCACAGAGTGCATGCCAAGGTGTCCCCACCACGAATATTTATAGAGCCAGGGAATGCGATACCTCCGCTGTTACCATGGTTACTGTCGCCACGGAGGTGCGGAAAAGATGGCAGTGGCAGTGTGTTCAGACTGTGCTGGAACTTGGAAGCAGGAGATGATGAAACAGACGAGAAATGCGGGAGAATAAGTGTGTGTGTGTATTGTGTTAAAAATGGTGCTGTCAAGATTATGGAAATTGACACTGCGGTTTAATTAGCCAACAAGAACATGACTTGTGGGCAGGGTCATCTGAGATAGTGCTGAAACAGCAAACACTGCTAAGTAGAGGTGACATTTTTGCTGACCTTGATATTACCCACTGCCAATACTTGCAAGCGGGGAACCTATAAACATGAATAACCTGATGTGTCAACTTTTGTTTTAGAAAAAAATCAAAAAGGTATTTATTTATGATACATTTCATTGCATATAACATTTGATTTTCTAATTCCAAAATTGAAATGGGTATAACTGCATTATTATGCTTTCACACTACCTTCATATAACTGGCATAATAAATGTAATTGCGTTATTATAATGTAATATTATCTTTTATAAATATAAATAAAAGATAAAATATAAATATAAATTATTATATAATTTACTTTGGCATACAATGGTCAATAAAATATAAAATAAAAAAATATAAAATTATTGCAATTATTTCTGGGACAAAATATCATTAATTTAGGACAGGCCTAGGTGTTGCATTATTGTACTATTTTATTATCATTCTATAATTGGCAAAAAATGATTTTAAGAAGATAATAACATTTTTTATTGATTTTTTTGGAAAAATATCATCCAAAATTATTTATTGCAAGAGGACAAGGCACTGTTATACTATTACACTATTACATAATATATTAATGCCATTATATGGTTGTAAAATGTCAAATGGTATTTTTTTATTTTTACAATTATTTTTGTGACAAAATATCTTCAAAAATAGTGACTGCGACAGGCCTAGGTGTTACTATGAAATTACACTATAATATTATAATATATTGTTTTATACAAATATCATAGTTATTGTGACAGATCTAGCACTTTGTATATTTCAAATAGTGTTCTAGATATCTATTCATTCATTTTATAAAAAATAGCAAAAACCCAAATATTTGAACCTACTCAAATCAGAAGGAAGTGTAATGTGCGAATGTGTGAGATGTTCTGCTGTGTAGCTTTTTTTTAATCATTTTAACAAGAATCTCTCTCTCCCTTCCTTTAAATCACTTTTCCCCCCTCCATCTGTTTCTAGCTCGAAACAGACGCTCAATTTCCCGATGCTGTCAACACATCCTGCAGCATATTCATAGTCTTCTCACCTCGGACAGCAAGAAAACTTCAACAACCCCTCACCAATTCACCACCGAGCAGGACACACCCTGTCCTGCCTCTCCCCCCCATACACCTTCACCCAAGCAGTATGTTCATCGCTCTGCTCGCTCTCACCTGCGGACGAATTTAGAGGTAAACTTGCTGAAGATCCCGGAGGTGGCGGGCCGCCGCTGCTGGCTGTTTCCGTGGGACAGGGAGGGGGACGCAGGTGGGGCGTGGTAGGGAGAACCCTGCTGGTCCCGGGCTCCTCTCTGCTGTCCGATGTGGAAGGTGTTGCGGGTGGCCACCCCTCGGGGGAAGTTGGTGCGGTCTGTGCCGGCAGCACTGCTGATGTTGTGAGCAGATGGGGACGCACTAGGCACTCGCTGAGAGGGGGCACTGCAGCAGTGACAATTTTCCATTGGGAAAGAGGGAAAAGAGAGAGAGTTAAAATTAATCAATACATGCTACACCCAGATAATCAACTATCGGGTATTTTTACACTCCACACCCAAGATTAATTCTGGGCTTGTTTAGGGGAGGGGCTAATTATTGCTGGTTTGTTTTCACACAAAATAACTTTTCAGAATCTTTCAGATCGACTGCGCATATCCTTATGTCACTTTTCTGATTGCAGCAACGTTTAGTACTTCTTGTTATTTTGTTTTGCCATACTTGTAACACATGGTATTTATGTGTAGGCCAACACAAGACGTGTTTATGCCATCAGTACACCCACTTACTCTGCATAAAGTGAGCTTATTACAATAACCTCGCTCCAGTCCTATGAAAGTGGGGTATTATTAAGCATATACTGATGGAAAGGGGAGGTAAGGAGATAAGTTGAAGCAGTCTTTACAAAATGGACCATTCATGACTTCTCACACAGCACCAGGAGCTTATCATTTCCACACTTTAGGTAACCACACCACTTGAGTCCACTTGAAGCAAATCAATGACCACCGATTTAAAGAGGACACAGGATCAGTACAATGGGTTGAAAAACTCAAAAGCCCTAGCAGTTCACTGCTTTTCTTTAACTAGAATCTGAACGATCTCAGGTTATTCACTAAGTTGAAGTACTTAAATGGCAATAAAACTGCTAAATTTGCATATGATGGAGCACATTTGTGGGCCTGAATGTCAATTCTAATTTCCAAATCTGTATTTTTCTTATGGTCACCAAGAAATTGCTGTACATAATGTGAAACGTACAAGAAAAACAAAGTGTACAATACAACATCTGACTAATGCAAGGCAATAATATCTATAACTTTGCTATATATCTGCAGCACATCTAAAATGTGGCTGGGTGCGAGATGCAGAGAGGTGTGAAACTGACTCATTTCTGCAGTGTGCTGCTAAAATGTGTTATGCAATCTCTCAAAATAATAAAATATGCTCAGTTCTCAGGAAGAACTGAGCCCAAATATTAAATCCCAACTCCCAATCTACTGTATGGAACACAACAGCCCAACAGTCCTCTTTCCCCCCACACTCCAACTCTATGCTCAAGATACTATTAATACATGTTAAAAGTTAAAAAATATATGATATAATTGGTGTTAAATATGTGCTCAAATATAATGTACCTTCTGGTGCAACTGAATCTCACCCTTACATCTACCAAAGCTTCAGTCGTCCACAACCCTGTCTGCTGACTGCTGATTGGCTCCTGGTTTAATGTTAGGAGAGACCCAGGGCTGCCCCTGTAAGGGATTAGCATTGCTGTATGGTGTTGATGCAGTCAAGAACAGCATAAGAATCTAATCAGATTTCATACAAGACAATGTGCACAAGCCATTAACTGTAGAAACATGGACACTGTGGTTCCATTCACTTCCATCTTATAGCGATAAAGCCATCCATATCTGCCATGCTGTCATATCTGCAACCAAAGTCTACACAGAAAGTCCAACAGACGTGGAGCTAGGCTTTACCAATCATTTCATATAATAGCCTTTTTTTTTTTTGGGAAAATAAGATGTAAACATTACCAGAAATTATATTTTTACTTTTTTATTTTTTATAAATTTTTAACAAATTTGTCCAAATAAAATAAAACCTGTTGCCTTGCCACAATGGAGCTGGTTAACAACTAACTGGTAATGTTAACTGTTTTTCAAGCTGAATTAACTACTCATCTTTGATTACAGATCAAAGGAACTCTGCAGGTTAGATTGGGTAGGTAAATTGAGCAATAATTCATTCGAGGTTAGTGCTATAACGTGTAATATTGGCACTGCTGTGCTGCAGTTGTAGATCAGCACAGCAATGCCAATTTCAATGTTATAGCACGAACATAGAGTGTATTACTTTCAATTATACTACAGTTCCATTATTTCTGTTTATTGATTTTGAGTTAAAGAGGATGAAAAAATACAATCTGTTTGGTAATAAACACTCCGCGAGTTAAAATAGTTCCATTGCTGCTCTGTTTGTAGCTGCTAACACACAGCAGCTTGCCTGAATAGGGTTGGAGCATGTTAGCGCCTATGCTACATTATTTATAGAGCAAAATTAAATGATACTTCCTGCTTTTATAAATGACGTGACTGTAGTGATTAGACAGGGTAAGTTCTGTTGGTTGTCTACGTCTTTACATTACTCTGATCCTCAGTTATGAAGGTTAAAACACTGAATATATATGCAGTTAACGTTACTGGCCCAAGCAAGTTCTGAGTTATATTGAGAAATATAGAAAAATGTGTTGAAAACTGGTATCGCTGTTTGTGAAATATTTTCTATCATGATTAAATATTGATAGCAAATTATTCTCTGAAGAGGAAAGAACTCATGGGAACGTAACAATATGAGATAGCTCCAGTTTTGGTAAGCCTGTGCCCACTTCAGCCTCAGCTTCCTGTTTTTGGTTGACAGAAGCAGAACTCTATGTGGTCTGCTGCAGTTTTTTACCTTATTTCTGATTTCTTACTGGAATGCACCATTCTGCGTTTCGCAAACTCTATAAACTGGATATCTACAGTTTTTAAATGGTGTTTGAACTTAAGGGCTCTGCAAGTGAATAACACTAACAATATTAAAGCCAAAAAAACAAACCAAAAAACACCATTACTAAGCACAGTGACCAGAAAGAGGTTCAAATGTGCATAGCTTGCTGAACAAAATTACTAATATCACTTGTTTGGACACTTTCACCTGAGCTGGTCCACATGTCACATGGTTGCCCACATTAAGCAAACCTCCAGCAGTACCAAATGAGGAGGATATGAACATTCTTTTTTACTTTTTTACTCTTTTTTTTTTAATGCTGTCGGAGCATCAGTGTGTAGCAACAAAAAGCGACGTGGCTCCGATTCATCAGCTAACAGACACCTTTGCTGACCAACATTGTCTTTGAGTGATGTAAAGAGAAATTAACATCTACCCACCCAAAGAGAGCAAGGCCAATTGTGCTCTCTCAGACTCTGGCTGCTGATGGAAAACAGCATTATGGGTGTGGTAGTGGGGGGAAAAGTGGACCTGACTACCCAGGGCCCGAGCAGAGGGATGGGCCCATGAAAATCCTGTTTTTTTTTATTTTATTTTATTTTTTTTCTTCATTCATGTTCTTTGTGTACTGGCATGGATAGGGGCCCCCTGACATTAAGAGAGTACAGGGCCCAGAATTTGATGCTACGCCCCTGAACAGCATTACCCGTGATTTGAACTTGCGATCCTCAGATCATAGTGGGATTGGTCCGCTGGACATGTGTTTAGTTTACTTCTGCTGGTGTGTTAACTATTATAACCATACATTACAGACCAGGCCAGTGGAACCAACACCAGGAACTTAGAGAGGCCTCAGCTCACTAGACCTGTAGTATCTCAACAACTGTCTACTTCAGTTGCATAAAGTGAGCTGAACGAGCAGCCCCAGAACACATAATGGCTAAAGAAATAAACATAAAGCTCCCTCTGCCCATTCAGCCACTTCCTGTAAATACAAAGTAAACAGCAAGCCCTTAGTCCTCTGCAAATAACGACAGACATGATTTATGTATTATCCATTATGTAAGCTCTGAAACACAATACAGTGCACAGCGCAGAAAACATAACCGAGCTGGAAATAATAGACTGTTGCACATTAATGTGTGCAATCAGAATGAATAGTTTTGTTAGTTTGCTAGAAGTACGCACATACATATTTATGTGAGCGTTGTAGTACTGAGCTTAACAAAAATGTGTTAAGCTTGCAAAAACAGCAGATCACATTAGCACAGAGGAAAACAAGATTTGAAGAGAGGGATTGAGATTTTGAGAGGTAGTTTGAAAACCACAGCTTGATTCTAGATTTCTCCTGGATGCCCCCAAGCCATAGCATGGATGTGTTAAATTCCAGCTCACCTTATCTTTAAATCACTAAACACTGATTTACCAAACCAGGTGTTGAGGATGATAACTAAATAAAACTACACTCCAATAACAAAAGCTTTGGAGATGTTTAATTGTCGTGGATTTAAAACCACTACTGTTACTTTTCTGGTAATATGTCATAAAATGCATTAGCACCTACAGTGGTAATTATTATGACTGGTGTCTGGATAGTCAGCACATTTCGTAGCTTCCATAGGACATGGCAAAAGTCATGGCATACAATAATAGTTGCTGTCCCTTGTCCCTTTGGCATGTCAGTGTATATGAGGGACCATGTTTTTTTTTTTTTAAGAGAAGCATGCGAAACTCAGGCCAGCCCACTATGCCTTTAATGAATAAAAATCAGGAAATTTCTGATGGAACACATTTTACAGACAGAAATATTTGACTGGAAATTGTATGAATGTTTTAATAACAGAATTCAGCAACTACCCTAAGGCTATTACTACTAGTGTATTTTGTTTAGGAGGTTTTCTGTTCTTTCCTAATTACAGGGAAGGAGGACAAAGCTGACGTCATTCCCATTTCAGACGAAAATCCCCCAGCCATTGCCCAGCTGGCTACTCATTTGCATTTCACAATAATGACATTTATTGGCATTTTGATGGCAATGACATTAGGTCACCAAAAATATCATGGAACACTGTGACCTTTGAGAGGTGAATATAGGGTATTCCTTTTACTGGAAAGCATTGTAATATTATACCATTTTAAAACGAATTTAGATTTAATGCCTTTAAATTAACAGAGTTGACCCCAATATTAAAATATTGCTTAGTAAGAAGAGCCTATTATTGTAAATGTGCCGGTACGTTTTATTCCAATTTGAGTGTTTGAATATCCGTAATAATTGAAAGAAGGAAATGAAATGAAAAGTTTGGGACGACAGCTGAACACTGAACACATACTTTTTGCAAGCTTTCATTAATTATGCCAGGATTTATTTGACATTGCATAAACCAAATATCCTAAATGCCAAACAAAATACAATTATAAAACTACAATTTAAAAATATTTATCGAACACTGAACGTTCTATAAATTATTCTTTTAATCATTCTTATTAAGTTTTAATCACTTTATTATTGCTTTTTTTTAAAGTGACTATTATTATTATTATTGTGCTCTTGTTTTATCACTGCATCGGTGGCGTAAAATGCTCTTAAAATGACAATAATACTGTTTATCGCTATTATTTCAAGGCAATATATCGTCCAGACTAAAGCGGTTATTGTGACAGGCCTGACCCCTGGGGGGATGTTTCTAACTGAGACTTGTAGCGTTCACTGATTTCCTCAGTAAACCTCACTCTTTAAAATCCTCTGTTCAGTAATAAGGTAAAGGATGTTTCAGTGCTTGTGTGCTGCTTGGCGGAGACTTGCCTGGGCTGGTGTGCGTGTAGGTCAGCGGGGCAGGGGTGGGCTGAGGAGGACAGGGACTTGTGATGGCGGGAACGTGAAGAAGAGGATGAGGAGGAGAGCACGGCGGCGGCCGAGGCCGTGGAGGCGCGGGACCCAGGTGTGTTCAGGCTGAGACACCATACACACACCGTCACACACATAGACATGGGCGTGTATGTGTGTGTGGAGGGAGGGAAGAGCATTTCATTAGAAGCCATTTTCATCACACAATGGAGAGGGAGAGTCAGGGGGAAGAGAGTGAGAGAAAGAAAGAAAGAAAGAAAGAGAGAGAGAGAGAGAGAGAGAGAGAACACAAGGGAGGGAGAGAGAGAAAGAAAGAGAGAGAGTGCAGAAGCACGCAGAGGACACAAAGAAAGACAGAGCACAAAGGAAAGCAATGAGCTCTGGCACTGAAAAGATATACAGAGAGAGAGGGAGAGAGAGCGAGAGAGAGAGAGAGAGAGAGAGAGAGAGAGAGAGAGAGAGAGAGAGGGCACAATAGAGTAAGAGCACGAGAGACAGCACTGAGTGGTACAAGAAAGAGAGAGTGAGAGAGGAAAAGAGAGGGAGGTCAAACAAAGTGCTGATTGCTGGGAAAAGAACCAAGGAGAAGAACACACACAACCACACACACACACACAAACACACAGATTAGTGGAGCTTGTGGTGGAGAAATGACGTCCTATCACCTTTCCGTGCAGCAAAGTGAGAGAATAAGCCTATTACAGGTCGACTACAGAAATCTAACAACAGAGTTAATAGTGCCTTTTTTCCATCACAAGCCAAGCTAATCCTTTATACACACACTCACACACTCACACACACAAAAAAGAAAAGTGAAAGAATGAGCAAAGACCGTGAGTAAGAGTGAGGGAAAGAAAAATCTTTGAAATTTTCAGAGTAAGTCTTAAGGAAAGAGAAAAAAAGACGAAAAAGTCGAGCAGAAAGAGAGAGAGATGGAGGGAGGGATATACAGGAAGGAGAGAGAGAGTATAAAATAGAGAGAAAGACATGAAGATAGAGAGTGTAAAGACATGAAGATAGAGAGAGAAAAAGACACAGAGAGAACAGAAAACAAAAGGATAGATAGAGAAACACAGTCAAAGCATGATAGACAGATAGTTAGAGCAAAAGAGAGAGGATGAAAGAAAGAAAAAAAGGAGAGAGGGAGGGAGAACAAAATATAAAGAGAGCGAAAAAAAAATTAGGAGAGTAACAGGTAAAGAGAGAGAGACAGAGAGAGAATAGAAAACAAAGGCATAAATAGAGAAACAGAGACAGAGAGAGATAGACAGCCAGGCAGAGAAAGAGGATGAAAGAGGAAAAAAAGGAGAGATAGAGTACAAAATAAAAGACAAAGTGAGAAAGCAAGAAAGAAAGAAAGAAAGAAAGAACACAGTGAAAGAGATAGAAGCAGGAAGTTGCAGATAAAGGAGGGAAGGGGTGAGGGAAGGGTAAAACCAAACACTGTACAACACTAGTTAATGATTTAGGCAAGCTAAGGAGAGGAGAGAACACAGAGGAAAATGAACAGACTGTAATAAACAGGCCCTACAGCAGCATTTACAGCCATACACACAGATCAGCACACACACACACACAGATAAAGCTTCACACAACATCAGCATACGGCTTCTAATCAACACAACAACAAGCAGCAGCACAGATATCACGCTAACACTAACGGCTCAATAAGCAGGCCTTTCTCCACAGAGGAATCAGCTCTTACTGCACTGAGGAAAAACAACCTCTCATAAATAAAACTGTGCTTTTAGATTTCACACAAGCTTATTAACCTCCAATCAGAGACCCAACTTTTATTTTTTATTTAGGTGTGTGGGGAACTTGAAATTACAGCATTTAAATATTTTAGATGTGGACTACAAGTGCTGGATATAAATGTATTAGAATTAGAACAAATTATTTAGATTTTAAACGATGTTATGTACTGTAAGACCTGGTTTTGTACGCCAGCTGCACATAAGACACCAGGGCTGCACAATATATTGATTTCACTGTTTTATAGAAGGCTGTGGATCAGATGGTGGCATGTTTTCTATTCGGCGAATTGCCTTTAATGGGGTTGTGCCAAATTTTGCCTCCCAGATAGAATTCAGCTTCCTTCAATAGAAAAAAAAAAAAAGTTTAAAACCCAATTGTGGCTCTTTGGTGAGGACCATTGTTTGCGGCACCTTTCACTCCTGCTATTTGAGTTTGAACCAAGCCTGAACATAGGTTCAGGTGTAAGACTTCAACTTTTTGAAGACTTTTTTCAAGACTGTTCTCATTCGCAGATTCTAAACATAAAGATAATTTTATATATTTTAATTCAAGCTTGGATGCATGAAGTGCATTAATAATATCATGACACTTTGCATCACTGACTTAAAGTCTGGTAAAACTATATATTTTTAAATATATTTATACTATATATTTTTAGATAGCAATCTACAATGTATGAAATTAAATAATAAAAAATAAACATACATTATAATATTAAACTTAAATAAACAATGAGAAGGTGTCTAATGTAGGATGTATATGTATGTGTATCCAGTGCAACACTGATAACTTAAAAAAGACCACTGATGACCCAATTAGGAGGTACTTTAGTGGAAGGCATTGTGAAAAGATGAAAGGATGAAAGAATGGATTTAGAAAAGGAGTGTAGAGAAGAGTTAGCTAGTGGGCTAGTTTTGTTTGAAAGGTTGAATGGGCTTTTTAAAAATAGTCCATTTAAAAAAAACGAGTGTTTTTGTATAGAATGGATACAGTGTCCAAGAAAGCATTATTAATTTTTAATTATAAAAGTCCTTTCTCACTAACAGCTGGGTTAGGGCTTGATGTTTTGACACAGGCCAGCTAAGGTCGAACATGCATGAGGTTAACTAGTATCAGCACAGAGGGGTTAAAATGTGTGTAAGGAAAAAAAAATAACTACTGACATCTCGTAAAACAGACTCCTTGAGCAACAGAGCTCATGCCTAAACCTGTCTGTGTGCACATGTGCTAAAACAAGACGAAACTGCAGTGTTTTGAAGCGATGATTTCATGAACGTTCTAAGCTGTGTGTGGGTGTTTATACCTGTCCTTGCCGTTCTGGACTCCCAGTGTGGCTCTCTCAGTGAGTGGAGAGTTTCTGCTTCGGCTTGTGCCAGTAGACAGGATACTGTTCTGTAAGGAAATAAACCAAGAACCAGTGTAAGTACTTACACTACAATAAATGCACTATAACACTTATAGTGCATTTCTAGACTCAAGCTAGAAGTATTTAATATAATGCTCTTAATCACTTAGGCCATGTGTGCAAGTCACTCTTATTACTCACATATACATTACTGTCAAAATTAACATCAATTATATAGGCTCAAAAATAGAACCATGCAGCACAACACACTTTTAACATTCAACACAGAACCCCCTAGGGAAAACTCCCTCAGTGCTGAAGCAGGAAGAAACCCTGGGAGGAGCCAAGGCTTCCATGTACCTTGTACAATGATCTACTATTACATGTACTATAAACATTAACATATAAATAAGTTGCCAAATAACTTACAATCATGTCTGCATTAGGATTTACAGCTGAATAATAAAGCTTAAGTTCAAGTAGTTAATAAGCTTAACTTAAAACTTAAATTAATAAGCATTAATACTACATACAAGTACAAGCTGGAGTTTTCAAAAGGTGGAAAAAACAAATTAGATAAACTAAATGTGAAAGGAAAAACACGTTCAGAAACCAGGATGAGGAGACCAGACACTGGTTGAAATATGAATGGGATTTGTCAATGCTTCAAATTGTCACAATTGCATCTGTGTACAAAAGAAATTACATCGTTCAACAAATAGAGCCAATCAGCTTGCTGGTTATGCTGCAAGTAGAGGAGGATCAGTATGTTTATCAGAAATTTGATCTGTAGTCTCCAGGATAGTGGTCAACCCTCATTCAAACAGATTGGAGGCTGGTCTCCTTTAACTGGAGAAACTGTAAATATGGCCTTACTTACAGATAACTTTAAAAACGGTAAAGCGAACACACACACTTCTCATTAGATCCAAACGTGCTGTTGCTTTAAATTTATTCTAACCTTCTTAACAAATAAACACTAAATGGACACACAAAAAGTTTTACTGAACATTTTTACAGAAGCTGATTACTGTACTGTATAAACAGGCCAAAATATGAATTATATGATTCGATAAGAAGCATGGATATTTACTTTGAAATCTGTTATGTATCACATACACAGATATACACACTTACAGTAGAGGGTGTGGAGCTCTTTTTGCGGTCTCCAGGGACGATGGGGCTGGGCGGCACTTTGGTGGAGCTGCTGGACCCTTTCCTCCCAGAATCCTCAGTGGTGTGCTTGTTATCCCCCTGAGGCCTTTTAGAGTATGAGCCTAAACACAGACAGACAGAGATACAGAGAGCGAGAGACAGAAAGACAGAGCGACAGTGAGTAACACATAAAAATAGAGAGATGGACACACAGAAAGGGACACTAGTGTAAAAGAGAACTCTATGAATGGATTTTAAAGCTGCTCACTCATCCCAGAACTCACTCTGATCTGTGGCTCTCCGTGGTTTCTGAGTAGATGACACACTGCGCTGTACCTTGTGAGGTGGTGAGGGGGCATTACTGTTTGTGAGGTCACTTCCTGGACGTGGTTTAATCAACATGTTGACACCCTCATCAAGCTGCAATATATACATTACAGAAGTAATAAGTAACTGTTTTAAGTAAACAGTGCTTATCAGTGTCATGGCACACAGAAAGGTGTGTGTGAGTACCTCAGAGTTCCTATAATCAAGTAGCAGGTAAGTTGCCATGACGTCGTCATATCTTTGGTTGACAAGTGATTCCTGGATCTCCTCTTGTGAGAAACCCATCTGGAGCATTATATCTAAACAACAGGAAATAAAACATGAAACTCACACACACACACACCCCTTCTGGTCTCTTGGCAGAGCTCAGGGTGGAACTGATAAAAAAAAAAAAACAAATACCACAAGGTCATGGTATAATGATATCGGAAGTTAATGATACCACGATTGTGTAAATTAATAACATTCATGCAGAGTACTGCAAATATTAACCAGTCAGAAAATCCAAAAAAGGAAATACTTTACTCACAGTGATTTCAAAGTATTTTATTTCCTCTATTTCTGAATATTCGTCACAGTAAGTGGTTTCAGATCCTCATTTAAAATGTAATACAATACATGAAATGACTAGGTCACCCTAAACCAGTAACTGAACTGGGCTGGTACAGCAGCACATTATCCTGGGCACTGGGACTTTTTACAAGCTGATAGCAAATAAGATCAAGCCAAATTAAATGTATTTGTTTTGGTCCAAGGCATAGCAATTAGAATCTCTATTTTTAGTATATTTATATATATAAACAAACTTGATGATAATTATGGCTTACAGCACATGAAAATACAAAAGCAAAAAAAAATAAAACATTTTTACTGAAAAGTATCTCCAGTATATGAACTATATATACTTAATCAGCTCTCTTCTGGCAAGAATTACTTCATCAATGAGGCGTGGCTTGGAGGTAATCAGCCTGTGGCAATGCTGAGATGTTATGCATTTATGGCATTCAGCTGACACTCTTATCCAGTTTCAATGTTATTCCTATTACAGAGGTGGGTCAATGTAATGTAAGGTGTTTGCCCCAAGGACTCTTTCTTATTGGTGTAGCACAGCATAAATCACCAGACTGGGAATTGAACCCTAGTCTCCCACATGATGTGTATGAAAGCCCAGGTGCTTTGATAGCAGCCTTCAGCTCATCTGCATTGATTCTATATAGGACTAAGGTGAAGCAAGCTTGCTCATGGCTCATCAAGCACAGTGATACTATGGTTATTAAACCAGGTATTGGTAATTTTAAACGTGTGGGCAGGTGCCACACAAGTCCAGCTGGAAAATTAAATCTGCATCTCCATAAAGCTTGTCAGCAGAGGGAAGTATAAAGCGCTGTAAACCCTCCTGGAAAACACTGCAATGACACTGGACTTTATATAACACTGTGGAGACTTCACATGACCTCAATATATGTTCCAGCTTGGATATTGTGCCTCTCCACTCCTCCTTCATACTCTACGACCTCTGGTCCCTTCACTAAACATTCTATTAATATACTTGGATGCAGCATTTTGTGAACAGCCAGCTTCTTTAGTAATGACCTTTTGTGTATTACCCTCCTTGTGGAGGATGTCAATGTCTGCATTCCTACTAAAACAGACCAAGGGACCATTTAAAGCTTAGGGAACCTTAGCAGGTATTTTGTACTGTTTAGCTGATTGGAGTGTGACAATTAATCTACAATATTAACTTTTTACAATATTCTAAGTTTCTAAAATACTGACTTTTGGGTTTTTGTTAGCAGTCATAAGCCATAAACACCAAAAAGAAATAAACGCTTGAAATAGATCACTTGTGTGTAATGTATGAGTTTCACTTTTTGAAATGCATTTTTTACATAAATTACCCTAATCTACTGAGATGCACCCAAAACTGTCTGCACGCAATTCTTTGTTTATACATTTTTATATACCTCTTTCTTTCTCAGTCTTTATTGCTCTCACACACACATTCACCTGTTCTCTTGGGGTCCTTGTAGTCAGGCTGGGGCTGAATGTAGGGCTTCAGTTCCTCCTCCTCATGACCCACATTCATCCAGCGATCCTTCATGATCTGCTGCTGAGAGCAAGAGAGAAAGGGAGCAAGAGGAAAAACAGAAAACAAGCTGTGGTTAACAATTACATAATATACATGAGTGTTTATTACATTCAGTGCTTTGTGGGTTTTCAATTAAGCCATTCACTTCAACCACAAGAACGTCCTCTGATGCCTTATTGATTAACTGATCAATATCTGAACTCTATATAGGACACGCAGAGGTGTAAGATCCATCAGTGTCAGTATTTAGTCATACTCTGAATGTGAACTCAGTGCAAGATAAAGGTTAGACTGAAAGCAATGTCCACAAGATCTCATCCATCATAAAGTGTGTATGAAAGTTTGGTAGATGGTGAAATGGATGAGCTGCGAAAGATAAACTGCAGTACTCTCATTCTCATACAGTATTTATTTTGGTTCTTTCAAATTAAACAGTTTAATGTTTAATTTTACTTTTACATTAAACGAAACCACATAAAATATTTAAAATATGCACACCTCAAGACTGCCTCTTTTGGTGGGGTTGAGGATGAGGAACTTCTTCAGCAGGTTTTCGCAGTCTGTGGACATGTAGAAGGGAATCCTGTACTTGCCCCTCAATACACGCTCTCGAAGTTCCTATATAAAAAAGAGAGCAAGACAGAAAACATGAGGTTTTTTTTTATATATATAAAAAAATTGTTTTTCTTCTACTATATTAATATTATAAATATCATTATATCAGGATATTTAAATGTAAACAAAACTATTCAAATATTTTCCCATATTAAATGCTGTCACTTTTATTCAAAATATTTTGTAATCCACTCAATTAAAGAGGACCAGGATGGGACTTAATTAATTGCAATTAAATGTACAGTTTGGTTAATATTCTTTAAGCACCAACTGTATCTTTAATATGTTTAAAAACATATATTGTCGAATTCATGAGAACATTTACAAAGCAAAAGGATAAATTATCACCATATTGCCCACCTTTATTGTTAAGCTATTTTAAATAATTAGATAAACTTCTGCTGCTCACTGTACCAATAATTTATGATGTATAAAAATCTTCTTTTAAAACCTCATTTCTATTTTGGACATTTCAAACTGGACATTTCATTTTTAGGCCCTAAGCATAAGCATAATGTGAGACTATGCATTCATACCAGTTTAAACAGCTCATAGAAATGTATTCTGAATCAATTTCAGATTAGAATTAAACGGTCGAAAATTGTCTTGGATTCTAAACCACATACTTAATTTTTTTTTTACAACCATTTGAAACTGTACTTAACCACGGATTGATAACATTATCTTAATTCTGACTCATGTCTTAACTCTGTCTCATACTAATTAAAAAGTTATATCTGTGGGTTGGCATAATAATGACCATGAGCTGCTGATGTGCTCCCTCTGAGTGGAGGGAAGGAGGGATTCTCTCTCAGAATTCACTGATGGCTCTGCTTGCAGGTTTGTAGGCTGAATTATTTAATTTGATTTACGTAAAAGCAAATATGCATCAAGTATAGATCATTTTTGATTTACCAGTGAGAGCAACTGAGGATTTATTTATTTTTTTAAATATTGTTCATTTTGATCACAGAAAGTTTAAAGTACTTAAAAGTCATTAAATAATCATCATGTGCCATTTATTTAAACTTCTTACTTACTTTCAGGTTCTGTCCATCGAAGGGCAGTGACCCACTGACCAGTGTGTAAAGGATGACCCCCAGGCTCCAGACGTCCACCTCGGGTCCATCATACTTCTTACCCTGGAAGAGTTCAGGGGCAGCGTAGGGAGGGCTTCCACAGAATGTGTCCAGCTTATTCCCCATTGTGAACTCGTTACTGAAGCCAAAGTCGGCAATCTTAATATTCATATCAGCATCTAGTAGAAGGTTCTCAGCCTAGGGAGAGAAAGGAAAGAGTTTGTTTGTGTATTGATAGTGTGCCACAGCTTGCAGGAACTACAGGTGTGCACATAGTTTCAAAATAAAACACACACATCTGACCAGCTGACATCCTTAAAAATCAGTTAACCAATTGCTTGCATATCCATTCACAATTAGGATGTAACTTAATAATAACTTTAATAATATTAACACATCCCACAGCTTAAAGGAATAATATAATCAATGCACCATTTCCCAGTGTGAACACAATACAAAACTGCAGTAAAAGTGACTAGTACTCTGGAGAACCTCTAGATAGGAGACATGCTGTGGTGTTACACTGTTGCTAAGGTGATTAAGTCGATACAACACAATCTTATTGTTAATCCCAGGGCAGAATAACAAGGTCAGCCTGGACCGGTCTCAACTTACCCATTATATTATAACTGGCCTCGTAACTCCAAAACAGTGATTTAAAAGGAGAAGGAAAAAAAACTTCTCCTTTAAAAAGAAAAGAAAGGTACAAAAAACAAAACCATAACCTGAAAAGTTATTTGAGATTCTCTCACTTCACAGTGTCTTGTCTAACTGTCTCTTAGTCTTCAGGGCTGTCTGCAAATTGTCTCACTCATGCGTGCGTGTCTCTTTGTGTAGTGGTGTTGAAATGCATGAGCACCCTCCCTGCTGCCACTCAAATGTTTATCCACCAATGTTAGCCAAGCGGGAAGGCAGCGTTGCCTAGCAACAGATGCAGGGTTCTAACAGGGCTTGGCTGGCAGAGTTAAATATTACCCGGCTAACATGGACCAACTTTCACATTGTACGTACACATACACACACACACACACACACACACACACACACACACACACACACACACACACACACACACACACACACACACACACACACACACACACACACACACACACACAAACACACACACAAACACACACACAACACACACACACACACACACACACACACACACACACACACACACACACACACACACACACACACACACACACACACATAAAAAGCTGCACTTTCAGAATACTCTCATGGTGTGGTCACATAAGCTTTGTATTTCCTAAATGGCAACTTTACAGTAGAAAGTATGAAAAACAAATGTAGAAAGAATGTGGACCTCCGCCTTTGCAAAACAAGCATTTTATTGGTGCATTAATCATGCAATTCTGACTTATAAATAACAAATTGTAGATACACGTTAAATCAAAACATGAAAAATAAAAAGCATAAATGGAGATACAAGGTTTTTGCATGGCAGCAACGACATCTATCTGTGCACCCACTTGAATCAACGTTTTGGTTACACCTTATTTGAAGGCTGCCTACATAGAGGCTACGTAGAGATAACACATTAATGAACATTAAATAATGTATTGATAAATAATTATAAGGATATTCATGCTGTTACTCGTAACATGACAAATGTTTTATGAAGCACTATAAGGCCCTCAAACTAAAGTGGTAACAAATTTCCCCATTCATAACACCTTTATTAAGCAGAATTTTAATGTTAAATACTGCTTAAAATCATTTTTCTTCCTCTCTAAAACCACATACTTGGTTATAAGTTTAAAAATATATAATATGCAACACTCCTAGTAATGGTTACTGTATTAAATGCTTTAGTAAGTAATACACTGTGAAGTAATTACGCCATTATTAATTATGCCAAAGAAAAAGTATTTTTTAAATCTAGCGTTCATTTAAGATTTAAGTTTCATTTTAAGTTTATGGGTTGACTAAGGTTTTGATATGACAGGGTCATTGTCTACTGTACCAACAAGCCTTGACGTTCTGGCTTAGCTGGCTGACTGCACACTTATAAGTACATGAATCGTTTTAAATGCTGTAATGGACTTCTCGTCCTTTACAGGCAGTTAATGTTTAAAGTTTTTTCCATCATTGCTTTGGTCTTTTCCTCATTGCCACTGGAATTCTTCCACAGTTTAGAGACCCCCCCAGCCTGGTGATATCATAATCTTTTAAAGAGTTGTGTATCTTTTCATGTGTGTGTTCTGCCCTCAGGAACATGGCATAAGCCATACATTTTAGAATATAACCTGTGGCAGCTTTAAACTCAATGATCTGAAAAGAAAAAAGAATATTTAAAAAAAAAGAAGAAAAAAAAAAATATATATATATATATATATATATATATATATAAGCGAGCACTACTGCAATCTGATATTCTATGCTGTAGCTGTAGTAACACATATATCAATATGTGCATGTGTGTGAGTACAAAGCATATGTAATCTAAAGCTTATATTAATTCTCTGAGATTTAAGTGGTGGTGGTGGTTCAACTCTCACACTAGCATAGAGACTGTTACGGACTAAAAGGCTCAAAACATGAGTGACAGGGCTCTGTACCCACTATAGCAAAGGACAGAAAGATTGGGCGTGGCATTGCTATGGGAACAGGGAGGGGCCTTGGTCATCAGAGGACTGTAAAACCAAAGTGCTGATAAGTGCGTGCAGTATTACTGCTCTTTAACAGTACAGTAAGAGAGAGAGAAACAGAGAGAGTGAGAGAGAGAAACAGAGAGAGAGAGAGAGAGAGAGAGAGAGAGAGAGAATGCATAAGAGAGTGCAAGAGCAAGAAAGAAATGTGATTAAATGAAGCTTTGCAGATAAAGAGGCAGTGTGTGGAAGTCTGTGATGAAGTGTGTATGCATGCGTGCACTCGAGTGTGTTCTATAAAAAACCTCTGAACTTATCAGGGGATTGTATTTCCTGATTAATTCATGAGGAGCTGAGACGCGATTTAAGACGGCAGGGCCATCAGAACCATTATGGAACAAATGGAAATAAAACTGCAGAAAAGATCCTGCTTCTTTCCACTTGTGTGAGGACATCAAGGTGTAAAGTGTATGGAAAGGTATCTCTCACACTCACACACAGACACAACATAAGAAGATAAAAAAATACTTACCTTCAGGTCCCTGTGTACAATGCACTTCTGGTGGCAGTACTGAACTGCAGAAACAATCTGGATAAACACACAGGCAAAAAGACAGACAGATTAACATATACATATTAATGTCATCAGAACAAAAAGGGGTCTGTGATCTTTAGTGTGCTAAAGAGCACCTGAATAAACACTCATTTCACTTTAAAGTTTATTTACAGTGTAAAATGCAAATCTATGCCCCCTATTGCTAGCATTGTAAGCCCTTTAAGAACAATGGCTAAAAGCACTGTATTTCTGAATGCTGGGGATGAACGGAAATGGGCTATTTGACAAAAGCTTGTACTTGTTATCAGATTTTTATTTTAAGGCTAGATATATACATGCTGTATTGTGTTTTTACATTTGCATTTTCACATTCACAATCAACTCCTGTTTTGGTGGAGTAATTGCGGACACATCAATGCACAAATATAAATGCTCACAATAGTATAGGCCAACTGCACAAACTACAGCTTAGACTCTGTGGACATTGACTTAACGCAGACGTATAAATCTGCCTTTAAAACAGACGTAGGATATGTGAGCCCATTATATGCACACAAATAGAGTACTGTATTTTTTGCACTTTAAGGCGCACCATCAGTGAACATCTATTTTCTGGTCTATTTCCATACATAAGGCGCATCGGATTATAAGAGTGCATTTATGCAACACTAGTATGGAACAGGGGAGACGCCATGTTTTCCTTCTTATTCAGCAGGTCTCGCTGCTGGGTCATGAGACTTGTAAAGCTAAGCTAAGTTAAGTAAACACAAGTGTTATTCTTAAAAATCTAACCTACACATTTCTCTCTTGAAAACTGTTTATTTGGGTAAAGGACTTCTGTTTAGTTACAGTAAGCTTAGATTTCCCAGTTTCCACTAAAACTGGAGCATTAGGGGCGATATTAGCTAGCGGTTCGTCCCATGCAGACTACAGTCCGATATACTCACCTCTGAATGGCCAAAGAGCTAGTGCTTAGAGCAGTTAGAGGCTAATGCTAATACTGCTCCAGCAGTGCTAGCCCAGCAGGCTACAGGTCAATAATTCTCTCCTTTAAACAGCCAAAGTGCCAGCGCTTAGCCGTTAATGCTAATACTGCTGGAGAAACTTTAAAGAAACTGCTGTATAACTGCTCCTTACAACCTGACTTGTAGAATTCATACATAAGACACACCTGATTAAAAGGCACAATGATTTTAAATTTGGGGGAAATTAAAGGACTTTTAAGTGTGCCTTATAGTGCAGACAATATGGTACGGATTTAACAACTAGTGTATATCTACCCTAACCTAACAGAACTTAGAATCACTTAAAAATAATTATACTGTATATGAAAATCCCTTAGTAACTGTATAAGACAGTCAGGTTAGGAGCACATGGGAACTGTACCACTCTAATAGAGACATTCTGTCTGTAATTAAACTGACACCATTACGAACACAGTAGAGCTCAGGAGTTTAATTAGTTGTGTGTCTGTCTGATACACACACACACTCACAGAGACAGAGTCATTTAGACAAAAAACACACACCTGTCTGAATTTGGCACGTGCCTCCTTTTCTTTCATCCTCCCATGAGCGACAAGGTAATCAAAAACCTCTCCTTGATGACGGGAAGAGGAAAGAGGAAAAACACAGGAACATGTGAATGATAATGAGAACACAGAAAGAGAGATAGATGGCGAGATGAGATGGTGAGAGAATATTTTAACCCAGTGTTCAAAGTGCTTTGAGGAGAGCACTCCTCAGCTATTGATAAGATTGCTATTGACAGCAGGCCTCAAACGCCCCCCCTTACCTCCACTGGCGTATTCCATAACCAAATACAGCGTTTTCTCTGTCTCAATCACCTCGAATAACTTCACTGCAAAGAGAGAGAGAGGGGCAAAGAGGCAAAGGGAGAGATATAAGGGAGAAATCATTAATCAGTCAAAATGTTTCAGTAGGCAGGGATTTAGGGGAGGGGGGTTAACTGGGGATTTGGCATCCCAGAGCAACCCATGAAAGACAGTTGTAAATGTTGTAGCATTCTGGCAGCAGTCTGTGAAACTCCAAAACACTAGGCTTGAGGGTGCTGAGATCACTTCATGCATAAAGTAAAAACTACCCAGTTTTAAATCAACCAATCAATCAGCTGAAATGTAAATATATACTGAAAAAAGACAAAGTTCATAAGCTTTTAATGGTAAATGACACAAAAAAAAATCAAAACACATTTTAGTCTGAAGTAGAAAAGTTAAACTTTAACCTATGGGCATTAAACAGCACTATTAACCAGCATGTCTCATTTTAGTATTAATTTAAATTCAAATGATTTGTGAAGTGTTGGATTCTGACACTTTGTTGTTTCACGTTCGACGGTTTAATCTCATTTTTTCCCATCCTGAAGGTTTTGACCAAAAACACACACACACACACACACACACACACACACAAAAAGTGTCACTTTTGACCATATTTTACCAAAATGTTTTGGTGGCCATAATTCCAGGGCATCCATAATAAGCAATTCATACCATACTAGCACTGGGTACACTCTTTTTGCCATCAAAACAATTGCTCACAGCATAGATTCCACAAGATGTGGCTTTTGTCAATGTTGACACGATTATGTCAAAATTAAGTCAATTTTTTAAAAGCACTTTTATGTTGCCAATATTCCATCCTACCACATCCCCTGAGTATGTTCAACTAGATTCAGAAACAGTGACTGGGAAAGAAAGAACACAGACGAGTACTGCAGATGGCATTAGAATGTAGTATGTTATTATAAGATGATGGGTAAATTGTGGTCATGAAGGGATACACAGGGTCAGTAATCACAATAAAATAGCCTAATATCTGTGTGTCTGAGCAGAAATCAATGTAGATCAGAAAATCCTGTGCCCACTGCAGCCTCAGTTTTCTGTTCTTAGCTGAGGTTAAAGGTTGGACATGTTGAGAATTCTAGGATGCTTTACTGTCCACCACAGTTCTATAGAGTTATATGGTTATACAAGTTAAGTATAACCGTTGCCTTTCTGTCAACTCAAAGCAGCTTGGCCATTGTTCACTGACCTCTCTCATCAATAGTGTGTTTATGTCTGCTAAAGCCATGCTTACTTGATGCTTTTTAATTTATTACACTATTCTGAGAAAACTCTGGCAACTGTTATGTTCTTTAACAGCCTTTCTGACACCAACAATCATGCCAGGTTAAAATCATTATTTGCTATCTTTCTGAGGCTTGATATGAATATTACCTGAAACTGCTGGCCCATGTCCATGTAATGCATTGCTGACAACTGGCATTGGATTTGATGACTAATGGATTAGGCAACGGCACAAATGAGTAGGTGTACAGATCTTCCTAATAAAGCGCTAGGAAACAATTTCGATCTGTTCACTCCTAGCTGAGGAAAATTACTAAACTGCTTCTTTTAAAGAAAAATAAGCACAACCACACATCAAATCAATAGAAAGTGATCAATAGCAATATCAAAACCATATTTAAAAATCACTCAAACATCTTAATGCTGTGAATAAAGCAGTTGAGATGAGTTACTCTTTATGTCAGCATGAATGAGGAGTGCTACAGGAAGCGCAGGCGGCCATTGTAAAAGCTCCCTGTATTTAAATGCTCAGCCCTGAGTAATAAACTGGTTGAAATGGGGCCGATTCCTCCTCGCTCCTTCTTGTGCAGAACCCTCAAAGCATCCAGGGCTCTCCCTTTCATATTTCAGCTTTCATCTTTCATATTTATGAGAGCTGGCTTTGCGCTAATGAGCTACTGCTGCCATCAAGGCCATTGGGGCTGCACACACACTTCAATACACACAGTGGCGACTCATTGAGGTTTCAAACAGACACAGAAACATGCACGCACTCCCTCACACACACACACACACACACACACACACACACACACACAACAGACTGAAATTGAACATCCTACACATGCAGGAGAGTGTGTACATCTTGCTGCACAACTCTACAGAAGACGGTAGGACTCACCTATGTTTGGATGATTTAAGAGCTTCATGATTCGCACCTCTCGGAAGAGCTGAGGGTGGAGAGAAGAAATAAAACATGTTCAAAAGCTTCCTATGAATCATGATAGACAGACATTGCACTTAAAACATTTTTACACAGTGCGTAATGTTGCAGTCAGACAAAAACCTTCACAGACAAGGGGAAAAACTGCTTAACTCTTGATGAAAGTCAATGTAAAAAAACTTTTTGGATAATTTCTAACTTAACACCACCACTGCCAGAATCAAATTGCTCCCAAAAAGGCAAAACTTTGGACACTCATAAGCCTGTTATAATAATTAAGTTTCAACGAGATATTGTCTCAGAAATAATAGCGATAAACAAAATCCCTTTTGATTTTAAAATCATTTAATACCACCAATAATAGTAATAATGGTTAAATAATAGCATAATAACACAATTGCACCCATTTAATGGAATATAAACATTGTACAGCAAAGGGTGAAGAAAAATGTATATAGCTTCCCAACTATTTTTTATTCAATCTGTGTGTGCAAATTAGAAGCACCGTTAATTGCACAGCTGGCTGATGTATTGGTCAACGTCATTCATATGTAACCAAACATGAAAAGAAACACAACGGACAATATCAGGGTCAACAAAAATTTGTGAGCTGGTATGCATTTATTGTACAAGTTAATAATGTAATTATCATGATAGGAATTCGTATTTCAAACAATTAAAAAAATATTTCTATATTAAACATAAATTAAAGCCTAAAAATGGTGTTTTTATGTTAACAGTTTTCTGTCTTTCCAATCAATATTTTCAAAATGTCGTAATTCGGATTGTTTCTGGTTGGTTATACTGCTCGATTAAATTAGCCTCTTAAACCATTGCTATTTTTGAATAGCCATAACAACTGGTCATATGTTTTTAGTGCTTCCTGAAAAGCATAAAATAAAAAATAGTTGGACGATTGAAGTTTTTGCATGACAGTGGTGACAAACTGCTGTCCTTTGAACTGTGTACAAAATTTCTAAATGATTTAACATACAGTAAAGTGTGTGCATCTGTACAGTGAGTCTGAGGAGAGAATATAAGAGATTAGCATGTGTATTTATGTGCAAGAGAGCTCACCCATCCTTCACTAAAGGAAGTTATTCAGCCCCTCTTCCTGTAATTAGTGCCTTTATGCATATTCTCTGGAGGGGAAAAGCAAGACAGAGAAGAAAAAAAGATAGAGACTCACTTTTTGAAGACTAGAAGAGTTCAGCTGTGTCTTGTCTATGATTTTCACTGCCACCTAAAAAAAACAGAAAAGACAGAGAAATGTCAGACAGCTTCATACTGCATAACAGTGGACCTGTACGCAACACACACAACGCCCACGACTCAGGTGAGCTTAAAAGTTCATTTTTTACATTAGACCAAAGAATGAACTTCATATGCATTTTAGACAAAATCAGGAGTGGGGTCGAATGCAAAACAGCAAAAATACAAACGCAAAAGACTAAAACAGAATCAATCAATTAGATATAATAAACTAACAATACAGAGGGTTCCAGAGGCTAAGTTCCAAAGTCTATGAGTGGAGTCACTGAAGTAATTTTCATTTGTGGATCTAGATCAGACACTAGGCCTGTCACAAAAATTATATTAGTGACTTAATACAAAGAATATATGGACACAACATCAATCATTTTACCTTAATTTCGAGGTGAGCCTTTTAAAGTAATTTTGTCTATAAACAGTGTTTTTATTCTATTTTATTTTATTTTTATAAGATACAGGCCTGTCATTATAATTACATTATAGACTTATGGCAGAATATATATACTTGTACGAATCAATTTTTGCTGACCTTAATATCGCCCATTATGTTTTTCTTTACAAGAAGAGCACATTAATGTAGACTTTAAATGTCGAATCTGTTTAAAAACAGAAATGCAATATTTCATTGCATTTCAATTTGTATGTTTCATGTTTAAATATTCTTTAAAATGTAAGATGAATACTCTTTAAGACTATATGATTATATTTTAATGCTATTAAATAGATTTAGTGAAATTCAATGATCTCTATCGCAATACTTTCTGGGACAATATATCGTCCACACAAAAATAGTTATTGTGACAGTACTATCCGACACCAATAGCGATTCATACGGTGGCTTGCAAAATTATTCATGCCCCTTGAACATGTCCCTTGAACTACCTTTTGCTAAAATTAATTGCGCATTCAGACACTGAGATTTTTGCCCATTCTTCTTTACAAAATAGCTCAAGTGATATGGGTCAGGACTTTGACTGAGCCATTTTAACACATGAATACTCTTTAATTTAAACCATTCCACTGTAGATCTAGCTGTATGTTTAGGGTAATGTTGTGAAGATTCTTGCCTGTGTGCAGGCAAGCCCACGTGTTAGGCCTAATTTTAACTCCACATCAGAATGCAACTCCCCTTTGTGTGCATGCATAACAGATCAGGCTTGTGATATTACTAGTAGTTCATAAAAACAAAAACAACAGTAAGAGCGTGATCTGCTGCGTGTCTACATGTCTATTTAAATGTTATAATGCTGTTGGATGTATTTTCTGATTAAGGGGTTTTTATCCCAAATATACATTCTACCCGTTATTTAATTTAGTATGCAAGGTTTAAATATAAATATATATATACTGTGATAACATAAATTATCTGACTGCACCTGTATCACTGGCCTACCCAAAATTGGTCACGAATCTGTAGATAACCATCTACTTCTCACAATGACAGATCAGCCACAGAGCTAATAAACAGAGCTATTGCTGCAACACTGTAATTATGATGTGACAACCCTTTAGCTGCAGGGTCCTGGGGGGGGGGGCTAAATTCATGCATGGTAAGGTAGTTGTCACAGTTTACCGTTTGTGTTTAAGAAAATAACCAAACTGTGTCGAACTGTGTCCCTGAATCACTGTTAGCCACTGCTGCTAACGCTAGTTCAGATAGTCCTCGTTCTGGAGGTTCCACACGCTCCACTGCTCTAAGCGAGGATTTGTTTATGACCGAATTAGATGGAGTTTAAGATTTGTGACACTGACCATGTTAATAACTTATAACTTATTTTCTAGATTAAACCCTTAAATCGAAAACTATTTTCATTGACATTCCCAAAACTGAGCTGTACAGGTAGATTGCAAAATCCCTAAACGGTAGTGGTCCCTAGTGTTTTTCTATTTTCCCTAAATTTTCAAACACCGAGCCCACTTTAGAAAAGACTTCAGGGGATTATGGTGCACACTTGTGCTAGACTAAAAGCTAATGCTACTCAACCACCTTTACCATCATTGCTCTCAATAAAAAAAGGGTTCACCCTGCTTATGTTGGCGTATTAATTTGACTATTAATACATTAAATAAGTGTAAATACTAATAGAGTTTTTGTCAGCAGAGCTTCAGCCAGTATGTTTTTGAATTTGAACTGTGTGGTACCATCACGTAACACTGTTCTCTCATAATTTTGTAACTGATTGTACATAAAAACCTAATGTTGACATTATTCACACAATTCTGTGTACATCTAGCTGTTTCTCACTGCAGAACAAAGCAGCAGGAGGATTCAAAATATGCATCAACATTATGCAAACTGGCAAATTTAATCAATTTAATTAATGGAATAATTATCACAGCCTGAACAGAATCTATTATAACCCTCCCTCCTACTCTCCCTCTCTCCTTTCATCACCAGAAATCAGAAGCTGATATATGACTCTGAGCAACTGCCTGTGTCAGCTTTTCAACCATCTGCAGCAGAGTGACAGGAAAAGGACAACTGACACAGACGAGAGAGCCGGAGAGGAGAGAGGGGAGTGCGAGAGGAGGTGACAGACTCAGTATCACACAGACGGTCAGAGAGGCATGTACAGGTCAGATGAAGGCTCGTGTTACCTCTTTGCCTGTCAGGATGTGTCTGGCCAGTTTAACTTTAGCGAAGTTGCCCTTGCCGATGGTCTTCAGCAGCCGGTAGTTTCCGATGTGCGGCTGCTCGTCCGCCGTCAAGACCACCGCGTTCCGATTGCGAGGCATGCTGGGACGACTGCCTGATTTTGAGTCCAAAGGGGTCTGAGAAGAAATGGAAAAAAAATTACACAAGATTACTTATAACTTTTAACGATACCAGTTCAAACTAATCCACCCTATGACACAGAACAGAGTGACAACACCAGTCTGACTGTGTACGTGTGTGTAGTGTGTGATCTCGGCAGACAGGTGAAGCTGGTAGGGTCACAGGCCAGGAGGCTCCGGAAATACAAGACTAGATACACAACTCTACATACACACACACACCTGCTTTTACACAACACCAAGGCAGGAGTGACAGCAGCTATATGTAACTATATACATGTAATAACATTCCATATGTGTTTCATACATGTAACTGCCTCAAAAAAATAATATATAATAATAATAATAACTACAGTATGCACACACATATATATTTGAATGTTATAACATTTCAGTTAGTCATACACTGTATAACTGAATGTATAACTGCATAAATATAATACTCTTCTCCATGCAGTATGTAATATATATTGTTGCTTTCTAATGAAAATCATGTCTCTCAATGTAAAAAGATATTAAGTTAGGTAATTCGAGATTAAAATCAAGAAATGTGGAGACAGTGTAAGGGACAGTTTGTGTGTGCACATTTTTTTTAGTAAACTAAAAAAAATTACAAAAATGTAGATACATGTTTTTCAGTGGACAGCGACGATATAAGTAACTACCTAAATGCAATAATTTTAAGTCTATATAGTCTGTATTATAATCATGTAAATACATAAAAAATAAAAAATGCATTACTATTAATATATTTCATTCATAACTGAATGTATTATTATTACATATATGTGTATTACATACAGGTAACTACATCATGGATCATCAT